>NC_035437.2:172394529-172705916 GCF_002127325.2 Helianthus annuus
TAGTGCCTCTTCAAAAATTGTGTAACGGTTAATGTCTATTTCATTCATTATTTTCCATTTTTTTTCTTCTCTTCAATGGCATTTTTAGGAAACTTTATAAATGCATTTCTTTAATTGAATAATGATAAGGGTTTGAGCGAGAAAAAATTGTGAGGTAAAAATATGGTAGTGACATATCTCAAAGTTTGTAATAACTTAAAATTTTGATTCGCAGAAAAAAAGAAAACAAAAAATGTTATATATTAGTAAGATTAGATCTTTTATTTAATAATTGTAACAAAGTAACATGTAAAGAAAAATATGATAGAAATACAAAAGTTATTATTATTAAAACCTATATAAATTAGCAACTTTTCTATGCATAAGGACTTGTACATTATACTTTGCACATTATTCAAAAAAAACTTGACTTTTTAGTTTTAACCCTAAGGTTTGTATCTTTTGCAATTTTAACCCTACATAATTTGTTTTTTTAACTTTAACCCAAAACTTTTCATTATTTGCAATTCAACTTCACAACTTTTGTCACTTATACTTTTCATCTTTCGCAAATTTCCGTTTTACGTATAGTTCTAAATTTTTCGAGTTAATACGACACAACGTGCATGTGTGGTTCAACGTTTTTGCCTCTATTTTTCCATGTTTGACAGGTTCATCGCAACACGCATATCCTAGGTCAAGTCAGTGTTGGTGGTCGATGACAGTTGTGTGACATTAGTACTATTTGACACCGTTTGATGGGATTTTAATTTTTGTAATTTATAAAAATTAGAGATAACTAATATTAATTATCAGTAATATCGAATAGTTAAAGAATATTGATATGGTTGAAGAGATTAAACTAAATAATATTTCATAGAAGATTATCTATAATTAATTAGAAGATATTAAACTAAATGATAATTATCCATAGACTACATGGCCTAATATTGTGACAAGTGTCCCAAACATGGTTTCTTTTATTATATAGTATAGATTTAGAGTTAACTTTTATTTTGCTCCCATCATTTTAATGGTTATGCTCTAATCTTTTAAAAATAGTCATTTTACTCTCTGGTCTATGAAACCCATCACGATTTCACTCCCCGTCCCAAACAAAATCCATTTTAAACGTTAAAAATTGTCACGTTCATACAACACAATGGACAATTATGACCATAATTAGGCCAATACCTAGACTGAAACCTGACAATTTTTAACGTTTAAAATGGATTCCGTTTGGGGCAAGGAGTGAAATCGTGATAAGCTTGATAGATCAGGGAGTAAAACGGCTATTTTTAAAAAATTGGGGCAAAACCGTTAAAACGACCAAACCACAGGGAGCAAAATGGACTAATATTATTTATCATTTATACATTTACGGAGTTTTAAATAAAGGATTAAATTTATTGATACTTCGTTAACAAATTTTGCAACAACAGAATAATCTATTTTTATCACGAAAACCAAACTTTGTATTAATATATTAAATATTTTTATTTTCACTATACAAAATTACATTTATTCGACCCATGTAACACATGAGGTTTTTTAAGATATAATTTTTTTATTTGATATATAAAATTATATTTATTCAATTCGTACAATACACGTGGTTTTTTAAGGATATATATTTTTTTATTATTTAGTACAGAAAATTACATTTATTCAAACCATGTAATGCGCATATTTTTAAAGATGTAATTTTTTTATTGTTTGGTATATAAAATTACATTTATTCAACCCGTATAATAAATGAGGTTTTTTAAAGATGTATTATTTTATTATTTGGTAAACAATATTGTATTTATTTAACCCGTGTAATACACGTGGTTTTAAAGATATAACTTTTTTATTTGTTATATAAAATTACATTTATTCAACCCGTACAATATGATTCTTATAGATATAACTTTTTATTATTTAATATATAAAATTATATTTATTAAACCCGTACAATAAATAAGGTTTTAAAGATATATTGTTTTATTATTTAGTATATAAAATTTATTTATTCAACCCCGTGTAATACACGGGGTTATAACCTAGTTATATTATATATTATGAGGGTTTTTTTTTTTTTTTTTTTTTTTTTTTAACGGCTAGCTGCTTTTTACGTGTAAACCCACCCTTTCGGAGCTATGTCCAAAGGCCGACTACTCGACCACCGCTAGAAAGCGTAGCACACCCCAGATGCGCGGAAACCCCGTGGAATAGGTAAAACCGCGCCCCCCTCGGACTCGAACCCGGGTAAAACCCCGGGCCAAGCCCTCACCGAGTGTGTACAACCACTGCGCTGCAATGGAAGACACATATTCTGAGGTGAGTTAACGTACGATACGTACGAGATGAAATTACGCATGTTATAAAACTCAAAACTTTAATCACACATGTTGAAAAATCATAAATCACGCATGTAGAAAATCATAATCACGCATGTTATAAAAGTAATTACACATGTTATAATTTTATCTCGTACGTATTGATGTTAAAGGATATTGTATTTTGCATTTTCCCTCTATATTATACTAGAGATAAAAGATTGATTGATTTATCTATTAATTTGGAAAACTCCTTGTCTCTACAAAGATTACTATTCCTAATTTTCTAATTAAATTTCCTAATTTCTTTGCATGACAGTGCAAGATGCATATTCACACATACTCAGCTCACTCTCATACCAAATTATTAATTAATTGATTATATACATATACTAGGTTAGTTCCCCGTGTATTACACGGGTTGAACAATTTAAACTATATAGTATATATTTTTCCTGTAAATGCAAAACAAAGACAGAGACATTTACATACCATATTGACATAAATGAGTTAATATAAATGTAACCCATCAACTCGTACATATTAATTAATGTCGTAGAGTTCGATAAGATGGCTCTAATGTCGGTTGAATGAGGTCAATCAGAGTCTATTTGATACCCTTTGTACGACTTCTTATTTTTTGAATCTTTGTATTTGATTCTAAACCTACTATTAATATTATTGATAATAATTTTAGTTATATATATCAATAATATATTATATATATATCATGGTTGTAAAAATCCCGACTAGTCTTCGATTAGTCGCCGATTAATCACTAATAAAAGGTGCACCGATTAATGGCCGATTAATCACTAGGCGGTCAATGGCGGTCCTATTCTGGCCAGACGCCGGCCAAATTTCGACCAAACCTTATAAATTCCTTCCAATTACTTAAATAAATGTGTCAATAAGTGGTTAAAAAATATCTGCTTTAGAAAACTACATATAAAAATATATGTGTATATATATAACTAAAAATTACATATAAAAATCTCGATCCGATTAATTCAGATTAATCCCTATTAATCCCGATTAATCGCTAGTCGGTACCCCACCGCCCGACTAGCGCATAGCGATTCTTACAACACTGATATATATATATATATATATATATATATCAATAATATATTTAGTCTAACATATTAATATTATTATGAATTTCGAAACTTGTTTAGTTAGGATTTAAGATTCTATTGAAGTTTTAGTTTAACAATAGGTTATTGAATTAATAATAAGAATTTGTATTAGATTAGGTTAAATATTATTATTATTTGTATTAGATTATATTAAATATTATTATTATTAGTATTATTAATAATTTTAATCAATTAAATGAGAGAATGACAAGTGTCTCAAAACAGATTTCTTTTATTATATAGTATAGATATAGATTCTACAAACAATATTTTACTATTTATATCCAATTAAATTTTATAAAAAAAGTTTTATATGGTTTTATTTAAGATATACTTCTTCATATAATATTGTAAATAATTTAATTTAATTCTTGAATTAATTGTAGCAAATAGGAATCCGAGGGGATAATCGTGTATTGGTTTCCACCGCACCGTCACTCTAGGATACATGATATGACTTAAATGAAAGTATGAATCACATTTTATTGCATCTTACACCCTTGTATAATGTCAACATTTCCCACTTAACCCCCTTATATGTTTCTTTTATCAATATACTACCTTCCATTGGAACGCCGTTATCATTTCTAACACGCGTAAGAACATATTAATTTAATTTGAATGTTTTATTGTTATAGAGTACGATCTCGTTCCGTCCATAGAGCCACTAGATGCGGCTGACTCGTCACATGAAACCTATGATAATTGATTATAGCATAGCATTTAGACACTAACAAGACCACAACTCGTAAATCGGAAGGAGAGAGCGACATCTACTTGCTTAATTACCCTATCATGCAATTTATTACATAATATGAGCATATATACTATAAACATACTTTTAAGTTAAATATAATTATTTCACACACATGTAATTGTTATTGTTGTCTTATATGTGTAGTTGAGCGGGTCATAAAGACATGATATTTAAGAAGTGTTTCGAGTTCAATATCTTGCACTGATAGTGAGTAACTTTGCTTATCAAAAAGTAAAATAAAATTGTGGGATGTTGGACTAGTTTGATTATACCATCAGCTGGCCAGTTATTCGGTGAGCTTGATTTAGCTCTCACGTAATGAGTATAAGATGGTTTGACATGTGTCAGCTGAGTTGATGGGATTCTATTTTTATATATTTTTTTTAAATTATTAACGTTAAAAACTTATACATCTATGATTAAACATGTATTTTCATGCCATCAAAAGATGTTTTAAAAACAAACTATTTAAAACCTATTAGGGTCAGTTCGGTCTGGTTCGAATATTAGCATTATTCATAACGGTAATCGAAGTCATCGGTTAATCGGTTGGGGGTTTATTCGGTTAATTTGTTGGTTTTCGGTTCAGTTCAGTTAATTCCGGTTAATAACCAAACCAAACATTGGCTAAAATTTTTGTTTAGAAATACATCTAATGGAGTTATAAATACATGAAACAGATATATAAATACATGAGTTGGATGTATGAATAATTAAAATGGAGGTAAAACACATGAAATGGAAGTATAAAACATGACATATATGTATAAAAGCTAGAAATATACGAAGGCTTAAATGATTCGGTTCGTTTAATTTCGGTTAACCGTTGGTACAAAAAATATTTATTAACCGATTTTCAGTTAATCCAGTTTCGGTTAATTTCAGTTAAGCTTTATCAATTTTCAGTTCAGTTTTAAATTAACACTTCGGTTATTACTCACCCCTAAAACCTATATTGTTTCGTAATTATCATACCCCATTAATGCTTCAAAGTCTTACAAACTGCAAAAAATGGAATATCAGTATATCACTCACTCTTTGTTAACATGTTAAATACCCTTTTTTGTCACATGTGTGGTCAAAGTGTATCAACTTATACAAAATGGTGATAATATTATAACGATACAAAATAAAAGGGGGGTAATATGCATGAATATTTTAATAGAAGGGCTAAACTGAAATAAAAGTAAATAAGTAAAACGTAATACGGACAATAAATACAAAAAAAAAACGCAAAAAAGCTCAGCTGGAAACCTTGAGAAGAACAAAATAGGAATAGTTGAAAGAGAAAGAGAGAGAAAGTAGAGAGAGAAAGAAGAAGAGAGAGATAGAGAGAGAGACCTATACATACAAAATATACACAATATACGCATCAGATCCTCTCTGTTTTCATTCTCCAGCATCTTCTGTTCAATTCGAGAACTCTCATCCGATTAATTTGATTCTTCTCAACACATCGATCGCTGTTTCCAAATCGAAAATAAGTTTAACCTGCTCGAACAAATTGAATCGGTTAGCAGATTGTGAATTTGTGATCCTCACGCTTCAGTTCTACGGTTTTCGGTATGATTTCATATAGTTTTATCTCTCGAATCAAATGTTTTTTGTTAACAATTTTGTTTAACAAAATGCAGATTAGCTGTTTATCGATAGGGCTAATTCGAGATCTGATTTGGTTCTATACTGGCATTGTTGAAATTTATGTGTATATGTTGTTTAATTGGATGTGTGAATGATTAGGTATCGATTTTGTTGCGTTTGTTTGTATATGTACGTGTTATGATAACTATGATAAGTTTGAGAGCTCACTAGTGTTAATAAATCTCAAGAGTAATAGATTTAGATTATTGTTATTATGTTTATGTTTATCTCTGTACAGGTTAGGTTAACTATGATAAGTTTGAGAGCTCACTAGTGGTGATTAATTGTTATTTATGTGTGTTTATGGAGGTATATACTAAGAGTATCAGATTTAGATTATTATTGTTACTCTTAGTTAGGTTTTATTTGTGGAAAAGTGATTTGACATGTAAGAGATTCTAGATCTGCTTTTAATTTCATAGATGCTATCGCTGGTAGAAATATATGTGGTTTTGTTCTGCAATTGAATGTGTTAATGATTGATTAACTATCACTTTTGTTGCATTTGTTTATATTTGTACATGTTATGTTAACTACGATAAATTTAAGAGCTCACTCGAGTTGATAAATTGTTGTTTATTTACGGTTATGGAGATAAATCTCAATGGTATCAGATTTAGATTATTATTAGTTAGGTTAGATTCTAGTTCTTCTTAAAATTTCATAGATGCTATGAATGGTAAACATGAAGTTAAACTGCAAAACTTATGTGTTTTTGTTGCTCAATTGGATGTGTTAATGATTATGCATCACTTTTGTTGCATTTGTTTATATCTATACATGTTAGGCTAACTATGCTAAGTTTGAGAGCTCACTCGAGTTGATATATTGTTATTTATTTACGGTTATGGAGGTAAAATTATTAAGAGTATCAGATTTAGATTATAGTTAGGTTTTATTTGTGGAAAAATGATTTGACATTTTAAAGAGATTCTAGATCTGCTTTTAATTTCATGGATGCTATCAATGGTAGACATGAAGCTGGACAGCAAAATTTGAAGGTTGGATGTTTTGTCTTGTTATGTGTAATATCTGAAATTTCATTGATGAATGAATTTCATGGGGAAATGGGAAAACGATAGTCTTATTATTTTTTATTTAATGCTTCTGTAATCTGTACTTGCATGTCTTTTTACACTGCAGTGTACTGTAGGTTTCTGTTTTTGTGGTTTGTTTGATAATGAAGAGGACTTGTTCTGTTACAGATTAAAAAACACCATGGTTTTTTATGGTTTTGCTCACAGACATACTTGTCTGTGCTGAAGGTTATTAGTTTTCAGTCTCTACCCTTCTGCACTTGGCTAAAATGTCAGGTAAGTTAGTTTGACTTATATGCATTTTAAATAAACAGAGTTTTGTTGTAGATGTAATTTTGTTTGACTGTTTGACTTTACTTCTCATGTGGACTGTTTGGCTAGAAGGAATTGAGGCTTTTGATGAAACAAGAGAAAGGAGGTCAGATATCGAGATTTCTGAAGACGAAAGACGGCAATCCAAAATTGGAGCCCTAAAAAAGAAGGCAATAAATGCTTCAAACAAGTTCACTCACTCACTAAAGAAAAGGGGAAAAAGGAAAATTGATTACAGGGTTCCTTCGGTTTCAATAGAAGACGTACGCAATGCAAACGAGGAGAAAGCAGTCCATGAATTGAGGCAAAAGCTTCTTGATAAGGACTTACTGCCACCTAGACATGATGACTATCACACATTGCTGAGGCTAGTAATTATATTCTTTCAGTGTTTCAAATCTTTGCTGTTAGATTTGGCATGCCAAGAAACATGATGAGTAATATGGGATCATGGGAATTTTCTAAAAATGAACATGATAGAATTTGGTTATTTGGTTATTAATTGAAATTAGAAAGGGGCATACATACTATATAAACACTAATATGGAAAGCACATTTTACAACTAATAGCTTGTTTTTTACGTATCGTTGGTAGCTGATCAGTTTTATGAATTAGTTATATAACACAAGCTAGAGCTCAACCTCTTTATTTGCTTTCATTTAGGTTCTTGAAGGCGCGTGACTTTAACATTGAAAGAACAGCTCGCATGTGGGAAGAAATGCTAAATTGGCGGAAAGAGTACGGAACAGATACAATACTGGAGGTAATTAAAATGATATTCAAAACTTCACACAACATGATATTCTTAACTACATATATCTGCGTAAAACAAATAGAACACAATTTTAGAAATATTACTGTTATTGCAGACTTTAATTAGCAGAATGCCACCCTTATGCATTTAAGATATCAACTTGCAATGGTAAAATGGGACAATCAGTAAATTATAACTATTCACTTTCAATAGCGGGACAATTAGTAAATTATAACTATTCACTTTCAATAGTGGAGCGAATTTACTCTATTATAAATTGATGATGGGAAAACACAGGATTTTCATTATGATGAGCTGGAAGAAGTCTTGCAGCATTACCCACACGGGTACCATGGAGTTGATCGCGAAGGCAGGCCCGTTTATATCGAAAGGCTCGGGAAAGCGCACCCTAGTAGGCTAATGCGCATCACTTCAATCGAGCGTTACCTAAAATATCACGTTCAAGAGTTTGAAAGGGCTTTTAGTGAAAAGTTCCCCGCGTGTTCAATTGCAGCAAAAAGACATATTTGTTCAACTACCACAATTTTGGATGTACAAGGCTTGGTATGTTAGTTAACCTTTTGTTTTATATAATAGTATGGGATGATGTTAATGTCATAATAACGTTTCTATATATCCCTAATAAGTAATAATTATAAAATAATAATAATTTGATGTGCAGGGCTTGAAGAATTTCACTCCAACTGCAGCAAGTATGCTTGGGGCAATGTCAAAGGTTGACAGTAACTACTACCCAGAGGTAGTTAACTCTTTCAGCAAACTTTCTTTTCCAAAATTGCCCTTTGTTTTTGACTTTTTGTAAATAATGTACTATAATATTTACTGCCAGACACTACACCGCATGTTCGTTGTCAACGCGGGCCCTACCTTCAAGAACTGTCTATGGCCTGCTGCTCAAAAGTTTCTTGATGCAAAGACAATTGCGAAAATTCAGGTAAGTAATTGTGCTTTTGTTTCTAACTTTCAACTGCTTGAACGCCTGAACTGTCTGCAAAGTATCAGTTATGTTTTTACATTGAAGGTTTTGGAACCGAAGTCGTTGAGTAAACTACAAGAGGTGATTGACCCAAGGTTTGTTTGTTGACCTGATTTTGACCTGCCAAGTATTCAATTACATGAGTTTTCTGATTCTTTGTATTGTTGTAGTCAACTGCCCGACTTTCTTGGTGGTTCATGCGTGTGTCCTGTTGAGGGTGGCTGCCTAAGGTCGAATAAGGGTCCATGGAATGACCCTGAAATAATGAAGGTGTGAATTTATTTTGAGCATTTGTGTCCACTTGTTTTATCAGTTCATATAAATGTATATTATCTAAAGTATTTTTGATAGTCGGCTTAAGTCTATTATACGTCCTAAATAGTTATGAAGTTTAGTAAGTTTGATAAAAAAAATTGAAATCCTAAAATAATTATAAACCTTAATGTTTTACATTCAATTTCAAATATTACATATTCAAAATCACATAAATAAAATTTACAGTACTTGAGTGAATACCTTAAATTGTCAAAGTTCAATAGATATAAAATTTTGATAGAAGTTCATAAAATTATTGAATGTTTAAACCTTTATTCATTAATATTATTTTTGTCTTGACGAAGCATTATCTATTTTTTCTCATCTACATATGATTCTCCTTGAAGCATCAAATAACATGCCACTTTTTTTAAAGAGTTAAATGCCATTTTAGTCCCTGTGGTTTTGGCCATTTTGTCAGTTTAGTCCAAAGGTTTCATTTTTAACCTGTGGGTCCAAAAAGGTTTCACAGTTGCCATTTTAGTCCATTTGGATAACTTCATCCATTTTTTCTGTTAACGAGAAGGCCAATTCGGTCATTTTGTATGTAATTTTGTTAACTAAAAGGGCAATTCAGCCATATAAAATGACCGAATTGGCCTTCTCGTTAACAGAAAAAATGGATGAATTTAACCCAGTGGACTAAAATGGCAACCGTGAAACCTTTTTGGACCCACATGTTAAAAATGAAACCTTTGGACTAAACTGGCAAAATGGTCCAAACCACAGGGACTAAAATGGCATTTAACTCTTTTTTGAAAGATTGTTAAAGTTTCAACTTAACTGAACGAAAATTGACATAATTAACAAAAATCTGTTTTTTTGCAGGTTGTTAATAACGCAGAAGCCAGATTTGTAAGGCAAATCACCAGTCTATCTAGTGATCAACAAAAAGTCGACTCTTATATCCAGTATTACCCCGTGAAGGTATATATTGAAATCAAATAACTAAAACATTGACAACATTGACATTCAAATGTAGATGGTTTCCTCTAATTATCCTTTGTATTTTTTTAGGGAAGAAGTGACATGTCAAACATAGAATCTGGATCAGATGTTGATGACCCTTGCTTTTTATCTACCGTAAATGATCCTAGGATCTCAAAATTAGCGTCGGTTTGTGAAGAAGTAAGTAGCGATAATGTCATCCCACCGCTTACTTTAAAACACATATTCCTCTTTTTTATGTTTGTATGTATAGTATTACGCATTGTTACCAGACCGATTTTAAAAACTAGTTCCGTAACTTAAAAAATGAACACTCACACCCACACGCATATTTAAACTATCTTAAAAAACAAAGTCGGTGGCTTTTACGCCACCGACACCCCAACTTTCAACCTTTGTCACAAGACTCACAACCACTCCCTTTACTTTGAATTTCCACACCAACACCCTCATCTTTCAAAATTCACCACCACCACTCCTCTACTTTGTTAGGGGTATCGGATCAGAGGAGGCTCGAGCGGAAGCGGAACAAACACACACACACACACACTAGCAGAAAATAAAGAACACGAGAATTTACGTGGTTCTGTCAAGGTGACCTACGTCCACGGGTTGCAACTAGGGTTTTACTTTTATTAGATGCTCAGAACTGTTTTCAGAATGATACAGATTACAATTACATCATAGGTATTTATAGAACAAGATTAGGGTTTCCTACTTGGTCAACAAGTTAACTAAGTGGGCCTAATAACTAGGGCCGACTAACCCTAACTAGGGCCGGCTAACCCTAATTAGGGCCGGCTACCCTAAAGCCTACGAACCCAACATACTTTGCTTTTCCACCATCACCCCCTCTGATTTTACGTATTTATGGATCCACCCCTCTACTTTTACATATTTCCGCCACCACCCCTCTACTTTTACACTTTGCCTTTTTTAGACTTTACATTTTTACCCTTTTCAATATTAGTCCATTTTTACACCCGCTCAACTTTAAAAAATTGCAATTGTAACCCCTAGACTGTTACTCCTACTTTTGCAAATGCCATTGCATTGTGTTTTACGAAATGTGTTAGGCGTTGTGTTTTACACTTCGTGCTTTACACTTTTTTTGTAGTTGTCTTAGACAACATTGCGTTTTTCGAATTGTGTGTTGTCTTACTACACGTTTCCACCTGCCGCGCGCCGCCGCAACGCGCGGCATGCAAAATACTAGTATATAAATAACAAACTAACAGACAAACATACCGAGTAAAATTCCTACTGGCCTTGAATGTATTGCAATAGAGGGTGTGTTTTTGATAAGTAAATTTCTTAATTCAAGTTTTATTCTGCAGGCGACAACATCCGATTCACCTGCATACTACAGTTGTAACGATCATTTTACTTCATTTGACCAGAGGCAAGATACATCTCCGAGTCAATCTCCTACTTCCGGTATAACCCTACAAGATTCAGAAGGTATATGCAATTATCAAACTAGCTTACTAGCCCGTTGTCACACCATTATCATGGATGAGCTATGGACATATAGAAGTATACGTAACAAACCAGACCATAAAACAGGCCTAAATCAAACAATGCTTTGTTCTTGTTTAGGTGCTTCTTTAATTATCCGTTATTTGGATAATATTCTTGAGAAGGTTGTGAAGAGAGGTTTCAGTTGCATAGCAAGACCAGTGCTTTCATTGGTGGTAAAATTAATCGAACGTATGTTCAGTTTACCAATTGAATATTATTGGAGAAAACAGAACAACGTATATCCAAACAATGCTGTGGAACACAGATATGAGAGCCAAACACATGTCCAAACAGAAGCTGTCAGAGAAAATCAAATACTTCCGTGTGTCGAACGCCTGCAAAAACTCGAAGAAATTCTAGAAGAAATTAAGAAACGGCCTGCTCAAATTCCTGTTGAAAAGGAGCATATGCTGAACAATTCGTTGGACCGGATTAAATCAGTAGAATTTGACCTAAATAAAACTAAGAGGGTATGTTCCTTTTACTGTATCATTATTATTACTATTATTATTTATATTATTTATTATTATTATTATTATTATTATTATTATTATTATTATTATTATTATTATTATTATTTTACAGGTATTACATGCTACTGTGGTGAAGCAGCTTGAGATAGCAGCCTTGATGGAGAATTTGCAGCAATCCAAATTCCATGTAAACTACTTTACCTTGTGTTTGGTAGTAGCGGGTCAAATATAATCACAAAAAATAAAGAGTGAATTTCAAGAATTGTCCTTTATCTTTATACCCATTTTCAGGCGCTGTCCTTTATGTTCAAATTTGACGAGTTTTGTCCTTTATGTTTTCATATCATACACGTTTTGTCCTTTAGGCCTAACCCAGTTAGTTTTTTCAGTTAAATTTGGTCATATGTTTTGTACATGAGAGCATTTTTGTCAATTCAAAGGTAAGTTCAACGGCAGATTTACAGCTCAAAGCTTCTGCCAGGGGCGGATGTACCTAGTATCAAGGGGTAGCCTCCGCTACCGCTTGGTCGGAAAATTTTTGACGTTTTTAGTGTAAATTTTGGAAAAATTTGACGTTTTTTCGATTTCGTTACCGCCTATTTATAAAACGTTCCTGCTTGGTCGGAATCCTAGATCCGCCACTGGCTTCTGCAACCTTTGAATTGACAAAAATGCCCTCATGTGCAAAGCACATTACCAAATTTAACTGAAAAAACTAACTGAGTTAGGCCTAAAGGACAAAACGTGTATGATATGAAAACATAAAGGACAAAACTCGTCAATTTTGAATATAAAGGACAGCGCCTGAAAATATGTATAAAGATAAACGATTCAGGAGGCTTTATGTATATAACTTTACTTCATTCCTTGTGTGAAGTCAAAATGGGTTTAGGTTGAAACGAGTTGAGTCCTGTTGACTTGAAACATAAACTTATATAAATTGTTATTTATTTTTTTTCATTTTATTTTGGGTGCAGAGGCGAAGGATATGCTGAAAGTGAATGTACAGCTTAAATAGGAAGAAGTGATATTAGTAGCACATATATATGGAGAAACCGCATCCATACACAGATTACCCCCCCTTAAATGAGAGGCGAGTATTTAGAACGATCATGTGTTGATTGTCTCCTAACTTTAATTTTAAAAAAGAAAAATGCTTACTTTTGATATCACTTTTTTCTGCTTTTTGTTTTGCTCCTTTTTTTTTTTATCTTTTTTGTGATCGAGATATGATTAAAATTTGAGTTTAAAACGCAAGCTTTTATCAGGGTTTTGGTTTCGAGTTTTTAGAAATTATGAATAGCGGTGTTTATAAACCGTTAAAATCGGCCAAACCGCTTAAAATGAAAGCAAGTTGGCCTGTTTGAGTTTCAACAATTCATGTTTTACTGTTTGCTATTTTAATGTTGAACTTTTGTTGTTTATATACGTAAACATTTTTATCATTTAAAATTTGTAAAACAAAGTAATGATTATGAAAAATCTGTTCGGACGGCATATTCCCAAACTATAAACGCCAAATGAGTAAACCATCCGGCTTAGTGCACCCTGATAGAAATTGGTACAGTAGGTATTGAATCAAAAACTCGTTCTTATTATTAATGATCGTACCCATCTGGTTACATAAATTCCCTTATATACAACCTAAACAAGAAACCTATTTTGACTCGAATTAGGATTAAAAAAACTAACTCAAAAAAACCCCTAAGTTTGTGACTCGGTCACTTTTTACCCGAGCTTTGTAAGTCGGTCACTTTTTACCCGAACTTACACAAGATTAGACTAACAATCACCCCCCTAATCTTGTGACACCAATGAGCCCTCTCATCTCGATGAACTTCAACCGTGCCAAGGCTTTAGTAAGGATGTCGGCCCGTTGTAAATCCCCGCTCACGTGTTCCACTTTAATTTGCTCCCGTTCAACGCATTCCCGTATAAAGTGGTAACGCGTATGTGCTTACTCCTTCCGTGAAATACCGGATTTTTCATCAAGGCAATAGCCGATAAATTATCCACCCTTAGTGTCACCACCTTCTTCGTTTCACCGGTTATCTCCGATAGCAATCCTCGAAGCCACAACGCTTGACACGCGGCTGAGGTAGCCGCCATGAACTCCGCCTCGCAAGATGATAATGCAACAGTGCTTTGTTTTTGAGAACTCCACGTAATAGGTGCATCACCATAATAAAAGACTACTCCTGTTGTGCTTCGCCCATCGTCGTCATCCACTGAGTGACTACTATCACTAAACCCATGTAACGTCTTGGTTCCACCTTTTAGATAGAAAATACCGAGGTCGATACTCCCCTTTAAGTACCTCAAGATTTGCTTCACGGCTTGAGCATGAGTCTGTGTTGGCTCTTGCATAAAACGACTAACATAACCGACCGAATAACACAAGCCCGGTCGTGTGTGGGTTAAGTAGCGTAGGCATCCAACAACCTTCCGATACTCGGTTGGATCAGTCTTCTTGGCTTCATCCTTTTTCGTCAACTTTAATCCAGGATCAAGTGGGAACTGGGTTGAGTTACTTTCCCATAAACCAAATTGTTTTAGAACTTTAGTTGCATACCCGGATTGCTTGATGCTAATTCCCCGAACACCTTGATTAACTTCGATCCCGAGATAATAATGGAGTAAACCAAGATCACTCATTTCAAAGCGAGCTTCCATTTGTTTCTTGAAATCAGCTATGTCTTGATTTGTTGCTCCGATCACAATTAAGTCATCAACATAGGTACCAACTAACAACAAACGTTGGTTCCTTTCCCGTCTATAAATCGCCTGCTCGTGTTTGCACCTAGTAAAACCGAGTTCCTTTAACGCCGAGTCGAGTCGTGTATTCCATGCTCTCGGTGCTTGACGAAGCCCATACAAAGCCTTTATCAACTTATAAACTTGGTGTTCTTGACCCCGTTTCACATAGCCCTCTGGTTGATGAACATAAACATCCTCCTTTAGCTCACCGTGAAGGAAGGCCGACTTAACATCTAAGTGGTGTACTTCCCAACCCCGGTTAGCCGCCAAAGCAAGCACAAGCCTTACGGTTTCAATACGTGCGACCGGTGCAAAAACCTCCTCGTAATCAATCCCAAACCTTTGGACATATCCCTTAGCCACAAGTCGTGCCTTATACTTTATTATCGACCCTTTTGCATCCTTTTTTACTTTGTATACCCACTTCACCCCAATGGGTTTTACATTCGGTGGAGGGTTAACCAACTTCCAAGTTTTATTTTTTTCAATTGAAGCTATCTCGCAATCCATCGCCTTTTTCCAATGATCTTCTTTTATTGCTTCCTGAAAGTTCATTGGTTCGTCATCAATTGAAAGTAACAAATTTCCTTCTTCCAAACTTGAACTTTGACTTGAAGAACCTGGTAACCCTTCTACGATAAAATCATCGAACCTTTTAGGCACTACGGTCTGTCTCATCGACCTTCGCAACTCATTTGAATCATTTGCTGCATTTGGAACCTGTTCTGGACTGTTCTGGACCTGATACGAGCCTTCTGAACCTGTCGATGTGCTGAAAAACTGGTTTGTCACAGACTGGTCGCTAAAAGTCTGATCTGTCGCTGACTGGTCAGATTGTGTCGCTAACTGATCAGACTGGTCGCTAAAAGTCTGATCTGTCGCTAACTGATCAGGCTGGTCGCTAATTGTTGTTGCTGACTGATCTGTTTGGTCGCTATTTTCAGCATGAATAATAAATTCTTTCCATCCCGGTTTACTTGTATCAAAGCCCTTTAAGTACTTTTCCCACTTGTAACTCTTCGTTTCATCAAACTTTATATCTCCACTTCTAGCTACATGTACCCGTCCTTTAATCGGGTCGAACATACGGTACTTCTTCCCCGGTTGAGACCCCAAATGCACCATTAACACTCCTCTATCATCCAACTTTTTCAGCCCGATAGTTAAGTCTTTCACAAAACCCAAACAACCAAATACCTTTAAGTAGGAGAGGTCCGGTTTTCTACCCTTCAACTTTTCATACGGAGTAATCGAGTTTTCTAAAGCCTTCGTCGGTGATAGGTTCAAAAGATAAATCGAGTGATGTACCGCTTCACCCCAAAAAATTTGTGGCACCCCCTTCGCCTTCAACATACTTCGTGTGGTGCCCAAAATCGTCCGATTTCTCCTTTCGACCACCCCGTTTTGTTGCGGGGTGTAAGGAGCGGTAAACTGACGCGTAATTCCTTTATGTTTGCAAAAATCACCCAAGACATGTGACGTAAACTCACCCCCGTTGTCGGTTCGTAATGCTTTAACTTTCTTGCTAAAATCGTTCTCAATCCTTGTAATCAACTCGATTAGAACACCCGGCACTTGATCCTTTGTTTTTATCAATGTTACCCACATGTAGCGACTAAAATCATCGACTACAAGAAGTATGTATTGATTTCCCGCATTCGTCTTCGGGGTGATTGGACCACAAACATCCGCGTATAATAGTTGCAACGAGTCGGTCGCACGGTAAAGACTCTTCTTTTGGAAGGCGGCTCGTGTTTGCTTCCCCATTATGCAAGAATCACATATTTGCATGGGATGTGATATTGTAGGCAACCCGATTGCATGCTTGGATAAAGATTTGAGTGCTTCAAAGTTAAGGTGCCCAAGACGAGCATGCCAAATCCAAGCCTCGTCGTCTAGCTTAACCTGTAAACACATTGGGGACACAACTTTTAAATTAATTTTATAAATACGATTCGGTGAACGATGTACCTTCATCAATAATGTTCCATCCTCTTCGAACATCCAAAGTACGCCATGTTGAATCGTGATTTTGTACCCAATCTCGTCAAGTTGACCGATGCTTATTATATTATTTTTTTAGTGATGGAATATAATAAACATCGTGCAACGCCCTTTGTTCCCCAGATTTTCCTTCCAAGATGATCATTCCTCGGCCTTTTATTTCAACGCACGAACCATCCCCAAACTTTACTTTGCCAACCGTGTGACGGTCGAGGTTAGTAAACCACTCGAGGTTACCCGACATATGATTACTGGCCCCATTATCCAAGAACCATGTATCATCTTCATGTGGAATTGATGCAAACTTCCTCGGATCGACCCGTTCTTCATTCAATAACACGACTTCCTTCTCGTGAGTTGCCATGTAGAGTACAGGACCATCTTGTTGTGCAAGGTTGCTTTCTTCGGTTTTCTTACGTGTGGGACAATCTGAAGAGAAGTGACCTAAACCGTCACAA
Organism: Helianthus annuus; assembly: GCF_002127325.2. Classification (NCBI taxonomy): domain Eukaryota; kingdom Viridiplantae; phylum Streptophyta; class Magnoliopsida; order Asterales; family Asteraceae; genus Helianthus; species Helianthus annuus. The sequence goes on from NC_035437.2 coordinate 172,411,944, forward strand.
CGAAAACACTTCAATTTAGAACGATCTTTTTGTTGTTTTTGTTCCGGTTCCTTGCCCTTTCCCCACCCCCCAGATTTACCACGCCCTCGACCTCGAAAACACTTCAATTTAGAACGATCTTTTTGTTGTTTTTGTTCCGGTTCCTAAACAAGCTAAACAAGAAACCTTATATACAACCTAAACAAGAAACCTATTTTGACTCAAATTAGGATTAAAAAAACTAACTCAAAAAAACCCCTAAGTTTGTGACTCGGTCACTTTTTACCCGAGCTTTGTAAGTTGGTCACTTTTTACCCGAACTTACACAAGATTAGACTAACACACCCGACTTGGCTTGTTTAATTTGTCATCCCCGATACCTAATTAGAAATTATAGCTATGATTTTGATAAAAGTTGCCTGAGCCAAACTCAGTTGAAGCTTATTTCAAACATAGGATATCATAGAATTTTATAAAAACACGTTCAAACAACAGGCTATTTCCATGATTTTGTGGTGTGGTGGTATTTCATAAAACACGTCCAAACAACAGTGCAAGAAGTTTGTTTGCTGATATGGCTTGGTGGGGCGTCACCATAACAAATGCTCTTAAAAGTAAATAAAACTAGTTCCATTGTAACGTAGTAGTATTTTGAGTTTTGACCAAAAGTTACCTTATTAAAAGTAAATAAAGCTAATAACACTAGGAAATGATGAAATACATCCATCGTATGACTCCTTTTATAATAGAGTTAATTACTATTTTCGTCTCCGTGGTTTGTCAAAAATCACTATTTCAGTCCATTAGTTTAAAAATCGCGATTTCAGTCCCTGTGGTTTCACTTTCGTAACCATTTTAGTCCACCTCATAACCATTTCAGTCCCTGTACTTAACAGAATAATGGATTGAAATGGTTACGAAAGTGAAACCACAGGGACTGAAATGGTTACGAAAGTGAAACCACAAGGACTGAATTCACAATTTTTAATCTAATGGACTGAAATACTGATTTTTGACAAACCACAGGGACGAAAACGGTAATTAACTCTTTATAATATCATTGCTGAGAGGGCCGGCCCAACCAGCCCAACAAGCATAAGACCCTTGGCCCAAGCCTAGGGCCATCAATATTGAAGAGCCACAAATTTTCGGTATGTTTTATATATAATAGGCCCATATACGTAGACACTAATACATGAAATATGCTAGGCCCAATATCACATATGCGATAACCTTAAGGCGCTAAACAAGATCCAGGAAAAAGAGAAACGTGAACGGTGAAACATGGAAAGACTGAAAGGGCAGCGAATTATAGAGTTCGAGTTCAGACGTGCGAATGAAATGATGATTATCGTAAGTTGTGGCTTCTTTTGGTTACCTATATCGAATCATCGTCGATTAGGGCGGTAGAGCCATCTTTAGGGATTTCAGATTTGGGGATAATCATCTCAATTGAAGAACACACAGGTTACAATAAACAATGGCTACTTTTTAATTTTTTTATATACTAATCATGGGAGAAATTAGTATGCATAGTTTTATATTGCTCAAACCCTCAAACATAAGCTTGAATCAATTTTGCGATTTGTCGAATTGATTATTTGAAACTTGAAACAATGGCACTCAGTGTTGCGATTTAATCTTGTGGATGGCTTCGAACTTGGAAGACAATGGCACTGACTTAGGTTAGATATTCTCATTTATTGATTAGGGTGTATTTGTATAATTGCATATTTGAATTTGTTGTTTAGGCTTATACTTGTTTCATTATTTGATGATTTCAAGTTGTTGTTTAGGGAATTAGGATTTAAACATATACTATATCTATAGAAAACATATAACTTTAAAAAATGAATTTAACTACGCCAATTATAAAATTTTTAGTTTATAATTGTCTGTATCAAGGCGGGTAAAGGAGGGTTTTTTTACTAAATATATTAAAAATGATAATTTTACAAAATGGCCTCCAGTTCGTAGTTCGCTTAGGGTCTCCAAAAACATAGAAATTAGTATGCATAGTTTTATATTGCTCAAACCCTCAAACATAAGCTTGAATCAATTTTGCGATTTTTCGAATTGATTATTTGAAACTTGAAACAGTGGCACTCAGTGTTGCGATTTAATCTTGTGGATGGCTTCGAACTTGGAAGACAATGGCACTGACTTAGGTTAGATATTCTCATTTATTGTTTAGGGTGTATTTGTATAATTGCATATTTGAATTTGTTGTTTAGGCTTATACTTGTTTCATTATTTGATGATTTCAAGTTGTTGTTTAGGGAATTAGGATTTAAACATATACTATATCTATAGAAAACATGTAACTTTAAAAAAATGAATTTAACTACGCCAACTATAAAATTTTTAGTTTATAATTGTCTGTATCAAGGCGGGTAAAGGACGGTTTTTTTACTAAATATATTAAAAATGATAATTTTACAAAATGGCCTCCAGTTCATAGTTCGCTTAGGGTCTCCAAAAACATAGAAACGACCCTGATTGTTGAAACAAATAAAAAATACATCTTATTGGTCAAAACTAAGTCGATAGTCTATAGACCCCTACTTTGCCAATTATTGTAAAAAAACATGTTTAATTTCTGCTTTTTGTGAGACTTTAACTCAAGATCTCCCCTTTCAAGGTATTTAAAGGTTTTGTCTTTGTCAGAATGAATAAATATCTATATATTATGATGTATTTGAGTAGAGCAATTTAACATACAAAAAAGATAAGTTTTTTTTTTTTAATTTAGTGCATAAGATATAACCTTAAAATGTGGGTAAATTATTTTAATTACCCATCTTAATTACTCTTTAGTTCCCCTCTTTAACCAAATTCTCTTTAATTAAATACTAGTTACACTTTTGTCCCCTTATTTTAAACCGATTACCCCGGCGATTTTTATATGACCATAATTTTTCACACGTTATATATTTTATAAAAGCTACACCATAAAAACGAGCATTTTATTCTCTTTAATTTGAGTAATATATTGCTATAGTTTTTTTAATTAAAAAGATGATATGTTAAGTGATTAACAATATATAGAGGTGAGTAATAACCGAACTCTAAGCGAAAGTAGACAAAACCGAACTGAAATCATCTACTAACCGAAAACAAAATTAACAAAAATCCGTTTTTTTTGTACCCTTGAAAAACTACCAAAACCATTCAAATTTTCATACATTTTTAAGTGTTATATGTCCATTACATGTATTTCATGTTATATTCTTACATTTTATGTATTTATACATCTATTTCATATACTTATAAGGAAAATTCATAACCCTAGTTTGGTTTGGTTATAAAACGAACCGAAAACCAACAACATAACTGAATAAACCGAATCAATTAACCCATAAAACGATTGTTAATAAAAAAATTAACCGATGACTTCTATTTCGATTTTGGTTGAGGTTAATAATTAAAAAAATGAATCGAACCGTGGACACCCTTAGCAACCGTCCACAATCGATAATTCTCAGGTATCACACAAAACTAGTCGTGATTGTGTATATTTTTATCATATTTTGATGATTGTGTGTGGTCATGACCCTCATGGTCACCATGATCCTCCACATCGGCGCCATGTCATTCACTTCTAATCCATCATTCAAAACCACTATCATAAAGGTGTGGTCATGACCCAAACCACTATCTTCCTATTTTAATTTATTTTTGTAGAAAAGGAAAACAAATCATTGAAAAAGGAAAGTAGGCTCATGGTTGTCATGGTTTAATCCTTGTCAACCATGGTGGATGAAGGAAGGGGATGGTATAACAATCCATTAATGATCCTATGTGGCATTAATGACCCAACTCATGCTCCCAATACCCTTTAGCCTTAGTCATGATATGATGATTTTCTGTTTATAAACCTAATATGTTATCAATTTTAGGGTTCTTGTGGATTGTAATTGAGATTTGCAAATAGTTTGTTATATTGTAGTATCACATGTATCAAACCTGTCATAATACAGTTACAATGGTAGGAAAAAAATGTTTTCCTTTTAGTTCAGGTGGCTATTAATTGTTTCTTCATTTTACTCCTAACTGATAAACCCATTAGACCCCTTTATTTCTTGCGGGTGAGAGGTCTTCAATAGGGCACTGCATTTTTGGATAATGAAGGTGAGTAATTGCTTGTACATGCATCAAAAGTTTGTTATGACATTTTTATGGATCGTTACTTTGGTGACCGACCCGCTTCGTCTATTTTGCATATTATATGTTTGCCCTACTCACTATAAATTATAGTTTTCTTTTTTTTTTTTAATAAAAAGGGCCCTAGTTTTTGACTTCGTTTTAGGCCTCCAAAAGAGTTGAGCCAGCCCTGCTTAGCAATGTCTATGTTTTGTGACGTATCACACGAGCACCTTACTAGTCAAATAGAATATATTAGTTATGGTGTATTGTAATTATCTTCACCATAATAATTATAAGATCTAATTCGTTTAGGCTATGGGGTATGGGGCTTGGGTTGGGGGGAAAACACCCAAGCAACCACCCCGGGTGGGCTTGGGTTAGGGCGTGGCCCTTGGGGCTTGGGTTTCAAGCCGGGCGTGGGGCGGGGGAGCAAGCTGGCATGGCGGGCTGTGAATGGTCAATTCAAACTAGCCGTTGGCCTAGCCGTTGGGGGCTAGTTAAAAAAAAATTTCCTTTATAAATACCTTACCATATTTAACATTTTTCTCACACAATATCAAACACATAAAACACAATCTTGCCATGAGTTCTTCAAGTTATAGTGAATCGTCATCATCATCTGACGATGGGGCGAAAATATTTATACAAACGATCGCGACGGTGGTGAAAGCTATCCTGGAAGACGAAGACGATGAGGAAAAGACTCAACAACCTAAACGGAGGAGAAGGTACATCGCTCGTGAACGGCACACCAGTAACAATTTGTTGGTAAGCGATTACTTCTCAGCGGAACCTAAGTATGATGAAAAAATGTTTAGGCGTCGTTTTCGTATGAGTAGAAATTTATTTTTAAGGATGAAAGTAAAAAGGATGAAAGTAAAAAGGATGAAAGTACTTACCAGCTAGTGAGCCAAGAAGCAAATGCGCCTCATTCATTAACGCAAAGGTTTGCGCTCCAAAAGTAGAGGCCATCAGCTATACGGTAAGAAGGGCAAATCTTGGACATTGATAGCCCTACTATGAGTGTGAGTAGGGCTGCTTCAGCCATCCTTATACTTGGGTGACCACGCGCACACCACCGCCACTGCACATGACATCTGTATCGCAAGTCCTTGGATTGCCGGTGTTCTTCAGCTAGCACTACCTACCACCATTGAATTTAGTCTCCATATTTGAATCTCTCTTTGATGTTTAATATGGAAAAAACTTACCAAGTCTGCCTCTCTCTCTCTCTCTCTCTCTCTGTGTACAAACCTTGATTCAAGAGTCTGGTGCATATGAGAAGAACTTGAAGAAAAGTCTGGAGCTTTTCATGCTCTGTCAATAATTCAGGCAAATACTGACTGAAAAACACAACATAAACAACAAATAAAATCTAATTAACATAACATAAGAAACACAAACTTAACATTGAAATAAAAACTAACATTAGAACTCACAAACGTTATTCTTGCTCGAGAAAAGTTGGTATTATACAACCCCGCGTCAACGAACATCCAATAGTTTGATAAAAGACACCCTAATATAGCGTGTTCCTGTGTTTATTGCTACCTAACCATGGTTCTTATAAAAATACAATTTAAATAAATCGCTAATCAAAATTAGCGATCTCAAAACTACTTATTGAGTTATGCTTGTATCAAAAAACAATAAGTTGTTCCCATTGGTTAGTTGATGTTAGTTTTCCCTGATGTTCTCTCATGGTTCATAAAAAAAATAACAATAAAATAAACATACAGTGAGTAGTTTTAGTAAGTAATTTCAATCTTACCACTGGTTGTTTACAAAGCAAAGAATTGAAATCAATATTCATCTTGATTCTTGAGTCTTGACAATTATCGAAAACAAGTCCAGCCCTAATAAAGCAAAACAGTTTCACTTAAGATAACCTATAGCTAAATTCCTCACAACATGTTCTACAAAATTTAAAATTTGATCAAATTGATGGTTGGTGTCCCAGCCTTGATTTTTGGTTATTCTGGGAAATCAACAAACACATAACAACAACAAATACTTCCACTAACAAACATGCAACAGATTCACAACTAACCTTGAGCAATCGGAGTAACAACAGATGCAGCCGGAGTAACGACCTCGCCGTCCTTCCGGCAGCTCACATCGACATTCTCCGGCGGATCCGCCGCCGTCGGCGAGCTCAATTCCTTCGAATTCTCCACAGCCGCCGGCTGTAACCGCTCCTCCGCCGTCGATTTCTCCGATTCACCTCCATTTTCGACCTACAAACCGAAATCAATCCAATAACGAATCAATAAACATGATTCTGTTCAGAAGATGATTCTGTTCAGAAGATGATGATCGTTGTCTTCGTCCGTCCTCTCGTAGAGAGAGAAACAGGGGGTTCTACAGAGAGAAACCAAATGAGACAAAGAGATGGGACTTAACGAACGCGAAGTGCGATGGTGAGAGCGATGTCTTCAACGATGTCGTCTTCATCTTCCTTGTTCAACCCAAAGAAGCAGAGAGAGAGGGGGAACCCAGAGAAGCAGAAAGAGAAGGGGATAAACTAAGAGAAGGATACTAACGCCGTCAGTTAATAAGCTACTGTAGACACTGTTGCTCAGTTATGTTATGAATTAACGTCGTATGTTGTCTTCGTCCGTCCTCTCGTATCAATTATGGTGATCGTTTTCATATCAATGGCAAGGCGCTCACACTAGTGGATTTCACGGGATGCCAGCCATCCAGTGGCGGACCCAGGAATTTTTTCATGGGGGTGCGGATTTTTTTTAAATTTTTGGTGTCTAGATATATACATAAAAAAACCGGTTCGGGTCGGGTCGGGTCATGTAAAAAAAAGAACATCAAACTTAAATTTAATTCCCGTTGGTTGACATGGTCCTCTTAGTAGGTATGCCCTTCTAACATCATCTCGTTGATTCACGTTGTATGATGCTATCGCCTTGCGATCATGAGGATCCGAGGGAAGATCATTCACATCAACAAAATCGGAAGATGATCCAATTTCAATCGTTTTCCTCTTGTTGAGAAATCGCGCCATAACATCCTTACTCATTGTGCCTATCACATATAAAATAAATAATATTCTTTAATCACATACACAACTTTAATATTTAATGAAATCAAAAATAAATAACAAATAATAGAATCAACAATAGTGCAACACAGCTTTATCATTTAATAATGAAACAGAGAATACAGTCACTTTTTTTAATGAAATCAACAATTCTTATAGGCTATAATTGCCATTTGCCTTGCCGACTGCCGTAACATATACAACAACAACTTTATCAAAACTCAAAAGAGGACCTTATCAAAACTCTTGAAGAGTGAAATCAAGGACTGGTACCTGGTCTGCAATCTGTCAACGGCGAGATGAAAGGTCGGTTGGTCGCTGCAAGCCTGCAACAGAGGACCTTATCGAAGCCTGGTCTGAGTAATTCTTGGTCGCTGCAAGCCTGCAACAGAGAGGGGAGGGCAGAAGAGATGAAAGGTCGGTTGGGTTTATTTGGGTTATGTTTTCTTTAATTGATTTAGTTATTTGGGTTGGGTTTTACCATAAACTTGTTCAATTGGGCTTGATGTTGGGTTATAGGAATACAAGTTTTATTTAAAGAGATTAGTGGGCTAAATTGTTTACATAATTGGGTCGGGTTTAAATCCGTGTTCACAATTTTTTTTTATATAAATTCCTAACATTTTTTTTTCTAAGGGGTGCGGTCAGAATTTTCCAAGGGGTGCGGTCGAAATTTTCTAAGGGGTGCGGTCGTGATTTTTCGCGAAAAATAACACTAATTTTTTTTTTCAAGGGGTGCGGCCGCCCACCCACGGGCTAAAGTAGGTACGCCCCTGCAGCCATCATGCTTGAAGCGGTTGCGTCCCAAGATCTTTGGATATGGCATGCGTTCTTCGGTATGTCAGGTTCACATAATGATATTACCATCATAAACCACTTGTTAGTCCCGAAAAACCCGAGATATCACTCAACGGTTCGATCGAACGCGGAATATAAGATCAAACCGCCAAGAACAAAAAGAAATATTTATTAACGAACTCAGTGCCACTGCTTAGATCGCACACAGTCTCAAGGACTGTCTGGTACGATCTTCGAGAACCTTGCACACAATCTCTAGGATTGTCAGGTACAAGGTTCTCCTATTTGGGGCTACATGATTACACAAAATGTGGGAGAGCTCTACCACTAACAATCTAATAAGACTATCTATAGGAGCCTCTACCCCATTGGCCCACATGGCCTAGCCCAAGCCCAAGACCTAATCCAAACAAACATATTAGAACATAATAAAGATGAGCATAAAACTTTGACCTAACAATCTCCCCCTAGTTTTATGCTCTCTTTATTATGATCAAGACGAACTCTAGTCTTGGGTCTTCTCCTTTTTAGTGGCCCAGCAGTGAACGAGCCCATCAACGTATCCCGGATAATATGAGGCTTGATCTTGGATAAAAACTGAACAATGTCGGATGAATCTCGAATCAACTTCGGATGAAATTCATGGCTGTCTCTGATAATAAAAGCAGATGAAGTTGTATGTCGGATGAAATTTTGTGATGTCGGATGAGGTAATGATGATGTCGAATGAAATGATATAGTAGAGGATGATGTTGCTGGTTGAATCTCGAATGAAGTCAAATGTCAACAGTGATGTACGATGACGTCAAATAATAAAATAAAACCAATTTTAAAAACCTGGGCTAAAAACTGTTGGGCTTTCATTACTTGGATCAACATCATCTGGGCTTCAATATTACGTACCTGGGCTGGCCCAAAATACTCATCAACTTTAGAAGCTTCTCGGCTGCACTACTTGGCCCCACAGAATGTTACACCAAAATTTTAAAAAGTGTCCCAACAATCTGACCATTGATCATCCCCATTATCCAACGGCCCCCATTTGTTAGGGTTTTTTAATTCCTTGATTTGATAACCTATGCAGCCGCCAAGAATGTTCCATGACATCAGCATCACAAAATCCAACGTTCACTTGCATTTTCAGCTCCGATAACTTCTCCGTTACCGTTCATCACGACAAGCCACCGAACATCGGAACCTGCAACTGTCGTTCAGTCACCGGACAATTTCCGTTCAATCTTCTCCGCCGTCCACTTATCATCTCTGTCTGTGTTCGACACCGTACACCTAACAATGTCGTCACCTCCGACTTTCATCTTCATCTCCGATTACCTGCAACTATCTCCGGTCCACAACTATCATCCTCATTCTTCATTAGTCATCATCATCATCGTTTCATCTTTCAGTTTTCAACTTGCAATCCATCCGATTTCACTATTACATCGTATCATTTTTAATCACACCGTTCCATAGAACCGTATAACAGACAACCTTCTGTTGCACGAGTTCATCTTCTCCGTTCTCTGACCTCCACTGTGTAACACAGAATATCTCCATCATTCCGATAGTCATCTTCTCCATCTTCGACATCTCGCCTCCGGCTATCATTTGATCTCCGGTTTCCGACAGCCTTTATCATCTCCGATTACCACACACTTAATCATCTTCTTTTCAGCGACGTACACTGCCATTCACCGTCTCCAACCAACCTGCATATCACCTTCGTCATCTCCTACACCACCACTCCAACCACCGCAGTCTTCATTGTAACACCCCGAAAATATAAAACTTTATATTAGGATTATAAAGTATAAATAAATGAGAATTTACCAACTAGGAAATTTAACCTAGTTAGTTACAAGCCTAGAAATAGCTTATAATAAGGTTAAAAGCAACTAAACTATAAGTTGAACAAAGTGGAAGGGCCTAAGTTGTTAAAGATGAAACTTAATTTGATAAAACAAATAAAAAACAAACCAAACACCCCATTTGGGATGTCTGGTCGTACAAGAACACAGGGGGCGACACAGGCTCCCCACCAAACCCTTGTGCATGTCAAACTTGATCAAATTGAGGGTTCAAATCAGTCCCAAATCGAAATCCAAGCTCGTATTCATGAACACCAAGTTGAAAGGATCACAAGGTATGTAAAATTGTGACGTTTTGATCCATCTCAAAATTCTAGGTTATTTGTAAGAAACTGAAATTGAGCTTGATTATGTCATGCATGAGTGAATCTTGAAGTAATATGATGTCTAGGAGTAAACCCTAGTCAATAACATGTTAGATTGTTGGAAAAACTATGAGATTTATGATGATCCATTGATAAGCTAAGTGGGTTTTATGTTAATATGATGAACACTAGGAAATAGATTGTTGATCTAGTGTAAATTGACGATTTTGAAGTGAATTCAGAAATTATAGAAGTTAACCACTTTGTAAGATGGTTAATTTATGTGAAATTTGGGGTAAGAGATAAGCTAGAGACATGATAAATAAACATGTAAAATTCTGCCCTTAAGGTGTTCGTTGAAATGCCTCAAAGAAGGCTCGAAACTAGAATTTTGTAGTTAAAACATCTAGTTGCGATGTTTCGACTATTATGCAAAAAGTGATTAAAGAGAGTTCTAAATGTGTTAAACGCGATTAGAACTTTGGTTAAAACGGAGGTCTAAAGATAACGCCTACCGAGTAGTTAAAGAATGCTAAAACTAGTTGATAACTCGAAAATGCAAATTAGTATACTATTGGGCATTTGACTATTAAAAAGGTCAAACTGACCTATAATACGATAAATAGCAATTTTGATATGAAATGCATAAGGTGGAATAATCGTATTAGAATATGATTAAACTAACCACCTTGAAAACGATGATGATAGTTTGACGCGTAACAAGCTAGGTGGAAGCTTGGAGTGAAAGCGGGTCAAACAAGTCAAGCATGGAAGAAAAGCGTAGCTCGGATGCAAGGTAAGTGAAACTTACATAATTGTGTAGAATACTTGTTCATTCTATACGTTATAGATGCAATAATGCTAATATCGAAAATATGGATTTCCGACGTGATTGATACGAGTCGGAACATATAAAGATGATAAAACCATGTTTATGGCAAAAAGGGGATTCGGTAAATGAATCCGGGACGGGATGGATGTATGAATTAGAAGTCAAAAACCATGTTTTTGATTTAATAGGCAACGTTGGGCATATAGGCCGAACGGGTCAAATGGTGGTGATAACACTATTTGACAATATCGACTAATGCGATTGTCAAGTCTTGTGTTAACAGGAGCGATTAGCAATTCAGTTAATTTCGCCCACACTAAGTGTGATGATAAAAGCAAGGTATAAATTGGGTCTATATGTTGACCCTAGCCAGGTACGTATGCATACGATTATAGTTAACATACCAACTTGGTCTAATAGGTAGTGAAAGCCCCTCGTAGTAAATGAGGGGCTAATGTCGACTAAAATGCCCTTGAAGGGTAAATTGAGCAAACAACTTATAAAGGTTGTTTAGGAACTTATCTTTCGATCTTGTAACCTTTAGACGCGCATGAAAGTTGTAGACATAAACTTTCAAGAGTTAAATGCTTAAATTGTGTGTTGCCGCAAAAATAACACATCCGTGGGATTAAACTCGGAATAAATAGTCCATTTCGTTAAATCCACCACATCCTTAGTTGTGGTGGAAGACTAGCTAATAACAAATTGGTGGAACTATGAGATACATGAGATATGAGCACCGTCCGTGCTAAAATGGTCGTAAATGCCCTTAACGGGTCAAAATAAGATTTTAAACGAAAACGGGTAAATAATTGTGTAGAAACCCGTGTTCAGTACTTAATATGATTGACAATATTAGAATTTAAGGGTTCATGATGAATGGTGGTCAAACAAACATGTTTGTTTGATAATCACATAGTCGGGTCGAATATTGTTGAAAAGATAATAAGCCGAAGGCTTAAAAGTCTCAATTTTATTTAATCCGGATGTCAGATCTTAACTCCATATAATGGAGAATTAAATTACAAACATGTAGGAAGAAACGGTAGGTCAAACGGATAAGCGGTTTGAAAGATACGAAAGATTTCGTGTCAAATTACGGCAAAATGGAAAGGTGGGATGCAGGTGCCACCGTAAATTACGGTGCCACCGTAATTTACGGTGGACCTGAATTGGTTTACGGTGAAACACTCCTGATTTACGATGGAAACAAATCGAAACAAGGACTACCGTAAATTACGGTGTCCACCGTAATTTACGGTGGACCCTGTACAAAATGTATTTTGATCAGTTTTGTTTCCCGGACTTGTTTAGATACGTTTTAAACCCCGTATGACTAAAGCATTTCATGTTTTTATGAAATGTAGGTACTTTGTGGAAGCCGGAAGACGATCAAGCTCAACGAAGAACCGAACACGATACAGTTACATGCTTCCGCACTTCGCCACGTTGTAAATTTTAAACAACGAACTTCGATCACGTTATGTAGAATAAATTATAATTTGTAAAAGTTTTAAATAAACCCGCATTTATATAATAGGCGTGGTCTTAACCACACACCTAATTGTGGTATTTACATATAAAATAACTAGGGTGTTACAAGTTGGTATCAGAGCCTTGGTTTAAGAGATTCGAGTATGGTGGGGAGGAACCATGCTTGGACTTAAACCTTATGCTCTTGACAAAGAATAGTGTTCGGTTCGAGGCTTGATCGCAAATCCGGTAAGTACAAGTACGTGAATAGTTAGTATGCTAAAGTGTTGTAAACAACACATAGGGCTATCGTGTGATACGCGTTACCCCAATTAAAATGATTGAAATAGTTGACGAAAATACGCGCGTTGACGCGTATAGTAGAAAAAGCCTTGTACTATAATACGGGCGATTATTGAGGTTGACGTTACTAACTTTTGTGAATGTTTTAATTGAAGGACACTCGCGTTTGAAGACGACGAGAGTCAAACGAATTGTGGATATGATGATGGAACGGTCCGAAGTATGACAAGAGGAGCATACTCACCGAGGACTAAATCGCGTAATGACCGCGAACAAGGTTAATGGCAAAGAACGCCCGTCGGGGAAAACATTACCAGGTGCACATTTTAAATAATAGCATAAATAGTAATATGCAACGATAAGTAGGAACTTAAAAGTTGCATATGTAAAATTAAAAACTTGGAAAGACCTGAATAGAAAACCTATCCGGGATATTGTTTCCAAGAAAAACAGATAGAGGTATTACTTACATAGGGCGTGATGTGAAAACTGTAAAAAGGTCATGCGTGTCATGTGTTAATCGCTTACTCTGGCCAAGTAAGTAGCGGCATATGTTACCATGAACTTCTTATGGCGGACACGTTTACATCCGATGTAGTAAGGGCAGGGTGAATGGGACTAATTAAAAAGTGCCCAAATGAATCAGATAAGCAAAATACTTGATAATAATGTAAACGCACAACCAAGTGACAGGAGCGTATTACATTAGGATAATGAGCCCGAGTGAAGAGACAAACAAGCATGTAAAACGATTTAGACAAGTTTTGGGAGGGAGTGTACTTACACTCGAACCCAGAAAACATCAAGCATGTAAAATGATTTAGACAAGTATTGGGAAGGAGTGTACTTACACTCGAACCCAGAAAACATCAAGCATGTAAAATGATTTAGACAAGTATTGGGAAGGAGTGTACTTACACTCGAACCCAGAAAACATCAAGCATGTAAAATGATTTAGACGAGTATTGGGAAGGAGTGTATTTACACTCTCACCCAGAAAGCATCAAGCATGTAAAATGATTTAGACAAGTTTTGGGGAGGAGTGTACTTACACTCGAACCCAGAAAACATCAAGCATGTAAAATGATTTAGACAAATAATGGGAGGGAGTGATACTTACACTCGAACCCGGAGAATGTAAACATGTAAAATGATTTAGATATGCATTGGGAGGGGGTGTACTTACACTCTAACCCGGAAAATGCAAATATGTCCCTTAATGGGTCATTTTTGTAAAACGTCGAACTTAAAGATAAAGTCAGAATATAAAAATCGAAGCGAGGTCTTAATGCATACCGGGAGGGTTGCAATAATAACAACTTCGGTAAAACACCCGGTGGATGGGTAAGAATTAAACACATGCGTAAACCAAGAGACGTGAACGCGGGTTGAAAGATCAAAGTAACTTGGATTACGAGTTATGACTATAAAATCTCGTATATAGAAATTGTGAGTAAATATGTTCGACTACTCGAAGTCGAATGGGTCGAATAAAGAATAAAATTGATTATTTATAAGTGATGGATTTCACATTAATAGGTCAAACATGTTGAATACAATATAACGCCGAATGGCACAAATGAACACTAGCCAGATAAAGGTAGTGTTAAATGCAAGAGAATAATGAGCCCGGCAATGGGACATAATCAAACACGAATGTATGTAAACTGGATAATGGTGAGCATAAGATAAACCGACGCATAAATGACGTGAGGAATCATAAAGTCGGAAAATGTGCCCGAAAAGAAACGAATGTAGCCTTAGACTACGGTCAAGGTCAAGGATAATATCAAAACGATAATAAATGATGTTAAACATGGTGCCTTAACGCCGTATGCGTATATAAATGTATACACATTTGAAGGAAGACTCGAATAAAAGATGATCTACGGGATCATCATAACCTACGAGGTATTAATTAGAGCAAAAGGTCTACAGGGCCAAAACGACCCACGGGTCATGATTAGAAAGAAGTTATAAGGACTTCGCCTTAAAGAGGTGAATGTCTAATCGAAAATAGCCCATGAGGCTAAGTGATAAACCTACGGGTTAGATGGAATAAAGCAAGGAAATCAGTTAAGAATCCCCGCATGAAAACTAAGACTGTAAAGGATTAAATTATGGGCTGTCAATATCCCGGTATGGATGATTGACACAAGATAAAGAAAAGATCCTAAAACTAAAACTTCGGTTTTAGTAAGAAATAATGTTCTTATAAACATAAATTCTGATAGGAATTCAAATAGTAAGCATGAAAGATACCAGTCTTGACACTGATAGACGCAAGACGATGTATTCCAAAAGTGATATTTTCGAAAATGAAATTCTGATATAAATTAAACATGATATAATACAATCATGGTCAAGAAATGTAATGTGAAGTAGAATCGCATTATAACTAAGCAAGCGGTAAAAAGTAACTGGACTAATAAGTCTAGTTAGCGAGACCGGTTAAGGTCATTTAAGTAATTTGGTTGCTTGTAAGCGGTGGATTCGGTATAACTGAACCGAATAAATGAATTTGAAAACAAAAGAAAATTTTTGCTAAAAGTGAAAGATTTCACTAAAGACCTTTAAACGGTTCAAAGTAACGGATTCATAAAGAATTCGATAGTATATGAAAGCGATGGATATCGCTAAGTTAACTAAACTAGTGGAAATAACGAGATTACGATATTTCAAGTTGCACTATGTCGTATGAGTTATGTAGACAATAAGTAACCAAAAAGGCGTTACCATACCTTTCTGGTAATACAAACTATAGGATAAAAGTATAAGTAATGTTTAAAAGATTTCTCGGATCGAATACATTGAGTTAAACTCAATAAATTAGGTAAGAAAAGGTTTCGAGGACGAAACCTCTTTAAGGGGGGTAGACTTGTAACACCCCGAAAATATAAAACTTTATATTAGGATTATAAAGTATAAATAAATGAGAATTTACCAACTAGGAAATTTAACCTAGTTAGTTACAAGCCTAGAAATAGCTTATAATAAGGTTAAAAGCAACTAAACTATAAGTTGAACAAAGTGGAAGGGCCTAAGTTGTTAAAGATGAAACTTAATTTGATAAAACAAATAAAAAACAAACCAAACACCCCATTTGGGATGTCTGGTCGTACAAGAACACAGGGGGCGACACAGGCTCCCCACCAAACCCTTGTGCATGTCAAACTTGATCAAATTGAGGGTTCAAATCAGTCCCAAATCGAAATCCAAGCTCGTATTCATGAACACCAAGTTGAAAGGATCACAAGGTATGTAAAATTGTGACGTTTTGATCCATCTCAAAATTCTAGGTTATTTGTAAGAAACTGAAATTGAGCTTGATTATGTCATGCATGAGTGAATCTTGAAGTAATATGATGTCTAGGAGTAAACCCTAGTCAATAACATGTTAGATTGTTGGAAAAACTATGAGATTTATGATGATCCATTGATAAGCTAAGTGGGTTTTATGTTAATATGATGAACACTAGGAAATAGATTGTTGATCTAGTGTAAATTGACGATTTTGAAGTGAATTCAGAAATTATAGAAGTTAACCACTTTGTAAGATGGTTAATTTATGTGAAATTTGGGGTAAGAGATAAGCTAGAGACATGATAAATAAACATGTAAAATTCTGCCCTTAAGGTGTTCGTTGAAATGCCTCAAAGAAGGCTCGAAACTAGAATTTTGTAGTTAAAACATCTAGTTGCGATGTTTCGACTATTATGCAAAAAGTGATTAAAGAGAGTTCTAAATGTGTTAAACGCGATTAGAACTTTGGTTAAAACGGAGGTCTAAAGATAACGCCTACCGAGTAGTTAAAGAATGCTAAAACTAGTTGATAACTCGAAAATGCAAATTAGTATACTATTGGGCATTTGACTATTAAAAAGGTCAAACTGACCTATAATACGATAAATAGCAATTTTGATATGAAATGCATAAGGTGGAATAATCGTATTAGAATATGATTAAACTAACCACCTTGAAAACGATGATGATAGTTTGACGCGTAACAAGCTAGGTGGAAGCTTGGAGTGAAAGCGGGTCAAACAAGTCAAGCATGGAAGAAAAGCGTAGCTCGGATGCAAGGTAAGTGAAACTTACATAATTGTGTAGAATACTTGTTCATTCTATACGTTATAGATGCAATAATGCTAATATCGAAAATATGGATTTCCGACGTGATTGATACGAGTCGGAACATATAAAGATGATAAAACCATGTTTATGGCAAAAAGGGGATTCGGTAAATGAATCCGGGACGGGATGGATGTATGAATTAGAAGTCAAAAACCATGTTTTTGATTTAATAGGCAACGTTGGGCATATAGGCCGAACGGGTCAAATGGTGGTGATAACACTATTTGACAATATCGACTAATGCGATTGTCAAGTCTTGTGTTAACAGGAGCGATTAGCAATTCAGTTAATTTCGCCCACACTAAGTGTGATGATAAAAGCAAGGTATAAATTGGGTCTATATGTTGACCCTAGCCAGGTACGTATGCATACGATTATAGTTAACATACCAACTTGGTCTAATAGGTAGTGAAAGCCCCTCGTAGTAAATGAGGGGCTAATGTCGACTAAAATGCCCTTGAAGGGTAAATTGAGCAAACAACTTATAAAGGTTGTTTAGGAACTTATCTTTCGATCTTGTAACCTTTAGACGCGCATGAAAGTTGTAGACATAAACTTTCAAGAGTTAAATGCTTAAATTGTGTGTTGCCGCAAAAATAACACATCCGTGGGATTAAACTCGGAATAAATAGTCCATTTCGTTAAATCCACCACATCCTTAGTTGTGGTGGAAGACTAGCTAATAACAAATTGGTGGAACTATGAGATACATGAGATATGAGCACCGTCCGTGCTAAAATGGTCGTAAATGCCCTTAACGGGTCAAAATAAGATTTTAAACGAAAACGGGTAAATAATTGTGTAGAAACCCGTGTTCAGTACTTAATATGATTGACAATATTAGAATTTAAGGGTTCATGATGAATGGTGGTCAAACAAACATGTTTGTTTGATAATCACATAGTCGGGTCGAATATTGTTGAAAAGATAATAAGCCGAAGGCTTAAAAGTCTCAATTTTATTTAATCCGGATGTCAGATCTTAACTCCATATAATGGAGAATTAAATTACAAACATGTAGGAAGAAACGGTAGGTCAAACGGATAAGCGGTTTGAAAGATACGAAAGATTTCGTGTCAAATTACGGCAAAATGGAAAGGTGGGATGCAGGTGCCACCGTAAATTACGGTGCCACCGTAATTTACGGTGGACCTGAATTGGTTTACGGTGAAACACTCCTGATTTACGATGGAAACAAATCGAAACAAGGACTACCGTAAATTACGGTGTCCACCGTAATTTACGGTGGACCCTGTACAAAATGTATTTTGATCAGTTTTGTTTCCCGGACTTGTTTAGATACGTTTTAAACCCCGTATGACTAAAGCATTTCATGTTTTTATGAAATGTAGGTACTTTGTGGAAGCCGGAAGACGATCAAGCTCAACGAAGAACCGAACACGATACAGTTACATGCTTCCGCACTTCGCCACGTTGTAAATTTTAAACAACGAACTTCGATCACGTTATGTAGAATAAATTATAATTTGTAAAAGTTTTAAATAAACCCGCATTTATATAATAGGCGTGGTCTTAACCACACACCTAATTGTGGTATTTACATATAAAATAACTAGGGTGTTACAAGTTGGTATCAGAGCCTTGGTTTAAGAGATTCGAGTATGGTGGGGAGGAACCATGCTTGGACTTAAACCTTATGCTCTTGACAAAGAATAGTGTTCGGTTCGAGGCTTGATCGCAAATCCGGTAAGTACAAGTACGTGAATAGTTAGTATGCTAAAGTGTTGTAAACAACACATAGGGCTATCGTGTGATACGCGTTACCCCAATTAAAATGATTGAAATAGTTGACGAAAATACGCGCGTTGACGCGTATAGTAGAAAAAGCCTTGTACTATAATACGGGCGATTATTGAGGTTGACGTTACTAACTTTTGTGAATGTTTTAATTGAAGGACACTCGCGTTTGAAGACGACGAGAGTCAAACGAATTGTGGATATGATGATGGAACGGTCCGAAGTATGACAAGAGGAGCATACTCACCGAGGACTAAATCGCGTAATGACCGCGAACAAGGTTAATGGCAAAGAACGCCCGTCGGGGAAAACATTACCAGGTGCACATTTTAAATAATAGCATAAATAGTAATATGCAACGATAAGTAGGAACTTAAAAGTTGCATATGTAAAATTAAAAACTTGGAAAGACCTGAATAGAAAACCTATCCGGGATATTGTTTCCAAGAAAAACAGATAGAGGTATTACTTACATAGGGCGTGATGTGAAAACTGTAAAAAGGTCATGCGTGTCATGTGTTAATCGCTTACTCTGGCCAAGTAAGTAGCGGCATATGTTACCATGAACTTCTTATGGCGGACACGTTTACATCCGATGTAGTAAGGGCAGGGTGAATGGGACTAATTAAAAAGTGCCCAAATGAATCAGATAAGCAAAATACTTGATAATAATGTAAACGCACAACCAAGTGACAGGAGCGTATTACATTAGGATAATGAGCCCGAGTGAAGAGACAAACAAGCATGTAAAACGATTTAGACAAGTTTTGGGAGGGAGTGTACTTACACTCGAACCCAGAAAACATCAAGCATGTAAAATGATTTAGACAAGTATTGGGAAGGAGTGTACTTACACTCGAACCCAGAAAACATCAAGCATGTAAAATGATTTAGACAAGTATTGGGAAGGAGTGTACTTACACTCGAACCCAGAAAACATCAAGCATGTAAAATGATTTAGACGAGTATTGGGAAGGAGTGTATTTACACTCTCACCCAGAAAGCATCAAGCATGTAAAATGATTTAGACAAGTTTTGGGGAGGAGTGTACTTACACTCGAACCCAGAAAACATCAAGCATGTAAAATGATTTAGACAAATAATGGGAGGGAGTGATACTTACACTCGAACCCGGAGAATGTAAACATGTAAAATGATTTAGATATGCATTGGGAGGGGGTGTACTTACACTCTAACCCGGAAAATGCAAATATGTCCCTTAATGGGTCATTTTTGTAAAACGTCGAACTTAAAGATAAAGTCAGAATATAAAAATCGAAGCGAGGTCTTAATGCATACCGGGAGGGTTGCAATAATAACAACTTCGGTAAAACACCCGGTGGATGGGTAAGAATTAAACACATGCGTAAACCAAGAGACGTGAACGCGGGTTGAAAGATCAAAGTAACTTGGATTACGAGTTATGACTATAAAATCTCGTATATAGAAATTGTGAGTAAATATGTTCGACTACTCGAAGTCGAATGGGTCGAATAAAGAATAAAATTGATTATTTATAAGTGATGGATTTCACATTAATAGGTCAAACATGTTGAATACAATATAACGCCGAATGGCACAAATGAACACTAGCCAGATAAAGGTAGTGTTAAATGCAAGAGAATAATGAGCCCGGCAATGGGACATAATCAAACACGAATGTATGTAAACTGGATAATGGTGAGCATAAGATAAACCGACGCATAAATGACGTGAGGAATCATAAAGTCGGAAAATGTGCCCGAAAAGAAACGAATGTAGCCTTAGACTACGGTCAAGGTCAAGGATAATATCAAAACGATAATAAATGATGTTAAACATGGTGCCTTAACGCCGTATGCGTATATAAATGTATACACATTTGAAGGAAGACTCGAATAAAAGATGATCTACGGGATCATCATAACCTACGAGGTATTAATTAGAGCAAAAGGTCTACAGGGCCAAAACGACCCACGGGTCATGATTAGAAAGAAGTTATAAGGACTTCGCCTTAAAGAGGTGAATGTCTAATCGAAAATAGCCCATGAGGCTAAGTGATAAACCTACGGGTTAGATGGAATAAAGCAAGGAAATCAGTTAAGAATCCCCGCATGAAAACTAAGACTGTAAAGGATTAAATTATGGGCTGTCAATATCCCGGTATGGATGATTGACACAAGATAAAGAAAAGATCCTAAAACTAAAACTTCGGTTTTAGTAAGAAATAATGTTCTTATAAACATAAATTCTGATAGGAATTCAAATAGTAAGCATGAAAGATACCAGTCTTGACACTGATAGACGCAAGACGATGTATTCCAAAAGTGATATTTTCGAAAATGAAATTCTGATATAAATTAAACATGATATAATACAATCATGGTCAAGAAATGTAATGTGAAGTAGAATCGCATTATAACTAAGCAAGCGGTAAAAAGTAACTGGACTAATAAGTCTAGTTAGCGAGACCGGTTAAGGTCATTTAAGTAATTTGGTTGCTTGTAAGCGGTGGATTCGGTATAACTGAACCGAATAAATGAATTTGAAAACAAAAGAAAATTTTTGCTAAAAGTGAAAGATTTCACTAAAGACCTTTAAACGGTTCAAAGTAACGGATTCATAAAGAATTCGATAGTATATGAAAGCGATGGATATCGCTAAGTTAACTAAACTAGTGGAAATAACGAGATTACGATATTTCAAGTTGCACTATGTCGTATGAGTTATGTAGACAATAAGTAACCAAAAAGGCGTTACCATACCTTTCTGGTAATACAAACTATAGGATAAAAGTATAAGTAATGTTTAAAAGATTTCTCGGATCGAATACATTGAGTTAAACTCAATAAATTAGGTAAGAAAAGGTTTCGAGGACGAAACCTCTTTAAGGGGGGTAGACTTGTAACACCCCGAAAATATAAAACTTTATATTAGGATTATAAAGTATAAATAAATGAGAATTTACCAACTAGGAAATTTAACCTAGTTAGTTACAAGCCTAGAAATAGCTTATAATAAGGTTAAAAGCAACTAAACTATAAGTTGAACAAAGTGGAAGGGCCTAAGTTGTTAAAGATGAAACTTAATTTGATAAAACAAATAAAAAACAAACCAAACACCCCATTTGGGATGTCTGGTCGTACAAGAACACAGGGGGCGACACAGGCTCCCCACCAAACCCTTGTGCATGTCAAACTTGATCAAATTGAGGGTTCAAATCAGTCCCAAATCGAAATCCAAGCTCGTATTCATGAACACCAAGTTGAAAGGATCACAAGGTATGTAAAATTGTGACGTTTTGATCCATCTCAAAATTCTAGGTTATTTGTAAGAAACTGAAATTGAGCTTGATTATGTCATGCATGAGTGAATCTTGAAGTAATATGATGTCTAGGAGTAAACCCTAGTCAATAACATGTTAGATTGTTGGAAAAACTATGAGATTTATGATGATCCATTGATAAGCTAAGTGGGTTTTATGTTAATATGATGAACACTAGGAAATAGATTGTTGATCTAGTGTAAATTGACGATTTTGAAGTGAATTCAGAAATTATAGAAGTTAACCACTTTGTAAGATGGTTAATTTATGTGAAATTTGGGGTAAGAGATAAGCTAGAGACATGATAAATAAACATGTAAAATTCTGCCCTTAAGGTGTTCGTTGAAATGCCTCAAAGAAGGCTCGAAACTAGAATTTTGTAGTTAAAACATCTAGTTGCGATGTTTCGACTATTATGCAAAAAGTGATTAAAGAGAGTTCTAAATGTGTTAAACGCGATTAGAACTTTGGTTAAAACGGAGGTCTAAAGATAACGCCTACCGAGTAGTTAAAGAATGCTAAAACTAGTTGATAACTCGAAAATGCAAATTAGTATACTATTGGGCATTTGACTATTAAAAAGGTCAAACTGACCTATAATACGATAAATAGCAATTTTGATATGAAATGCATAAGGTGGAATAATCGTATTAGAATATGATTAAACTAACCACCTTGAAAACGATGATGATAGTTTGACGCGTAACAAGCTAGGTGGAAGCTTGGAGTGAAAGCGGGTCAAACAAGTCAAGCATGGAAGAAAAGCGTAGCTCGGATGCAAGGTAAGTGAAACTTACATAATTGTGTAGAATACTTGTTCATTCTATACGTTATAGATGCAATAATGCTAATATCGAAAATATGGATTTCCGACGTGATTGATACGAGTCGGAACATATAAAGATGATAAAACCATGTTTATGGCAAAAAGGGGATTCGGTAAATGAATCCGGGACGGGATGGATGTATGAATTAGAAGTCAAAAACCATGTTTTTGATTTAATAGGCAACGTTGGGCATATAGGCCGAACGGGTCAAATGGTGGTGATAACACTATTTGACAATATCGACTAATGCGATTGTCAAGTCTTGTGTTAACAGGAGCGATTAGCAATTCAGTTAATTTCGCCCACACTAAGTGTGATGATAAAAGCAAGGTATAAATTGGGTCTATATGTTGACCCTAGCCAGGTACGTATGCATACGATTATAGTTAACATACCAACTTGGTCTAATAGGTAGTGAAAGCCCCTCGTAGTAAATGAGGGGCTAATGTCGACTAAAATGCCCTTGAAGGGTAAATTGAGCAAACAACTTATAAAGGTTGTTTAGGAACTTATCTTTCGATCTTGTAACCTTTAGACGCGCATGAAAGTTGTAGACATAAACTTTCAAGAGTTAAATGCTTAAATTGTGTGTTGCCGCAAAAATAACACATCCGTGGGATTAAACTCGGAATAAATAGTCCATTTCGTTAAATCCACCACATCCTTAGTTGTGGTGGAAGACTAGCTAATAACAAATTGGTGGAACTATGAGATACATGAGATATGAGCACCGTCCGTGCTAAAATGGTCGTAAATGCCCTTAACGGGTCAAAATAAGATTTTAAACGAAAACGGGTAAATAATTGTGTAGAAACCCGTGTTCAGTACTTAATATGATTGACAATATTAGAATTTAAGGGTTCATGATGAATGGTGGTCAAACAAACATGTTTGTTTGATAATCACATAGTCGGGTCGAATATTGTTGAAAAGATAATAAGCCGAAGGCTTAAAAGTCTCAATTTTATTTAATCCGGATGTCAGATCTTAACTCCATATAATGGAGAATTAAATTACAAACATGTAGGAAGAAACGGTAGGTCAAACGGATAAGCGGTTTGAAAGATACGAAAGATTTCGTGTCAAATTACGGCAAAATGGAAAGGTGGGATGCAGGTGCCACCGTAAATTACGGTGCCACCGTAATTTACGGTGGACCTGAATTGGTTTACGGTGAAACACTCCTGATTTACGATGGAAACAAATCGAAACAAGGACTACCGTAAATTACGGTGTCCACCGTAATTTACGGTGGACCCTGTACAAAATGTATTTTGATCAGTTTTGTTTCCCGGACTTGTTTAGATACGTTTTAAACCCCGTATGACTAAAGCATTTCATGTTTTTATGAAATGTAGGTACTTTGTGGAAGCCGGAAGACGATCAAGCTCAACGAAGAACCGAACACGATACAGTTACATGCTTCCGCACTTCGCCACGTTGTAAATTTTAAACAACGAACTTCGATCACGTTATGTAGAATAAATTATAATTTGTAAAAGTTTTAAATAAACCCGCATTTATATAATAGGTGTGGTCTTAACCACACATCTAATTGTGGTATTTACATATAAAATAACTAGGGTGTTACATTCATCGACCTCCGGTTACCACCATGTGTACGCCATCTTCTTCATACCGATAAACATTTCCGACGACCACCTTCTTCATCGACATAAATCATAGTCTGAGACCATCATCATATCCCATCATTATCTCCTTCTGCCTCCGCCCAGAACAACCATAACCAGATTCACCATCTCCGAATCTCTTCGTCATCTTCTATCGGAGCACCGCCACCGACTTCAGCCGCCATCGATAACCTCACCAGATCTTATATTTCCAGATCTGTAAATGAACATCAGATTTTATAAACCGGAGATCTTTTGTTAACGAACACACATCCCCCGACACTGCAAAACTTCTTCTCGTTCTTCGAGCGATATCAAAAACCGAGCCTTTTAAAGACTTCAATGGCTCTGATACCACTTCTTAGTCCCGAAAAACCCGAGATATCACTCAACGGTTCGATCGAACGCGGAATATAAGATCAAACCGCCAAGAACAAAAAGAAATATTTATTAACGAACTCAGTGCCGCTGCTTAGATCGCACACAGTCTCAAGGACTGTCTGGTACGATCTTCGAGAACCTTGCACACAATCTCTAGGATTGTCAGGTACAAGGTTCTCCTATTTGGGGCTACATGATTACACAAAATGTGGGAGAGCTCTACCACTAACAATCTAATAAGACTATCTATAGGAGCCTCTACCCCATTGGCCCACATGGCCAAGCCCAAGCCCAAGACCTAATCCAAACAAACATATTAGAACATAATAAAGATGAGCATAAAACTTTGACCTATCACCACTCGCCCCTTTTCAATGATCGGGTAAATGGTATAGGACCCAAAGGAACTTTCTTTGTAAACGGGGTTGAGTACGTGTACGAGTACTACCTAGTTGATGGGATTTACCCAGAGTGGGGGGTTTTCGTAAAATCGTTCACAAGACACGGTACCACAGATCCAAAGAGATTAAAGTTTAACAGGGTCCAGATGGCTGCACGTAAGACGTCGAGCGAGCATTCGGTGTTTTGAAGAAAAGGTGGCGAATATTGGCAATGCCTTGTCGATTATGGGACAAGGATCAGACTGGAAACGTGATGTACACATGTATCATTTTTCACAACATGATTTTGGAGGATGAAGGTAGAGCGGTCGTTACCTACTATGATGACGATGACCCCCAACCAGATAACGTAACAGACGAAGATAGAGCGGCAAATGAATTTTTGATAAAGTCAAGGGATATACATCACAACCTTCGATCTGATTTGGTGGATCATGTTTCAACGATTCCTGGGCTCGAAACCGACGAAGACGACGAAGAATGATAATTTTTTATTTTGATAATTGTTTTGTATGTTTATTTTAATAATTATATATATATATATATATATATATATATATTAAAAAAAAACTGATGTGGCTTGGCCACGCCAGCCAAGCCACGTCCACCATACCACATCCAAAGTGGGTTTGAGGCTTGAGTTTTGAAATTGCACGTGTCAACCAAAGCCCCAACCCAAGCCCACCATACCCCACGATCTTAAGTTTCTCTTGTAATTATCATCATTACACTAGTACAAATCGCCCATCAATAACTTGTGGTGTTCGTTATGCTATAGCTACTTTAGACGATATTTACTTGAATCGAACAACCCGAAAATGATTCCCAAACTTTTATTGACATGAAAAGTCAGAATCATAAACTCACACCCACACGCATATTTAAACTATCTTAAAAAATAAAGTCGGAGACACCCCAACTTTCAACCTTTGTCATAAGACTCACAACCACTCCCTTTACTTTGAATTTCCACACCAACACCCTCATCTTTCAAAATTCACCACCACTCCTCTACTTTGCTTTTCCACCATCACCCCCTCTGATTTTACGTATTTATGGATCCACCCCTCTACTTTTACATATTTCCGCCACCACCCCTCTACTTTTACACTTTGCCTTTTTTAGAATTTGCATTTTTACCCTTTGCAATATTAGGCCATTTTTACACCCGCTCAACTTTAAAAAATTGCAATTGTAACCCCTAGACTGTTACTCCTACTTTTGCAAATGCCATTGCATTGTGTTTTACGAAATGTGTTAGGCGTTGTGTTTTACACTTCGTGTCTACCTTTATGTTCTACACTTTTTTGTAATTGTCTTTTACGCATTGTGCTTTACACTTTTTTGTAGTTGGCTTAGACAACATTGCGTTTTTCGAATTGTGTGCTGTCTTACTACACGTTTCCAACCAACTGGGGTAGCTCAGTTGGCCACCGACACCCATATTCCAACACTTGGATCGTTGGGGTCTCGGGTTCGAGACGTGGCAACCCCACCTCTCTCAAACCCCAAGTGTTGGGAGGGTATTTGCCGCCAAGGATCCTTGTCGGGTGGTGAACTGGGAGGGGGATCCCCTCCGCGGTCAGGGGTACCGTGCACCTACCCTTTTTTTTTACTACACGTTTCCACCTGCCGTGCGCCGTCGCAACGCGTGGCGTGCAAAATACTAGTATATAAATAACAAACAAACAGACAGACAAACATACCCAGTAAAATTCCTACTGGCCTTGAATATATTGCAATAGAGGGTTTGTTTTTTATAAATAAATTTCTTAATTCAAGTTTTATTCTGCAGGCGACAACATCCGATTCACCTGCATACTACAGTTGCAACGATCATTTTACTTCATTTGACCAGAGGCAAGATACATCTCCGAGTCAATCTCCTACTTTCGGTATAACCCTACACGATTCAGAAGGTATATGCAATTATCAAACTAGCTTACTAGCCCGTTGTCACACCATTATCATGGATGAGTTATGGACATATAGAAGTAGGGTAAAGTTCTTGTACAAATAATCTTAACATACAAAACATACAAATTGAAGGAAAACTCAAAATGACAAGGTGGCATTTTTGTAATTATCAATAACTATCAAAGTTACTCTACAAATATACCTAAAAAAAACCTAACCCCCCCCCCCCCCCAAAAAAAAAAAAAAAAAACTAAAATGCTAAAAACTAAACCCCCAAAAATCTAAAAAATAAAAAAAACACACAAATTATTTTATTTTATTATTTTAACATTTTCTATTAAAAAAATCGCTACTTTTATTTATTTATTTATTTTTTTTGCTAACGAAATGTAGCGATTTTTTAATAAAAAATGTTAAAAAAATTTGTGTTTTTAGGTATTTTTGGTTGAGTTCACATTTGTATAGTAACTTTGATAGTTGGTGGTAATTACAAAAATGCCACTTTGTCTTTTTGAGTTTTCCTTCAATTTCTATGTTTAGTATGTTAAGATTATTTGTATTTGATCTTTTGCCTATAGAAGTATACGTAACAAACCAGACCATAAAACAGGCCTAAATCAAACAATGCTTTGTTCTTGTTTAGGTGCTTCTTTAATTATCCGTTATTTGGATAATATTCTTGAGAAGGTTGTGAAGAGAGGTTTCAGTTGCATAGCAAGACCGGTGCTCTCATTGATGGTAAAATTAATCGAACGTATGTTCAGTTTACCGATTGAATATTATTGGAGAAAACAGAACAACGTATATCCAAACAATGCTGTGGAACACAGATATGAGAGCCAAACACATGTCCAAACAGAAGCTGTCAGAGAAAATCAAATACTTCCGTGTGTCGAACGCCTGCAAAAACTCGAAGAAATTCTAGAAGAAATTAAGAAACGGCCTGCTCAAATTCCTGTTGAAAAGGAGCATATGCTGAACAATTCGTTGGACCGGATTAAATCAGTAGAATTTGACCTAAATAAAACTAAGAGGTTATGTTCCTTTTACTGTATCATTATTATTACTATTATTATTTATATTATTTATTATTATTATTATTTTACAGGTATTACATGCTACTGTGGTGAAGCAGCTTGAGATAGCAGCCTTGATGGAGAATTTGCAGCAATCCAAATTCCATGTAAACTACTTTCCCTTGTGTTTGGTAGTAGCGGGTCAAATATAATCACAAAAAATAAAGAGTGAATTTCAAGAATTATCCTTTATCTTTATACCCATTTTCAGGCGCTGTCCTTTATGTTCAATTTTGACGAGTTTTGTCCTTTATGTTTTCATATCATACACGTTTTGTCCTTTAGGCCTAACCCAGTTAGTTTTTTCAGTTAAATTTGGTCATATGTTTTGTACATGAGAGCATTTTTGTCAATTCAAAGGTAAGTTCAACGGCAGATTTACAGCTCAAAGCTTCTGCAACCTTTGAATTGACAAAAATGCCCTCATGTGCAAAGCACATTACCAAATTTAACTGAAAAAACTAACTGAGTTAGGCCTAAAGGACAAAATGTGTATGATATGAAAACATAAAGGACAAAACTCGTCAATTTTGAATATAAAGGACAACGCCTGAAAATATGTATAAAGATAAAGGACAATCCTTGAAATTCACTCAAAAATAAACGATTCAGGAGGTTTTATGTGTATAACTTTACTTCATTCCTTGTGTGAAGTCAAAATGGGTTTAGGTTGAAACGAGTTGAGTCCTGTTGACTTGAAACATAAACTTATATAAATTGTTATTTATTTTTTTTCATTTTATTTTGGGTGCAGAGGCGAAGGATATGCTGAAAGTGAATGTACAGCTTAAATAGGAAGAAGTGATATTAGTAGCACATATATATGGAGAAACTGCATCCATACACAGATTACCCCCCCTTAAATGAGAGGCGAGTATTTAGAACGATCATGTGTTGATTGTCTCCTAACTTTAATTTTAAAAAAGAAAAATGCTTACTTTTGATATCACTTTTTTCTGCTTTTTGTTTTACTCTTTTTTCATCTTTTTTGTGATCGAGATATGATTAAAATTTGAGTTTAAAACGCAAGCTTTTTTTCAGGGTTTTGATGAGTTTTTAGAAATTATGAATAGCGGTGTTTATAAACCGTTAAAATCGGCCAAAGCGCCTAAAATGAAAGCAACTTGGCCTGTTTTGAGTTTCAAACAATTCATGTTTTACTGTTTGCTAGTTTAATGTTGAACTTTTGTTGTTTATATATATATAACTTGAACTTTTGTTGTTTATATACGTAAACATTTTTATCTTTTAAAAATTATAAAACAAAGTAATGATTTTGAAAAAATCTGTTTGGACGGCATATTCCCAAACAATCAAGTATTAAAACGCCAAACCGCCAATGATCTCTGGATCAAGTGGTGGAGAGCTTGCATTTCTCTTGAGAGATGCAGGTTCGACTCCCACTTGGTGCAGAGTGAGGCACTGGTGGGCAATGATAGGAGACCCAGGGAAACCTGGGTTGGATCCTTGAGCCAAACGGGTTTTACCGGTAATTTCACTGTCGTGCCTACGGGCGGGTGGGTTACCGGGTTTTTCCCGGAATTGGTGGTGGACTCGGATTACTCTTGGAGTACTCCGTTTGTCCAGTGGGTGCTCCGAGAGTGCTCGGGATTGAGTTTGTTGGCCGTTCAAAAAAAAAATTAAAACGCCAAACCAGTAAACCATCCGGCTTGATGCACCTGACTTGGCTTGTTTAGTTTGTCACCCCCGATACCTAATTAGAAATTATAGCTATAATTTTGATAAAAATTTGCCTGAGCCATACTCAGTAGAAGCTTATTTCAAACATAGGATATCATAGAATTTTATAAAAACACGTTCAACAACACGCTATTTCCATGGTTTTGTGGTGTGGTAGTATTTCATAAAACACGTCCAAACAACAGTGCAAGAAGTTTGTTTGCTGATGTGGCTTGGTGGGGCGTCACCATAACTTTTGATCCTGTTATTATACTTTTGGGGTGTTCTAAGATCCCTAAAACCTTCCCAAGATCCCTATGAC
This sequence comes from Helianthus annuus, assembly GCF_002127325.2. Taxonomy (NCBI): domain Eukaryota; kingdom Viridiplantae; phylum Streptophyta; class Magnoliopsida; order Asterales; family Asteraceae; genus Helianthus; species Helianthus annuus. The sequence goes on from NC_035437.2 coordinate 172,442,134, forward strand.
ACCCCAAAAAGTGTAGTAACAGGTTCAAAAGTTAGGGATCGGTTAACGACGTGGTGACAGAACACACTAAGTGTTAAGTTGGGGGTGACGTGCGTCAAAGTGATAGTTGGGGGTGGCAACGGCCAAAAGACAATAGTCGAGGGTGATAAAATCTAATAACCCAAACACATAAAAGTTTAAACTTTTTTAACCCATCCTAAAATCCTATTATCTCGTTACTCTTGAACAAAATCGCATAAACATCAAAATAACAAAAAAAAAAAAACAAAAAAACAAAAACAAAAACAAAACATGTACCTGTTAGGGGCAGCCTGAATTAACCAGCTTGCAGCCGGAATTTTGCAGTCGCCGGCCGGAATTATGCTGTCGCTGGGTGCTGAAGTGAGGCAGAGGGAGGGCGGAAGTCGCTGGCAAGTGGCAGCGATTTGGGTTTTTTTTTTTTTTAATTATGTGGACTGGTTTTGTGTAACAAAACTAGTAGTTGGGTTGGGCTTGAATGGTATTAAGTTATTGGGCTTGATGGATTGAATTTAAGTTTTTATTAAAGGGGTTAGTTGGCTAACTTGTTTACATAATTTGATCGGGTTTCAATCCGTGTGCACAAATCTTTTTATATAAATTCCTAACATTTTTCTAAGGGGTGCGGACAAAAATTTTCAAGGGGTGCGGTCGGAATTTTCCAAGGGGTGCAGTCGGAATTTTTCAAGGGGTGCGGACGAAAATTTCCAAGGGGTATGGTCTGGATTTTTCGCGAAAAATACCACTAATTTTTTTTTTCAAGGGGTGCGGCCGCCCACCCACCCCATAACTTGAGTCCGCCCCTGTTTATATTTATTAGTCTAAGGAAATTTATAAAATCTTAAACTTAAAGGTCGGTGAATTTTTCATATATACCCCTCCTTTTTTTTTCATATATGCCCCTCCCTTTTTTTCGGTCTTTACTATCAACTTCTTTTTTGTTTTACACAAGCACTATGCTTTACAGCCGGTTCAAATCTCTAGCTTCCATTTTAAAAACATGTAGTTGAGTCATTTCTTTTTTATTGCTGATAAGTACTAATACTAAACTAACATATGTTAGTTATTTTGATATTTTTCTTATTTTAATTAGCTAACAAGTACTAATACTAAAATAGCATATGTTGGTTATTTTGATATTTTTCTTATTTTAATTAGAGTAAATTACTTTTTAAGTCCCTATGTTTTAATTTTAACCACTTGAATCCAAAATCAAAAAGTTTAACGACCTGAGTCTCTAACCGCTCATTTTATAACGTTTTAAGTCCAATTTTTAACACTTGTATAATATTAAAACAAAAGGTCGGTGGCCACAACCACCGCCTTTGCTTATATATAATTGATTTTTGTGTAAATAAAAACTAAATGGCAATGTGCTTTGGTGGTTTGTGTGTCGCATTATAAAGATGAGGTCAGTAGTTCGATACATGACCCCTTCACTGTTATAAACAGTGTTTTAATTCATGTGATGATACTTTCCTTTAACTATAATCTTTTTCTCGAGATAATACTCATATTTGACTTGCTAAAACTAATTAGTTACACATAATTATAAATAAATTTATTTATTTAATATATCATAAAAATAAAGGTTGGTCTCTACATTTTCTAAATTGAAACCTACACCCCTTATTCTTTAGGTAAGTTACATCATCTTTAACTTGACACTACAATGTCCGACGGATTATTATCCTTTTTTTTATTTATGTCTAACCACATTAATGTCTAAATTACTTTTAAGACTTTACATCGCTATTTAAATTACTTTCACGACTCTACACCGCAACAAACGAAACATACTCTTTTTTATCTATGTCTAATCACGTTAAAGTCACAAAAGTAACGAGGGTAACAAAGTCAAAAACGCGTAATGTCACGTGTAGACACCACACATTAATGTCATCATCGTACACCGTAGCCGCAAATGCCCGCAATGCTTATATAGGTTACACTTAGTTAGATAGGAAACATCGAAACGCCTTATATGGTTAATGCATCGCATAACATGTCACCATCTATAAGCAACTAAGATGCCACCGCCGCAACGCGCGGCTATGGCAACAATCTAGTATTAAGTTAAAGTGTAAAGAAGCCAAGCTATCGACCTCATTTAGCTTAATTAGGTCATCCGTAGTCATAACATGTCACCATCTATAAGCAACTAAGATGCCACCGCCGCAACGCGCGGCTATGGCAACAATCTAGTATTAAGTTAAAGTGTAAAGAAGCCAAGCTATCGACCTCATTTAGCTTAATTAGGTCATCCGTAGTCATAAAGCCTCTTTGTGGGCGTTATGCGACACGTGTCGTGGCACGTCACACAGAGGCTTTATGAAGCGTTATGTTACTAGAGCCCGTAATCATAAAGCCCCTACCTCATCATTACTCAATTAATTAATTTTCAATTTTTTTAATTAATTTCTAACTTTTTAAATTAAAATTAAATAAAAAATTGCCAGATTTTTAATGTTAAAAATAAGAGAAAAACAAGTTTAAAACCAATTTTAGATATTTGAGAAAATACAGGGGCCAAATATGTAAAACTTTAAAAATAAAATAGCCGCCTCCTGTCTTCTTCTCTGTCTTCTTCTCCGGCCGACTTTCCGGCTGAAATTCCGTCTTCTTCTCGGTCTTCTTCTCCGATTTGCAAGGACCAATACTGCCTCCTCTGTCTTCTTCTCCGATTTGCATGGACCAAACATGTATAAACCAAAAACTTTAAACAACCATCCCGCCGTTATGCTGATGGCGTTGGTTCTTTTTTTGTGGCCCAAAACGCCCTCCGTCGTCGTGTTACCGGCGCTATGGGGCAAAAATCCAGCCTTATACCGCCCCACTACAGACAACCGAAGGGTGAAGGGGTGCATCATAATTAAGATCTAACCCAATTAGGCTTTTGGTGACGTGGACGCTGATGTGGCATAGACATTTGTTATCTGATGTGGTGGCTGCTTATGTGGCACCACCTCACCCCACCACCACCACCATCAGCCGCCACCATCTCCACCGCCATCAGCCTCCACCACCACCGTCATCAGCCTCCACCACTACCACCTTCAACTGCCACACCCACATCCATTGCCATCAGCCATCACAACCATCAACTGCCACCTCCACCACCATTAGCCACAACCACGCCGTCCACCCACATTCCATCGATTTGTCCGAGCTCAAATACACTACCATCCGAATCGAGACTTGATGCTCACCGCAGGCCTCATCGTCGTCTGGGTCGTCACCATATGGTGGTGCTGATGGAGGAGGTGAGATGGTGATGATGGCGATGGTGGTAGGTGGCGGCGAGTGGTGGTAGTGGTGGTGGGGGTGAGGTGGTAGCGAGTGGTGGTGATGGCTGATGGCTTATGGCACTGGTGGTGGTGGTAAGGTGGTGATAATACTGCCACATAAGCAACCACTTGATCTGATATATATGTTTGTGCCACATCAACGTCCACATCAACAAAAATTAACTGAGTTAGAACTCAGTTAAAAAATGTCCGTTGGTAGCCTATAACGTAAGACCACCCGTGAGAATTTTTAAATTGGGACGCTGTTAGCTAACATACAACACTTTGAATAATTAAAATATATAATTCCTTTCACATATAGGGTAGGGATATGGTAAAAAGTGTCTAAAATGTAAGAAGGGTAAGAAGTGTTTTAAACCATTGGATATTTGATCTAATGGTTGAGATCAATAGGGTATAAAAATGTAAATTGTGTTTTAATTAGAGGGACCTTATGTAAAATTGAAGGGCAATAGTGTCTTTTTCAATGTTTAAAATATGGTAACCGTATCCTACACAACCAAAAACACCTACATTCACTCCTTTTTCCTTAAAAATCGGAATTAATATCTAAATTGGAAGCCTCTGTGTTTTATATAAGATTCAAGGCGTGGTGTTTTACGTTTAGAAGAACTGTAATCAGATTCATGGCGTGATATTTTAAAACATCTGGATAAGTTGACTATGATTCAAGTCATGGTGTTTTATCTGGAATCCAGAAAACACCATGACTTGAATCATAGTGTTTTATCTGGAGACATTGTTCAATACAAAACATGACTATGATTCAATACAAAACATTCCCAGATTTTAAAACACCATGACTATGATTCAAGTCATGGTGTTTTATCTGGACAATCAATACAAAACATTCCCAAATTTTAAAACACCAACACCATGACTTGAATCATAGTCAATGTCTCCAGATGTTTAAAACACCACGCCATGAACAATGTCTCCAGATAAAACACCATGACTTGAATCATAGTCAATGTCTCCAGATTTTTAAAACACCACGCCATAAACAATGTATCCAGATGTTTAAAACACCACGCCATGAACGATGTATGATTAAAAGATGTTGCGATTAAAAGATGATGAAGAATATAAAACAATCAGATGTATAATGTTTCCTAAAATTTGTCCTAATTCAAAATTCGATTCAAATCCTAAAAAAACTAATCGCCAGTTTTTTTTTTGGCAGTTATTCTTGGAAATCAATTAAATGATAAAAATGTCAAATTACTAATATACCCTTTTAAATTAATTACGATAAAGGACACTTGTCATTCCCAAATTATTTCTCACATTCTCACACAAGTCTCACTTTTTACAGAATCCTCTACCTTCACATATATATATATATATATATATATATATATATATATAGTGTGAGGTTCATTGGGGAACACTTAAAAAGTGGGGAACAGCGGGGAACCGACTCAAACGAACTCCGATTGGACTCATTTCAGTTGCGTTGGAACCGGCTCGTCGAACCCTAACTAGGATCTTTTAACCCTGAACCCTAAATCATAACCCCTAAACCCTAAATATATTAGGGTTTGGCTTTTAGGGTTTTTCTTTAGGGTTTAGCTTTAGGGTTTAGCTTTAGGGTTTAGATTTAGTGTTTAGGGTTTAGCTTTAGGGTTTAGGGTTTAGCTTTAGGGTTTAGCTTTAGGGTTTAGCTTAGGGTTTAGCCTTTAGGGTTTAGTTTTTAGGGTTTATAGTTTAGATTGTACGGTTTATCTTAGGTTTTAGCCTTATTTTTTAGCTTTAGGGTTTAGAGTTTAGGAGTTAGGATTTAGGGTTTAGGGTTAAAAGATCTTAGTTAGGGTTCGACGAGCCGGTTCCAACGCCGCTGGAATGAGTCCAATCGGAGTTCGTTTGAGCCGGTTCCCCGCTGTTCCCCAATTTTTAAGTGTTCCCAATGAACCTTCCCCTATATATATATATATCACGCTAAAAAAATCTAAACCAAAATGCATATTTTTTTATATAATAAAATAAGGGAGGTGAAGGAACGGTTGTTGGTGTGGTGGGGGTGGAGGGTTATATTCAGGCGGGTTTGGTGAATGGTAGATAAACAAATCATGAATGAAGGTCACGTCCCTTTCCTCCCCTCCCTCCTCCTCAATCCCCCTTTTCTTTTATGTCGGGTTCCCCAACCACTTTTCTTTTAATATACATACATACATATATTCTGTCTCTATATGTTTTCAGATTACTTCTGCTGCTCATCATAATTATATTCATATTTCTCACGCAGATACCTTAATTCCGTTTATGCAGACTCTCATCAACGCTTTCATCCTCCAATTTCACCAAGGTTCGTCTTCTTTCACCTTTATTTCTCGCATGTTTTGCATCATCATCCTTCATTTGTGCTGAAATTTGCTGTAATTATCTGTTATCACATGAATATATTGATATATGTACGTATAGGTTCTGAAATTAGGGTTTCCTCGACGTCTAATCTTTTAAAAATCATAATTCGAGTTGACAGGCTCAAATCGCTTGCTTTTGCTGTAATTTTCTGTTGAATTTGAGATTGTTTGTTTGAAACTGGTTGTTGTTGATGGATCAAAATTACTAGTTTACCCCTAGGGTTTTGAACTTTTGATTATGTGTTGAAATGATGAATTTGAGATTGTTTGTTTGAAGCTGATTGTTGTTGATGGATTTGAAATTACAAGTTTACCCCTAGGGTTTGATTATGTGTTAATATAAGAGATTCTGAATTTGTGTTGTTGTTGTTGTGTAGATTATGTCAAATTACCAGGTAGATGATGAATATATGGCTGATGAATATGAAATGGAAGATATAGATGATGATGATGATAACATGGATTATGAGCTTCATGGCAGAGGCGCTGGCTCGGACTCTGATGTCGATGAATACGATTACATGGTTTGTTTCAAGTCCTTGAGTTAAATGCCATTTTAGTCCCTGTGGTTTGGGCCATTTTGCCAGTTTAGTCCAAAGGTTTCATTTTTAACCTGTGGGTCCAAAAAGGTTTCACAGTTGCCATTTTAGTCCACCGGGTTAACTTCATCCATTTTTTCTGTTAACGAGAAGGCCAATTCGGTCATTTTATATGGCTGAATTGCCCTTTTAGTTAACAGAATTACGTACAAAATGACCGAATTGGCCTTCTCGTTAACAGAAAAAATGGATGAAGTTAACCCAGTGGACTAAAATGGCAATTGTGAAACCTTTTTGGACCCACAGGTTAAAAATGAAACCTTTGGACTAAACTGGCAAAATGGCCCAAACTACAGGGACTAAAACGGCATTTAACTCTAAGTCCTTTTATTGAAGTTTTGTTAATGATTTGAAGTTGAGATACAATAAGCGGAATATGCCGCCTAATGGCTATTACGGTAACCAAGTGTTTCAGTGTTCCACTAAAGTCAGTCAAACTTTTTTCTAACCACGAAAACTATTCAAGTTTTGATATCGTTCCATTGTCATTTATTTTAAAAATGTTAAAGTTATGTGACCTAAATTGAACAAATACGCCTGGTTTAAAAAAGTGCACATGAGGCGCGACTTCTTGGCCAAAAAGTGACCCTGAGGCGCGCGCCTCATGTATTTCCCATATTTTTGTGCAGCAAATTGTTGTACAACATTCTTTTCAAGTTGTATATGTATGTAATTTCCATATTAAAACATATATAAAGCTCACTTTTCTCAAAATACTGGGTAAATGATGCTAGAAACCTATAGGAAATATATAAATTTTCAATTATTATTTGCGCCTCGGGTAAAAAATACGGTGCGCTTTTGCGCTTCGCGTCTCGGTTTTAGACCTTGTCGCTTTTGTGCGCTTCTCGCTTTTTAAAACCAAGCAAATAAGAAACTTGGTTAATATATAGTGATTATTTTTTTTCAAGTTTAACATGAAGTAGGAGGTAACTGCGAAGAAAGTACGTTAATCAATAATCAAGTTTCACAATTGTGCCATTTAGGTCATTCAATTTAAATAATAATGGAACAATATTTAAACATGAGTAGTTTTCTAGTTAGAAAAAAGTTTGAATGGCTTTATTATTAAACAGTGAAGAAACTTGGTTACTATTTGTGATTTTATTCCAGATCTTTATTATACCGACTAATAACTTCGACTATACTCTAGAGTAATAAGCTGCAAGATACTTCCGCTGCTCAAGCAAGAAGAGGCAAGGACATTCAAGGTATTCAATGGGAACGGCTCAGCATCACTAGGGAAAAATATCGGCAAACTAGACTAGAACAGTACAAGAATTACGAAAATATCCCTCACTCTGGAGAGGGTTCAGAGAAGGTTAGTTATTTGTAATCAGTTATTTGCTTTAAGTTATCTGTATCTATTATGGTTATCAGCCGTATTGAACATAGTTATATTGAACAGGCATGCAAAGTTACGAACAAAACGGGCTTGTTTTATGACTTTAGACAGAATTCAAGATCTGCTAGATCAACGATTCTTCATTTTCAGGTTTGATTTTTGCATGTTTTACACATACTTAGGTTTATATCATTATACGTGTCATTTGTTATCGACTGTTTGATAATTGTGTTTCTTGATTTAGTTGAGAAACCTAGTATGGGCTACATCAAAACATGATGTCTACTTAATGTCACATTTCTCTGTCTTCCATTGGTCTTCCTTAAAAAGCGTCAAGACTGAAGTCCTTAACGTCTCAGGACACGTGGCACCATGTGAGGTGAGTGTTTCAAGCTTTTTCTTCTTTTTTGTAACGTCTTCATGTCATTTGAATATTAACAGATCGCGTTAAAAAATTTGGTATGCAGAAGCACCCTGGAAGTCTGCTAGAGGGATTTACTCAGACGCAAGTTAGCACAATGGCAATAAAAGATAATTTGCTTGTTGCTGGTGGATTTCAAGGAGAACTTATATGCAAGGTAATATTTTCGTAATTATGATTTTATAAAATTTTGTAGTCGTATGCTTGGTTTCTTATATTATATAGAGAGATCCTTTTTGGAAAAAAAAACACCAATCTCTTGATGTTCAGCGTTTACTTATTCTTCATAGAGTAAAGTAAACAGATGGTCCCTCTCGTTTACTAAAAAAATTGATTTGGTCCCTAGCTTTCCAAAAGTACGCAGATGGTCCATGTGGTTTGCACTTTGTAACACATTTAGTCCCCAACCAACAAATCTGAAGGTTTTAGCATGTTCAGGTTAGGGTTAGGGATTGGGACTAAATGCATTACGAAGTGCAAACCACAGGGACCATCTTTGTACTTTTGGAAAAAGTTACTAAATGTGTTACAAAATGCAAACCACAGGGACCATCTGTGTATTTTTGGAAAGCTTGGGACCAAATCCAAAAGTTTGGTAAACCACGGGGTTCTTTATATGTTATATTGAGGTGATTGAAACATGATTTTTTTTTTTTTTTGTTATTAAGTGCAGTATTTAGATAGACCTGGAGTTTGCTACTGCTCTAGGACAACTTACGATGAAAATGCTATTACTAATGCTCTTGACATTTATACTACTCCAAGGTATCTGGTTCTGGTTTCTTGAGGTGAAATTAAGTTTATGATTGTAAACTGTCTTTAATAAATGCCATTTTCGTCCCTGAGGTTTAGCCAGTTTTGCGACTTACGTCCAAAGGTTTCTTTTTTCGCATCTGGATCCAAAAGGTGCGAAAAAACAAACCTTTGGATGAAAGTCGCAAAACTGGCCAAACCTCAGGGACGAAAATGGCATTTTTGATTTTACTCTGTATTTTTTTGTTTTATTTTTTAATTGTTGTGGTGCAGTGGTGCAATGCATTTCACAGCTTCAAACAATGATTGCGGCGTCAGAGAATTCGATATGGAAAATTTTCAAATGACTAAGCACTTCCGTTTTCCTTGGCCAGTAAACGTACTCTCTCTCTCTCTCTCTTTCTCACACACACACACACACACACACGCACACAGACACATTCACATATACACGTAATGTAACTTGATTTATTGTTTACATATGCAGCATACTTCTATTAGCCCCGATGGTAAGCTTCTTATTGTCGTGGGAGATAACCCGGTGGGACTGTTGGTGGACTCTCGTTCAGGAAAGGTAAATTATATTTACCGTTTGATAACTTTTACTATGATGACTTGTAAATAAATTCTGCAACAAAAACCATTAGACATCAAAATATTTGATAAAAACCTTCCAACTTCAAAAGATTTTGATTTAATAGGTTATCAAGTCATAGAAAGTGACGTGCCAATAACTCTGATTAAAATTTAGATTAAAATGCCATTTTCGTCCCTGAGGTTTGGCCAATTTTGCGACTTTCGTCCAAAGATTTGTTTTTTCGCATATGGATCCAAAAGGTTTGAAATCTTGCCATTTTCATCCGGCTCGTTAACTCCATCCATTTTTTCTTCGTTAAGTCAGGGGTATTTACGTCTTTTTGTTAACTTAAAGGGCAATTCGGTGTTTTACACGTTATGTAAAAAGACCGAATACCCCAGAAAAGGACTGAAGTGCCCTTTAAGTTAACAATAAAGACGGAAATACCCCTGACTTAACAGAGAAAATTGGATGGAGTTAACGAGCCGGTGAAAATGACAAGATTTCAAATCTTTTGGATCTAGATGCGAAAAACAAACTTTTGGACGAAAGTCGCAAAACTGGCCAAACCTCAGCGACGAAAATGGCATATTACTCTAAAATTTACGATGAAACATTTTGAATCGGGGGTTGCTTTTTACGGGTGGAAATCTTTTTCACCCTTTTTCTAAAATATAAGTTATGAACTTTGCGGAATGTTTGCAGACAGTCGCGTCATTATTCGGACACTTGGATTTCTCATTTGCATCAGCATGGCATCCCGATGGTCAAACTTTCGCAACAGGGAACCAAGACAAAACCTGCAGAGTTTGGGACATACGAAACCTGTCAAAATCAGTAACAGCTCTCAAGGGAAACATAGGAGCCATTAGATCTATCCGTTACTCATCCGACGGTCGGTTCATGGCCATGGCTGAACCGGCTGACTTTGTACATGTGTTTGATGTTAATAGTGGTTATGAAAAGGAGCAAGAAATCGATTTCTTTGGTGAGATATCGGGTACGTCTTTTAGTCCTGATACAGAATCGCTTTTTATTGGTGTTTGGGACCGTACGTATGGCAGCCTACTGGAGTTGGGACGGAGGCGCAAACATTTTTACTTGGATTCTCTAATTTGACATGGTTTTCGATTATACCATAGAAGTTGTGTAACATATGTAGAATGGAAAGATGTACAGAAGCTAGCAAAGAAACTGGCCATGAAATCATTGTTAGGGGTTATATGTTACAACACATTTACATGGTCGGGCTCTTTCATACGAGAATTTCATAATATGTCGCTCGTTCTGATAATACCATCAATCTATCGCGCTAACTGTGGAGTTTATGTTTAAACCCAATGCCGCTCTTGTATTTTAGCGAGATATGTGATAGTGTGCTTAGGCAGGGGTAATTTTGTGGCACCCTTATTATACTCATTAGTCATCAAACAAAGTTGTGACCAAGTGGTGAAAACGGACAGTGCTATGGTCTTGTCGGAGGCGTTACAATATTGTTGTTGAGCAACTCGGGTGCCACTCGCAGTCCTGTGACAAACCTCGTCAAGTCCCAATTATACGGCTTTTTTAATCTTTTCTAATGTATTTTTTTTTAATAAAAGAATAGGGGTAACTTTAATAGAACAGTGACCAAGTTTCTCAAGTGTTTCATTAAAGTCAACATTTTTTTGTCACTCAACTTTATTTCATTCCTATGCATAGGGATGCAGACGAACCAAACGAACACAAACAAGACCATGTTCGTGTTCGTTTGTTAAGAAATATATGTGTTCATGAAGTGTTCATGAACACTTACCGGACGAGATATTAGTTCGTGTTCGTTTGAGAAGGAAATGAACTTTTTCGTGTTCGTTTGTGTTTGTTAATTTTAGGCAACGAACGAAAATGAACGTTGATGAACACAAATGGAAACAAACAAACACAAACAAGAGTTTATGAGCTGAAGATATAATACACTGACAATTATTACATATTTTATTTGTAAAAATTTTAAATTATTTAATTTAAATAAAATATAAAAACTAAGAAAAAATAATGAACTATCGAACACGTTAGCAAACGTTCACGAACATAAATGAGCGAACGTGACCTCTGTTTATGTTTGTTCATTTAACTAAACAAACGGAATTTCTTGTTCGTGTTAATTTGTTTAATAAAGGAACGAACACGAACGAACTTTCTGCCGAACGGTTCACAAACTGTTCGCCGAACGTTTGGTTCGTTTGCAGCCCTACTTATGTAATTATTTTATATATATGTGTTAAAACAAATTCAGAATTAAGTGAGTCAAATGGAACATATATGAAATCCAGATAATTTAATAATTATTATTTTTCCAATATGACTTGTATCTAAAAGTTATGAAGCTTCATTATACTTGCAAGTTGCAACCATCTGAAAAATGATTATGAGTGTAAGTAAGATTCATGTATGTTTCTTTTCTCACTTAAACTAAAAAAATACTAAAATTCTATAAAAATTTACATAAAATTGGAACACCGATGAAAGTTAATACCATTTAGATGAAAGTGAATTCACTACACACTTGAGAAAACTTGATTGTGTGATAATTTCAATAAAAGAAAATAATTACAAATGCAAATAAAAATACTGTTTTTTTTTATTCTTCCTTATCTCCTGTATATAAATAAAAGAATTATTACCTAGAAATGGAGAAAATGGAAAAAATTAAAGGGAATTGAACCCTACGTGAATCGAACACGCAACCTTCTGATCTGGAGTCAGACGCGCTACCATTGCGCCAAGGATCCTTGCTGATAACTTTCCATTATTTATATAATTTATACACAACCTTTATCTACAAAACTAGATTCTGATCCAAAAACATCCAATAAAACATCACCACATAATCACCCAAAAATCCTTCCCACATCATTTCCCTCCTCACAATAATATTATTCTCCTCCAATACATCATCCCCTCAAACCTCATCTTCATCTTCATTCTTGAACAAGTTCACCACTATGGCCTCCACCTTGTTATCTGCACCAACTTTCCAAGGTCTAAGGCCACTTAACAAGCCCACCAAGCCCACCTTGACCATATCCCCAAAGAGAAACTTCAACTGCAAGATCATCAAGTCAGAGCTCAACACTTCTTTGGTGATCAGTTTGAGCACCGGTTTATCGCTCTTTTTGGGACGGTTTGTGTTTTTTAATTTTCAAAGGGAGAATGTGGCTAAGCAAGGATTGCCTGAGCAAAATGGTGTCACTCATTTTGAGGCTGGAGATACAAGGGCTAAGGAGTATGTTAGTCTTTTGAAGTCGAATGATCCGGTCGGGTTTAATATTGTTGATGTTCTTGCATGGGGTTCCATTGGACATATTGTGGCTTACTATATTTTGGCTACCTCTAGCAATGGTTATGATCCTAACTTTTTTAATTAAGTTTGGTTATGTGGTTTTGGATTTGATGTATATTGGACCATATATATGTTTTTGACATTATGTGTTTATGGTTATGAAATATATCTTATATGATTTCTAATGAGATTTGCCAATATTAATGAAAGTGTGAAATATCAATAAACTAATCTTTAACCAAAGACTTGTCATACAACTTTTACAGTTTGTTACTTTGCTTCAAATTGTGAAGAGTAAACTTCCGTTTTGCTCCCTGTGGTTTGCTCACTTTAACGGTTTTGCTCCAAACCTTTAAAAATAGCCATTTTACTCCTTGATGTTTCGGTTTTTTTGCCAGTTTGCTCCCCGCCTCTAACTCCATCCAAATTGTTTGTTTTTCCATTTTGCTCCCCGCAGGGAGCAAACTGGCAACAAAACCAAAACATCAGGGAGTAAAATGGCTATTTTTAAAGGTTTGGGGCAAAACCGTTAAAGTGACCAAACCACAGGGAACAAAACGGAAGTTCACTCAATTGTGAATTTCTTCCTATATCCTAGATGTGTTGTATATACATATATAAAGGTTGTGTTTTGTTTTTTATCCTCTTGGCGTCCTCGAACTATGAAAGTCATAAGTCTAGTCGTCACAAGTCTGCTGTCGTGCCTAGTGATCATGGCCTTAGATTTGTCGCGAGTACTATTTTTTGACGATAGTTTTCTTGTTATTTAAGTCTTGTTGGCCTATCTCTTCGGTTGCGTCATAGTTGTAGCTTTTTTCGTTGCATCCGTCCTTTACCCTTAAGTCTCCGCCTGACCAAATACTCATTTATGCGCTATCCGATATAATCCCTCGAGTATTCGATAATCACATATCATACAAGTTAAAAACGGCTTAAGACTAAGATAGCGAAGCCTACATTTTTCGAGGTGGCCGAAACAACTGAATGCCAGAGACGGCTAAGCCTACACTTTTTGCGAGGCGGCTGAGACGGTTAAATGGTTGAGATGGCTAATCCTACACTTTACATATTTGGTTGATGAATGACATTTGACACTATTTGATTGGTCAATGCAACCCCATTAGATATGCTTTTGCTAAAAGACTTAAAAAAAAAAATAAAAAAAAAAAAAAAAAACTTTTTTTATATAATGGAAACACTAAAACTGATTCAACCCTACAACAAAACTAAAGCAAAACATAAAAGAATGCAACATCTAGACACCAAAAAAGAAGAAAAACACAAGTAAAACAAACAATAACATCAACTTAACACAAAATATCCATACCATATTCCTTGCTTCCCACACTTGTTCCTTTTCCAAAATTTCTTCACATGTCACCTGCAACTTTTCAGCTTGCATCTTTAACTCCATAGCTTTTTCTTCTGCATCTTCAAGCTTCTTCATCATCTCCACTTGTTCTAATAACACCTTCTTTTGTTCCTCCACCATCACTTCATATTCTACATTCCAGTGTTCGATTGCTTTCGATATTGCTACATGCTGCACTTCAACCTCTATCTTTTGCTTCATCAGTTCGTCGAGTTCGGTTTTCAAGTCCCTGTTTTGTTTCGATCCCGTTTCGATGCTATGATCAGCTGAATTATTGTGATCATCTTTTCCAACATTCTTTAGTTTTTGCACTTCTGCAGATCAGGTTTTATTTGCGGATCATTAAGCACCAAATTGTTGCTTGAAAAGGTATCATTACTTAAACACAGTGTTGTAAAAATCGAGATTAATTGTCTACTAATTTATTTTTATTATATTTCTAGGGTAAAGTTCTTGTACAAATAATCTTAACATACTAAACATACAAATTGAAGGAAAACTCAAAAAGACAAGGTGGCATTTTTGTAATTACCACCAACTATCAAAGTTACTATACAAATGTGAACTCAACCAAAAATATCTAAAAAAATATAATTTTTTTTTAACATTTTTTATTAAAAAATCGCTACTTTTCGTAGCAGCAAAAAAAAAAATAAAAAATTGCTAACAAAATGTAGCGATTTTTTAATAAAAAATGTTAAAAAAAAATTATATTTTTTTAGATATTTTTGGTTGAGTTCACATTTGTATAGTAACTTTGATAGTTGGTGGTAATTACAAAAATGCCACCTTGTCTTTTTGAGTTTTCCTTCAATTTGTATGTTTAGTATGTTAAGATTATTTGTATTTGATCATTTGCCTATATTTCTAACCTAATCGGACCTAAAATCCATGATCGGTGATCAGTCAAAGGCAGTAAAAAAAATCAATCAAAATTGGTCAAAATCTTTGAAGTATTTGAAAATTATAACTATTAATCCGAGCAATGGTCGTGTGGTTTACCAAAACTTTGGATTTTGTCCCCAGCTTTCCAAAAGTACTTTGGATTTTGTCCCCAGCTTTCCAAAAGTACTGTCCTTAAAGCTTGCACGTATTAACACATTTAGTCCACGACCAACAAATCTTAAGTTTCAGCATGTCTAAGTTAGAGACTAAATGCGTTACAAAGTGCAGTGCAAACAACAGGGACCATCCATGTGACTTTTGGTAAAGTTAAGTACTAAATGTGTTACAAAATGCAAACTACCATGTAGTTTATGAAAGTTGTGGACCAAATCCAAAATTTATGCTTATTAATCCAATCGGATTTATAAGTTTGAAAAAGTTAGATAATAAAATTATTGGATTCGATTAACCATATAAACGAAACCGGTGATGGATGGAGATGTTATGTTACCAATCTTAAAGGCATCCTGTGCAGAATGAAGTTTCATCATAGAAACCGTCAAAAGATCTTGTTCGTTTTCGCTGATCAGGTTTTCATCGTCATCATCATGTTCGATTTCCATTGCGGAATGAGAGTTAGAATTGAGTAGTGAGGATGAACATATAATAAACAAGGAGCATTGAAGTAGTATTCATGGTGATTTTTAAAAATGAAATCGGAAACCCCAGAAGAACACATAATAATAGGATGAAGAAAATCTGAGATAGTTTCATGACTGTGGGGTGAATTCAACGTGGAGAGATGCACAGGCGCCACATGGATGTTCATAAACATGTGCTGTCAACCTTTTTCTTTTTTTTATATAATAATAATAATAATAATAATAATAATAATAATAATAATAATACTTATTTGAATATTCTATAACAAAATATAATTCTAATAAAAAAGCTCCATCACATTTTCTTCCTCAAATCATTAATAATATATTTAATTAATATCTAATTCTAATTAATAATTATTATTAATAATATTATACTATTAATATTAATATTAATATTAATATTAACTAAAATTCAAGATTGATGAATAAAAAAAATACTTAAACGTTTTTTTAACAACAGTTATCAATAATTTTAAAACCTATGATTTTAATACTTTTTAAAATGAATAATTATGTTTAAGTATTTTCAAATAATTTATAATTTTCATATTCCAAATATTACTTGTGGTTTCTGACTTATTCTTGTATTTCACAATAATTTATGCTCAAGATAATTATTATGAATTACTCAGGTCAATCACATATTTGTAATAGGATTTTTGTTTCTTTTTTAATGAGAAGTGTTTGAATCTTATTTATCCTTCTTTTTAGGTTGTAAAAGGGTTCATGTCAAAACAGGTGATTTTTTTACGGGTCAAAAAGATATGAGTCATGTTTGCCAATGTATCAACAACTTTTGTGCATTCTATCAATAGATGAACCCAATAAAGAGTGGGTGGACAGCGGTGCACTTGCCATTTTAATCCGAGTATATATGGTATTTGTGTGGGATTTGTTTAGCAGGTAAAGGATCAAATGGAAATAAAATTAACGTACGAAACGTACAAATTAGGGGAAAAAGCAAAAAAGTGGCGGTGTCATTTTGGTAATTATCAGCAACTTCAATATTACTGGGGAAAAAGCAAAAAGTGTCTTGTAGAGTAATTTTGAGCATTTGTAGAGTAATTTTGAGTATCTGTAGAGTAATTTTGGGAAATGTAGGGTAATTATCAAATTACTCTAGTAGAGTAATTTTGACTTATGTAGAGTAATTTTGGAAAATGTCTTGTAGAGTAATTTTGTTAGCATTTAGTTATGTGGTTTAGCTTTATGGTTTAGTTTTTAGCTTTTAGTTGGGGGGGGGGGGTTAGTGTAATTTTGATAATTACCCTACAGTTTTGATAATTACCCTACACAACCAAAATTACTCTACATGAACATTTACAATGGTTTAGGTTTTTTTTGGGTTTTTGGAGGGTGGGGGGGGGGTGTAATTTTGATAATTACACTACAATTTTGATAATTACCCTACACGACCAAAATTACTCTACATGAACATTTACAAAATTACTCTACAGAAGCTCAAAATTAATCTACTAGAGTAATAGTAGATTAATTTTGAAGTTGCTGATAATTACCAAAATGACACCGCCACTTTTTGCTTTTTCCCCCAATTCGTACGTTTCGTACATTTACTTTATTTTACAAGAACTTAACTCTTGTTTAGCATCAGCCGTTTTGGTCCGGTGGTTAAGGTACTTTTTATTCATGTTATATATGCCCTGGTTCGAATCTGCTGGGCTATTTTTTTTGGTGGGTCTATTATTTTGCTTTTAGTTGTTGTTGTTTTTTTCACGTGCATGTGTCTCTTGTCTAAAGCTATCATAAAATTCATTTGCAACCCGTTGTATTGTTCCATCTTTTTCTTATGTGTGAAGGTTAAGAGGCCTGGTTATTAAAATATATATTTTTGGGTTTAGGACTTTAGGGCTGTTGACATAAGATGTTTGATACTTTGTCTAACAATTTTTTCTCTTCCTTTTTAATCTGAAAATGGTAAATGGGTATTAGGTTCGAGGGTGTGAGTGTGGGGAAATGGGTATCCATATGACTATATGAGGTAGTCAAAGAAGGGTTTGCAATGGTGTGTAAAGTATCTATTTTGGTGAAAGAATTGGTGTCACGTTTTTAACTTATTCTAGAGGTTCATAACATACATACATACATATACATGTGCATACTCCATCCGTTTGCTTTTCACATGCTTCCATGCATGCATAGCATACATATGTTTGGTAAAAATTTGATGTTTTAGATTTTGAGGAGGGAATGTTGGTTACTTATTTTGTGTGTGCAAGCCATATATTAAGCTACTCGGTATGGGAGTAGTCAAGTCTTTAGATGATGTCCCTCTATCTCAGCATCACGTTAACATTCAAGTATGAAACAAGGGAAATGGTTGATGAAACAAGATATTTAGCAAAATACATATGATAAAATGTGTGCAAGGATTTAAAACTCATGCAGATTTTGAATGAATTTAATTGATTTTAAAAGTCACAAAATACTTAAACTTTTCGAAAATAAATAAATTATATCCAATTAAGCAAATGCACCGTTCCATTCCACGACAAAAAAACTTGTGGTATTTTAACTTTAACTGTGTTAATTTTACCTTACCATGGTTAACTAAGGTTGTTAATAAATATATTCAACAAACAAACAGATTTCTTCTAATTTCCTATCATCCCCTTCCCCTTCTGCAAATTCATTCCACCATGGAAATACCATTGAAATCAACGAACCTCTTCACACATTTCTTCACATGGGTCAACATCTTCTTCACCCAAATCACCCTCACTCTCTCCCTCCCTCTCACATTCATCTTCATCGCTCACACTTTCTCACCCAATCTCCTAAAGAATCCAAATGACCAGATCATCTTCACTTTCACTTTCACTCACCCAGCTTCAGACCTCATCATTTCCACCATGATCTTCTTCTCTTATCACATCTGGGCTGCATACCTCACTCCCGCATCTGATAACAACAACAATAACACCTTCCGTCACGACGTCACACTCGCAAAACTCGTACTAAACCTCCTTCTACGACTCATCCTCACCTTCCTGTTCGTGTATTTCGTAACCATCTTCGGCGATAACTTGATGATTGCCGTTGTTGGGCTTACGGACACCATCGTGTTGACTATCTACGTTGTGTGGTATGCTGTTCTGCACACGTATCTTGTGGGGGTGTTCGTGTTGCTGATTGTTATCCAATTAGCTCTGATTAAACCGGTGGAAGCATGGGCAGATGTAGAAACGGTGTTTCTGAAGGTATTGGGTGGGTATTTGGTTAATGCGTTGGTTATGACTCCGTTAATCACGAAGGTTGATGAGGAAATGATGCCGCCGATGTGGGATCTCGGAAGATTGTTTGGTGTTCTGTTCTTGCCTACGTTCGTGTTTCAGATTGTTCATGTGATAAGATTCATCCGTCAACCATTTCCAGCTGCTAATTAGCTTTCAAAATTGGTGAAGAAGAAGAAGATATTAAGGTTTAAATTTAATTAGAGCTTTTTTTAATATTTTTATTTGGGGATGTTTTTAATATGGTTGTTTTTGCAAGTTACATATTACCTGTTATGATATTGAAGGATTTGGTATTTGGATGATTCTTCATTTTTTCAGTCTTTGAACACTCGTTAAAAGGTCAAATCAAGTCAAACTTAGACGAGAGCTTGAGGCCAAATATAAGCTTATCATAGTTATTATATTTAATTTTTTTTTATAAAAACACTAAATAATATATATTATGTTTTATATAAAAGTTTTAATTATAAACGAGCTAAGCACGGACTCTTATAAATTAAAACAAGGCGTGCTCGAGGTTAGGAGAGCTCACACTCGGTTCGGCTGGGCTTGTTTGCACCAATGTCATGAATTGTGAGCGTTTCATTCATCAAGCCCTAAAAAAGTTTTGATATAAGGTTAAAAATGAGAGTTATAAACAATCATATTAGAACAAGTGTTGGGCTAAATTAAACTAAGCTTGATGTTCGAATGGTTGAGAAATTTTGCTTTGTTGTCCATGGCTTGATCATAGATGGTAAAATTTACTCTAGAATTGTAATTTGTGAACAGTGTGTATGAAAACCTAATTTTGAGGGAAAAAAAATAAGGGATATAATTCAAACAAAATACCAAAAATAGTTGAATATGAATATTGAATTGATATAAGACTGTGGGGTATGGTGGGGCGGGGGTTGGGCTTGGGCTGGGGCATTAGTTGACACGTGGCTTGGGTGGCAGACATGGCTAAACCCACATTCAACACGGTATGGTGGGGGCAGGGGTTGGGGCGTGGGTTTGTGGGTTTCGCTGGGCTGACCCGCTGGCTATTTGAATATTATTTAAAACAACAAATTTATTTTTTTTAATATTTTTAAATAAAGAAAATTACAAAAAAAATCCTAACTTTTATATTTGTTTTTTATCTCTTCTCTCAACGCTAAGACTAGTTCTAACTCGTCACCCTGTAGGTGATCAATGGGCTGGGATAGAAATTTCAAATCATCCCGTTTTTGTTTCTGGGCATCTCTGGCGGCATCTCTAGCTTCTTTGCTCATTCGTATTTCGGCCCTTTGTTGTTGGAATACGTTGAATGTATCCAACTTGCATGAAATGTCATCCAATTGCTCGCTGTATATTCCCCTATGCGAGCTAGAACTCCCAGCTGAAGGCGATGTCGTATCAGATCTAGATTTTTGAGCACGCCTTCTTGAGGCATTTCTTCCATACTCAGGCCGGTTTGGGCTTGGTAAATCATCCAAAAGGTCCTTAAACTCTTGATCTCGTGCATCAGATTGGGCTTGGGACGAGGCCCTTGACCTTTTGGAAGACGAGTTAGTTTCGCTACCAATGGGGATAGTCGCCCACTTTGGACGGAACTTACAAATCTCCCAACAATTAATGAAACGGAAGTCGGTCTGCACATTTGATTTGAATGTGACCACTGCATTTGTCAAAATGTCGGCTTCGGTTTCACCACTTTTAGGGTTTTGCTTTGCTTTATTTAAAAAACCACTAAATTTTGTAAGTTGGGTGCTTATCTCGCTCCACTTTGAGGATAAACTATCGTTTTCACGATAAGCCTCCCTTCCCATTTCTTCATGGAATACTCTACTAACCGATTTCCCACAGGGCGGTTCGATGTTGCGAATTTCCTATTTTAATAAAAAAAATTAATATATTACAAAGTTATATAAAAAATAACCATTAATAAAAACAAAGGTTAAGAATACCTAAAGTTGAATGTTGGGATTGTTGACACCAAGCCCTCGCCAATGCAACTTCTTCAGCAACGACCCATTTTTGTTGTTTTCGTTTGGCGGTTTCAACTACTTTATCCGCCTCGGTTTTTTTCTCATGACTTCTCTTTTTGATGGGTTTCGATGCGGAAGGACCATCATTGGGTGGTTAAGTTTTGGGAACAGTTTCATTTTGTGAAAGGTCGATGGAGGTTGGTGAAAGGTTGATGGGCGATTGTGTAAACGGGGTAGGTATCGAATCATCGGAGTGTGGGAAGTTAGTAAGCAAACGATTCCCAAGAAGCGATGCATAACTCGCTTCATGGGGCATAGAAGAGTGTATGAAAAATGGACGAGGAATTGGACGATTGGGTGGTGGGCTAGGATTACTTTCTTGGAGTGCATACGGGTTGGTCGGGTCATAAGCACGGTTATAAGGATGCATTTTTTCGTTTTGTAGAAGGAGAATTTGAAGATGTATAGAAGATGTGGTTGAATGTGGTAAAAAATGGAAGAAAAATGTGAGTTTTATAGTGAAAAAATGGAAGATTTTTTTTTTAATATAGCCGGTGGCCAACGGCTAGCCCAACGGCTTTTTTCTTTTGGCCAAACACAGCCCGCCATGTCAGCTCCCTTTCCCCGCCCCACGCCCGGCTTGAAACCCAAGCCCCAAGGGCCACGCCCCAACCCAAGCCCACCCGGGGTGGTGCCTTGGGCGTTTTCCCCTAACCCACGCCCCAACCCAAGCCCCATAACCCATGGCCTAAGGACAAGGGGTATGGGGTGCATGGGATGGGTTATGGATTGCTACACCACCCCCTTAGAGAACAACCATAGTTGGTATGGATTAAACTATGGCAACCATGTACCTCCTTTTCAGTTAAATATATTTTACACAAAATAAATTTAAACAAAATGGGGATAGCGGTTTGGGACATGACCACACCATATAGGATGGTAGATGAGAGTGGAGTAACATGACGTTGACATGGAGGGTTATGGTGATCTTGAGGGTAATGAACACACCCTATAGCTTAAACGACCCTTTTAAATGATTAAGAAAAAACATAAAATCTAAATCTATGTTCTATGATTGGCTAAAACTATTGGTTTTGTCATTATTTACAAAGTTTTTCTGTAAACAAAATCAAGTATTATCATCCTTTGCCATTCAAGGTCCGGTCATTAAACGAGTTTGTTAAGACTTGTAAATCAACACTTGACATATAAACTTACATCATTTGAACTTTTTAATTATAACACTTATGATTTATACAGAAAAGATTTCAGTTTGATGAAAACTTTCTTATTTTATCAACATTTCAAACCTTTTTAATTCAAAGTAAGTGATCAAGTCAAGTACTATATATAAGATGCTTAATGCAAGTAATTTTAAGTAGGAAAGATGTTTGAGAACATGTGTAGTGGTTAACACTCCATTCTTGGGCGTTTTGCGTCATGTGGGACAGCCCAGTCAGCAATGGCACATTATGGGGCGTTTTCTAAAATGGCTGTAGTGGGGATGTGAGCATTGTGGGGCATTATATTTGTAATAAAATTAAATAAAAAAAAAACCTCAAAAAAATCTGATTGGTTTTACGAAAAGGAAAATGAAGGTGATTGGACACAAGAAAAGGGGCTGGGCGTGGAATATAGCACGCCGGAACTGATTTGGAGCAAGAACACGCCCACGGGGGCGGAGGTGGTGGCGTTTTCGGGCGTGTTTGGGGGGAAAACGCCGAAACACGGCGACTACGGGTGGTCTGAGTGTAGTTTGATAAAAGCTATAACGACTCTTATCTTGAAAGATCATTATCATAAATGCTCACAAAGCAACATCCAAGTCGTTTTTCCCTTGGCCATATGCCCATATTGTCAAAGCTGACTCATTCCCTAATATAAGCAACCGATACTCGATACCCGAGTGATCTTTAAGCTCCAAACACATCTCACGTGTAAAATGTAAGATCATATATAAAAAACACAAGAAGCTATTTGTGATAATAATTGGAACACATATAATTATGAGTAAATTACTTTTTGAATCCTTGTGTTTTAGTGGTTTTAACTATTTGAGTCCAAAATCAAAAGGTTTAACACTCTGAGAAACGTTTTGAAAACCGGACCGGACACAGGGACTCAAAAAGTAATTTGGTCTATAACTATAAATGGAGATATCTTCCATATAAAAGAGAATATTCATGATTCCTACTAAATCCGGGTGACGGACGTCCCCTCCCGCCCCCACTATGTTGCGCCTCTGACTCGGTTACAAATATATTTCAAAATATTTACCACATGTCAATCTTTCACCCTTTAACCCAATCTTTTAGTGTACCATTAGTCCAAATGTCCAATATAATTTATTTTGTTAAAATATGGACGGTTAACAAGTCAAACAGATAATTAGCAAGTTATCTCCAATCTCCAATCAATAGGAAATAAAAACAAATAAAGCAATTGTTAATACCAACTAAAGGTTATAAATAATTACAAGTATTTTCTGGATCTCTACTATGCTTTCGTGAGTTAGAGAAATGAAAAAGAAAAATTATAGTAATAACTGTATAAATACCAAACAAACGAGACGTGTTTCGAAAGTTAACATGCTTAAGTAACATTTTACAATGAACCGATTCACCATGCTAGACACATATCGTACATTTATTAAGTTTAATTAACCTTGTACAAAATATATAAACTTGTTTTATTTCTTAGGGGCTGTTTGGTAGCCTCTGAATGGTCATTTAGAGGCTACATCTTAATGAAACCATTAAGAATTTTTCCAATGAGAAGGTCGAAGAATGTGACATGTGATGATTTACCATTCAGAGATTATCTATTAACCATTCAGACTTGAGGTTACCTCTTATTCATTCAGAGGTTTTAAACCATTAAGAGGTAGCATCTGAATGATCATTAAGAGGCTACCAAACAGCCCCTTATATATGATAACTAGAAATATATCTCCTGTTTTCATTATTATACTTAATATACTGTTTATAAAAATATACGTATATAATGTTAAGAAATTCTTTTATTTATTTTATAAGGTGATAAAATTTCTTCATTGTGAAAATTTAAGGGGTATTGGATTTTAATAATCCCAAGTTTCACTAATTGGCCGGTAATAATCTCAACTTCAAAAATTGCCTACAACAGTCCCAACTTGTAAGATTTTAGCCACCAATGATCCTTGTCTAACTGGGTTATAACCCAGTTAGTTTTTTGAAGTTTTGAGCAGCGGAGAAGGTCACTAGAGGTTGGAGATGACAAGTGGTGGTCTCCTTTGGCGGTTTCAGGGGTAAAGAAGGTCGTCGGAATAAGTTGCAGGTCACCGGAATTGCGTAGATGGTGGAAATTTTAAACTTTTGAGAAGTGGAGAAGATTACAGGAGGTCGGAGATGATTGGTGGTGGTCTCGTTTGGTGGTTTCAGGGGTAAAACGAGTCGCCGGAATAAGTTGCAGGTCACCAGCCCAACAAGGTTATAACCCAGTTAGACAAGGATCATTGGTGGCCAAAATCTTACAAGTTGGGACTGTTATAGGCAATTTTTGAAGTTGGGATTATTACCGGCCAATTAGTGAAACTTGGGATTATTAAAATCCAATACCCCAAAATTTAAATATTGTATTTACTCATTTAATAATCAAATAACATAGTAAAGTTAGTCAATTACTAGTCCTACAATATCATTGAGTATGATTCTATAACAAATCAAATAAAATCGCTTACACATGATCAAGTCTCAATCGCCTTTCTACTTGCATGAATAGAATATGACTTCATCCGGTTAACCATCTCAAAACCAAAATGGCAAACATGTGTGTTGTTACTTTGACTGAGTTAATTTCACCAAACCATGGTTAAGCTTGTTAATATATGTTGAACAAATTTCATTGATCATCAACATTATTACTCACTCTCCAAACCATGAACATAACAATGGAAGCCATAAAGCTCATCAACATTATCACTCACTTGTTCGAAACCATCTTCACATGGAAGAAAATCTTCACCCAAATCACGCTAAGCGTAATTCTTCCCCTTGTTGTAACCTTTGCCGGTCACACATTCATACCCAACATCCAAAACAATCCACACGACATGTTCAAACTCACATTTACTCACTCCTTTTACGACCCGACATTCGCTATCACCATCTTCTTCTACCACTCCATCACCTATCTCACCGAATATGATACCACCCTTAGTGAAGTCAAATTCATGAAACTCGCACTAAACCACTTTCTACGACTCATCGCCACTTTCATGTTCGTCTACTTCCTAAACTTCTTCGGGTACAACTTGATGGTTGCGGTTCTTTGCCTTATGGACACCATTGTGATGGCTTTTTTTGTAGTGTGGTGTGTGATTATAACCGTGTATCTTTTGGGATTGTCGTACTTGCTCTTTGTTCGGCAGTTGTTTGCTATGATTAAATCAAGGGATCTGGTGGAGGTAGAGACAGCTTTAGAAGCAATAAGTTGGAAGGTAGTGAATGGGTTTTTGGTAAATGTAATGGTTATGTCGCCGTTGATTAGGAACGTTGGTGAGCGATTGGCGCCGATGTGGGAAGTGATGATCTCTGGAATGGCTTTGGTTCTGTTCTTGCCCATGGTACTCATGGTTTATGTTGAGCTTCTAAAAAGGGTTATCTTGGGTATGAAAGTGTTTAGGTCTTAAGTATTATTATTTATAATTTAGGGATGTTTTTAATATGGTTTGAAGTTTGTTGCAAATATATATATTAAGCGCTATGATATGATATTGAATGCTAGTGAGATTTGATTTGGGCAAATGGGACTTGAAAAGTGATAAGACTTATGATGATGTTGATGTTGTTCAGTTTTTGGTTTTTGGTAATGTATTTCTTGTTCTTAATTTGTTCTTTTGAACCCTAAATATAAGGTTAGAATAATGTGATTTATAAAGAATCAAAGTAGAATCACAATGTGTAGGCCGATCAGGGCCGAACCTGAAAATTCGTGTACCCTATTCGAGCTCGAAAAAATGTGTCATCAGGCCTTAACGAAATTGGGTATTGAGCTCACTAAAGGTCTAAACATAACGCCAAATGGGTTAATAACTAATGTAAACCATAAGAATAGTTTTGTAAAGCGGGCTATATGTTGGTGTTTGTATAGGTGTACCCTATTAAATTTTTTTTTACATATACATATTGAGTTTTTTTTATAAAAAAACGTGCCCCTCGAAATATCGGGCCCTGTCCGGTGGTCCTCCCCGCCCACCCCGGGCCGGCCATGATGCAGAATTAGATAGAATGACCTTGATGGTGGAAATAGTTGTGGTTATTATTATTGTAAATGATCAAACCATTTTCATGTTTATAATTTGTAACAACGGAATCACTTATCTAGTCATTTCACTTAAGCATAGCTTTTGTAAAACAATTGTAGTGATAGAATAAACAGAAGCATTTGATGGAACAAGTAAAGTTGCATGATGTACAAATGCACTCCATGACAAAAAAAAAAGAAAAAAAAGAAAAAAAAAGAAAAAAACTTGTGGTATATATTAACTTTAACAGTGTTAAATACTTAAATTTACCTTACCACGGTTAACTAAGGTTGTTATTGCATTAAACAAATTCAATCATCCCCTTCACATTTACCTTACCGGTTACCACGGTTAACTAAGGTTGACTCCTAGAAAGCCACCTCGTACAATAGATTCCCAATTTAAACTTCTCAATGAGAAACTCCTATCACCCAGACTTAAAATTGAGACCTGGAGAGGAAAACTCACCCGAGTCCACCATAAGTGAAACTTAAATACTCGTGACCACCACTAGAGCACTAGTGATGGTTAGTTGGTTGTTTATTAATTGTGAGATATAACTAACGAATCAACCTAAACATGGTTAGGCCCTGTGTTAGTGTGTTATGGGGCAACGCACCTGAAGAGCTAGCCGATCACGGGCGTGACAGCGTGGAACTTAACATGTCATAAGGGATGTTGCCGTCTTGCCGACTGACATGAAAGGGGAGGCATGGTTGGGGCTAATGCAGTGAGGAGGGAAGGTAGGGGTGTTCACGAGCCGAGCCGAACCGAGCAGACCTTTGCTCATGCTTGGCTCGTTTACAAACCGAACCGAGCGGAGCGGCTCATTTAAAACCGAGCCTCAAATCAAGCGAGCATTTTTCGAGCAGTAAATATTCCGAGCGAGCATCGAGCGAAGTTTGAGCGACTTGGACAACTATGTCGCCCGATTGAAATTCGCTAAGAGAGCTAGTGACAATTTTTGGTCTCAAGTTTTTATGTCTTTAAAAGCATGCACGTTTCATGACATAATATTTTTCTTATGAATAACAATGTTGTGGCTGATAAGACGATGATTATATTGTACGAACAATTACGTTGAGAGCAGGAGACGATCGATTTAGGGTAACGACATGAAACATTGAGGCGATGAGCAGCTTGTCGTTTATCGGTTTAGGATTTAACTTTCAGTTGATATTAATTTTTTTATTGGCGTGGTTGGGCTAGTACGTATAGATATAGTTGTAAATTTGTATATAGTAGACCAAAATCTAAGAGTGGCATATATAAAACTATAAATTAATTTATATTTAAGTATATATGTATTATGTATGTGTAATGTGTGTGTGTATATATAAGTATAATTTATATTTGTGTATATATATGTGTACATACATGTTTATATATGTATGTGTATATGTGTATGTATGTATATATATATACTAATTATTAATTAAAAATAATAATTCGAGCCGAACCGAGCCGAGCGAACCTTTGCTCATGCTTGGCTCGTTTACAAACCGAACCGAGCAGAGCGGCTCGTTTACAACCGAGCGTCAAATCGAACGAGCATTTTTCGAGCAATTTTCGGGCGAGCGTCGAGCGAGCGACGAGCGGCGAGCGATTTGAACGGCCCTAAGGGAAGGTTGGTGCGGGCCATGGTTGATCAACCAATCACATGGTTTCTTTTCTCTAAATCTATTTTCATCCGTTAAATTTTAAGTAATATTTTAATGGCTATTGGATAGTGAAATCATTATAGACTATAGTAAAAATAAGTAAGTTAAAACCCTAGGTGATGTGGTGGTCACGTTTTAACGTGCAGTGAAAACTAAGCAAACTAAGCAAACTGTAACACATATAACATATTCATACAAACCAACATCCACACCACCCCCTTCATCAAACGGATAGAAAAAAATTGCATAACAAAGTCATATTACTAACAAATATTGCAACTTAAACGGATACAATATATTACTAATAAAGTCATATTACTAACAAATATTGCAACTTAAACAGATAATATTCAAAGTCATATTACTAACAAAGTGCCTTAACGTAGGATGCGCGACGAAAGTTCGCACGTTAAAAAAAAGCATGAAATACAATTTCGCATGTTTATAACGTTGCATGTTATACAGTTTCGCATGTTGTTCGCATGTTATACAATTTCGCATGTTTTTAAGGAAACCCAAATTCGCATGTTAGTTACAAGTATTCGCATGTTGATAATGCATCGCGTACGCGTCGTACGTTAAAGCATTTTGTACGTTAACCGGCCTCTATATATACATAAATAGAAAGTGTATCCAAGTTAATTTAAATTGATTATTTACTAACCATAGGTTAGTGATTATTGCATGAAAATTGAGAAGTTGCATCAACCACATAATTAGATGATTATGTGGTTTAACTTTGGTAAGCATTGATTCTCATCTAGCACACTTTTTAAGTTTAAATCTTGCTTCCACTCGCTTTCTACTGTAAGTCGTAACCTCTTGAAGATCACTTGTCCCGCAGAAGCCACAATTTACTTGATCTCGTTGATTAGTAGGGTATTTGTTGGTTCCATCAAATTTCCCAATAACATGCACTCATGGTTAAAAAAAGGTCAAAAAAATAATTTTGTTCTTAAATGAAGTTATCAACCCCTATTTCAAAAATCAAAACTAAAAGATACTTATGATGTCAACTGAAAAATACACATGATGACACAATGCCAATGAAGCTACTGACTAATCAATCTGAAGCATTGCATGTTCATCAGAAAACACATAAAATTAGGGGTGCTAAACGGGTCGTGTTCGTGGGTTGACGGGTTCAACCCGACCCGAACCCGAATATCGTTTCATACATATGAACCTGAACCTGACCCGAATATTCGCAGACTGACCCGAACCCGACCCGTTCAACTCGAATTTTTTATTTTTTTCAGCAAATTAATATATTAAAAATAACATCTACTAAAAAAACACAATCAGATAATAAAATTACATTAAAATCATAAAATTTTATCAAGTATAGCATAAAATACACACCAAATTTAATTTATAACATAAAACACATTGTAAAAAATATAATATTATAGAAATGGGTTAAACGGGTCAACCCGCCAACTCGACCGGGTTGACCCGAACCTGACCCGAACCCGTTTAGAGTAAACCCAAACCCGCGAATTTCGTGTTAGGTTCGTGTCGTGTTTTCGGGTCGTGTCAGAAATTCACACCCCTACATAAAATTATGCTTCTTCATTTAGCTATGGCATTCCATGATCGGCCCGAACCGACAAACCGAACCATAAACATGCATGAAAAACCATAGAATGAACCACTAAACAAAAACAGTTATTCAAAGATCATTCATAAAACAGTTAATTTCCATGTAGTTCTAAAGCTTCCCATACACAGTTATTCAAAGATCATTTATAACCGACAGTAACTTGTGAAACAAGAAGCTATTGTCAATCACCCCATAGCAAAAGGAGTAATCTTTATGAAAGGCGAACAAGCTCGAAAGCTGTCGTCGTTAACTGCTAGTGAATTCTTCGGATCCTTATTCGCAGAAAGCATAGGGCCCGCGTTAGGACTTCCACGAACGTAATAATCCGCATATGTACTGTTTTGAAACCAGGGCCGTCTCCGAAAATGCTAAAAAGATTTTGGGCCCTGAGCGAGATTAAAAAAACCGGGCCTGACCTAACCTTTTGCAGTAAATAAGGAAATAGCGAGAAACAAAGTAAGCCCACTGAACAGAAAAAACGCCTAGCACGTACACTCGAACCCAACACCTGAACTTTAGAAGGGGAGTCGGCAACCGGTTCAACTATGGTTGGTGGCGACATAGCCTTTAATTCACACTTATCTGCTTTACAAATACGATCTTGCTTGAACTTATACAATTCTTTATTTGATCTAAAATATAATTATTAATTAAAAGCAATGATAAACAAAAAATAAGAAAACAAAAACATTGATACATGAGTTGTTATAGTTAATTCCTAATAAGAAAGGCATAAGTGGAGTATAATCTGTTACAATTAATTCCTAATACACCAAGTTCATTAAATACACCAATTTCATTGGAACTTCCATGTTACAATTAATTCCTAATACACCAAGTTCATTAAATACACCAAGTTCATTGGAACTTTCATGAACAAACTAGACATTAATCTTAAAAAAAGATACACTAAAGGGACTCGAACCGGCCACCATATGTTTAGAAACAAGGGACATTTCCACTAGGCTGTAATTATTTTTTGCAAGTGTCTTCATCTCTAATTATATTTATGGGTTCCCTGTAGATCTTTTATATTTATGCTTCTAAAAAACGTACGGGCCCTTCTACGTTTTTGGCCCTGAGCCGTCGCCCACCCCGCACATGCTTATGGCCGGCCCTGTTTGAAACGTCGCGTCTAATGCATTGTTATTCAAACTATTAGGTGGATTAAAGGTAGGATGTTGAGATATGAAGCCATTAGGACTCTGACCACAGTTGACTTTATTTTCATCTGTGTTGACCACAGTCAAATTCTTCCCCATTAGCCTGATGACGGATTTCGAACAACAGCATGGCTGATGATCAGTCTTGAAACTAGTAATTTGACTTTGACTTTGACTTTGACCCTTCGATCTCCAATCACCAGAGCTTGTTAAGGCAACAAGGGCATCTTTTTCATCGTTTCGAGTAGTAGATCTTGCAGAAAACTTGTCCGACTCTGATCTTGTCAAACTCGGATTAGAAACGGTTGAAACCGGAGAATCAGACATATCATGATAATGCTGTTGTTGTCTCTCAATATCATTTGTGACGTCAATAACACGCTCCCTGGAGTCGAACATGTCATCAAAAGAAACCGAATTTTCTGGTCCGCAAATCTCATTCTTTTCGTTCGTTTTTACTTCCGAAACATTCATACTCTCACAAGCGCTTTCGAGAGCTGAAAATTTTCTTTTTTGATAAATCTTGGATACTGTTTTTATACTTGCTGACAACAAATTTTCCCGTGATGAGGATAACGTGCTACGGCTACCCTTTGACCTTACATCTGACCCTTTGACCCGACATGAATCTGAAGGATCTTCACAACCCTTCAAGCGTTCGGAACTTGGTTTTGTTGACAGTAAAGACCTCCCCTTTGCAACGTGCGCCTTCTTTTGTGTCAAAGTTCCCGTTTTTCGGCTATTTTGTCGTGACAAGATTCTTTTTTTATTTGGTGAGTTTGATGGCGGGTCAAACCGAGATTTTGTAAACGATTTTTCACCTGCAACACTCGGATTCTTCTTCGCAGCGCCAGTTCGTTTAGAGCACGCCCATGGTGGCCTTACAATCGTTGAATCATCTTTATCCACTGCCTCTTCTTTCTCTTGTTCGCCTTGAAACTCGATTTCATGATCCGGAAAACCTGAATTATTAGCCCAACATGTACCATTTCTTGCATCGAGCTCTTCCACGGTACAATGAGCGGCGCTTTTGTATATATCCGCCATCAGCCTCATCTTCCTAGGTTTAATCCTATGTTTGATAACTACTTCACGATCCGCGGTCCACTTCATAGTAGTTGACTCCCCAGATAGGCACCGGTCAATGTGAGCGTTTAGTGTCGTGTTTGAAGACGATGAAAACACCTTGCAAACTGGACAGATCTTAGAACTACCCATGGTCGTTTCAGTTTCAGTTTCGGTCTTTCTAGATGAACCAAGAACAGGTTTCGGTTTCGGTTTCTTTGACTTTGTTTGACCCAAGCCTAGTTGAATATGTGTGTGGGATTTCTTTGACTTTCTGGATTCTAAAGTCAACTCTGGATTCGACTTCGAATTCCCGTTACAATGGCTGATGATTTCTTCATTAGATGAGTTATTTCTAAGCGATTCAAGAGACTGGAAAGGCGGTAACATGTTCTTCACGTCGTGTTGCAAGCAAGTTTGTAACGTTTTGTGCGAAAATGGCCAATTTTGAGCGATGTTCTTGCTACGCGAATCGAATACATAGTCTCTACAACACAAAAGATTCAAACTTGCTTATAATAAGCTTACATTTCAACATTTTTATCCTACAAAATTTGACTAAAATGCTATGATTTTTTTTTAATAACGAAAACTAGGGCTGCAAACGAACCAAACGAACACGAACAAGACCTTGTTCGTGTTTGTTTGTTAAGAAATATATGTGTTTGCGAACTGTTCACAAACACTTATCGAACGATATTTTATGTTCGTGTTCGTTTGTTAAGGAAATTAACTTGTTCGTGTTCGTTTGTGTTTGTTTGTTAATCTTAGACAACGGACAAAAACGAAGTTGACGAACACAAACGAGCACAAAATAATTTTAATGAACACAAATAGAAATAGACGAACACAAACAATCGTTCATAAACAGAATATATAATACACTGACACTTATTAGATATTTAGTTTGTCGGAATTTTGAAGTATTTATTTAAATAAATACAATAATTAAAAACACTAATGAATTATCGATCACAAACGAACACGTTCACGAACATAAACGAAAGAACACGACCTCTGTTCATGTTTGTGCATTTAACTAAACGAACGAAATTTCTTGTCCGTGCTCGTTTGTTTAATAAACGAACAAACACAAACAAACTTCCCGCCGAACGGTTCACGAACGGTTCACCGAACGTTTGGTTCGTTTGCAGCCCTAACGAAAACCCCTAGGTATTGTGTATTATTCATCATCTACACATACAATGATACAATAATAATAATACAATGAATATAGTATATAACTAACTACAAAGGCAATTAACCTAATCAAATAAAATAATCTACTACAATAAACAAAAATATTCTATTTAATAAAAAAAAATTGTACCTTATAGAGAAACTGGATTGTGGGTAGGGCTGGCATATCATGTATACCCGTACACGATAAGACACGACACGATAAGACACGATACACGAAATCCCATACACGAACACGAACACGACACGATAACTTATCGTGTCCTTTTTTTCAAACACGAACACGAACACAGCACGATATACACGAAAATTACCTGTTAATACCTGTTAACACGACTGTTCGACTGTTATACATGAAAATTACCTGTTAATACCTGTTAACATAAACAAAAACACAAACATGACATGCTATCGGAGAGTTACAAAGGGAGTTTAGGGTTTTTTTTTTAATTGAATGAGGAATGAAAATAGAAAGGAATTAAGGAACTCACGCGCACATGGCTGATGAGTTTTATTTAATTTAATTTCTTATCGTGTACTAACGGGTATTAACAGGTAAACAGGTATTTAACCTGTTTATACACGAAAAATTAACAGGTAATCTCGTGTCTACCTGTTTGGTACACGATACCTGTTAAGACCATACACGATACCTGTTAACTTCGTGTAGGTTCGTGTCGTGTATTCATGTATTCGTGTAAAATTGCCAGCCCTAATTGTGGGTATTGAAGAAACATATATAACAAAAGATTTAACAAGTTGAAAGTAAAGTCACACTTTGTCTGAGTTGAAGATTACATAACTCATAATAAGTTAAGTATACACTTTGGTTTTATCATCCTGCAAGAGAAGAGAAAAGCAAAGATCAAGATGATATTTTTGTAAACATAATTAAGAAACAATTTTTAACAAGAAAAGAAGCATAAATGTAGCCCAAGAACAAAACCCACAAGCAGAAGTTGAAAATAAAGATGAAAAATAACTTCAACAAGTGTTATTTTATGTGGGTAGTGAAGAAACATAGCAGGTAGATTAAGCAACCAAGATAGAATTTTAACGTTATTTTACTAATTTCGTGAAAATAACGTTAAAAGAGGGGATGGTTAATCATGCATCATGTGGTGGCGTTGATAGCCGAAAGACAAGGGGTACATGCACTAATCGGTAGTTGTCTCAATTGTTGAGTGTTATGTGCCTTATGTCCAAGGCTTGATGCAAAACTACTATCGAGCCGGGGGTCTCACTGGAAGCAGCCTCTCTATTCCTACGGGGTAGAGGTAAGGCTGTCTACATCTTACCCTCCTAAGAGCATTCACATCCAATCCATCAAATTATACATACATTTCACTAAAAAACAACTTCTATATCAATATATTTCCATTAAAAACAAATACTTTTTCTCTCTCCTTTCAATTAAATAATATTATCATTACATTTTTCTCTCACTTCCACTCACAACCACTTTCAAAATATATTAAAAAATTATAACGGGTGAACAGTGTCCCCCCAAATATACAGATGAACAGTAACATTTTCTCTCTCCTCTACTCACAACCACTTTTTATACCCTTTATAATATAAAAACCCCTCCTCACATAATTTGATGGTTAGGATGTGAATGCTCTAAGACCCTATCTTAGCTTTGCTATTGGTGAGATTTACTGAGTATGATGATGACATAACATTACCATCATTAATTAGCAAATATAAACATACAAAAATAAAGATTTTACTCATCCGGCTGTTACTTCAGCGAGACAACTCGTGTGGAGGCAGTACGGTTTCTGGAGAACGCCGTAACCAAATCTGACCAACCCAGCGCGGGCCCGGTTAAGACAACGTAGTCCTTCAGCGAGGCAACTCGTGTGGAGGCAGTTAGGGATGGCAATCAAACCCGAACCTGATGGGTAAACCCGAAACCCGACACATTTGGGACGGGTTTGGGGTCAGTTAATCGGGTTTGGGACGGGTTTGGGAGTAGTTTTTATTTTTTTCGCGGGTTTGGGACGGGTTTGGGATTTAGTGATATACCCGTTTACCCGACCCA
Source organism: Helianthus annuus (assembly GCF_002127325.2). Taxonomy (NCBI): domain Eukaryota; kingdom Viridiplantae; phylum Streptophyta; class Magnoliopsida; order Asterales; family Asteraceae; genus Helianthus; species Helianthus annuus. The sequence continues at coordinate 172,476,994 of NC_035437.2, forward strand.
ATTACCCGATAAAGCGTACCCGTTTACCCGATATAATTTCTTTTATATTATTAATATGTATATATATGATACATCCATTTTTTACACATATAGGTATTCTATTCCGTGTACATTGTAGTTATTTGATATATATTTTTATAATAACAATACAAAATGTAACAGATTAGTAATTACCCGATAGATACCCAATGAGTTTTGAGATAAGTATACCCAACGAGTAATCTTTTTAAATTAACGGGTTTACCCGAAACCCGCGGGTATACCCGAAACCCGATGGGTATTTACCCGCTAGAAACCCGACAGGTTTTGGGACGGGTTTGGGACAAGCTTATCTAATCGGGTTTGGGTTTAGGATTACCTAAACCCGTCCCAAACCCGACCCATTGCCATCCCTAGAGGCAGTACGGTTTCCGGAGAACGCCGTAACCAAGTCTGAACAACCCAGCGCGGACCCAGTTAAGACAAGATCTGTCTACGTTGAAATCACTTCAAATTCATCATGATATATCTAGCATACCCCAAGATTTGACTTTTATGTTTTGAAACACATACTGAAAATAATGAAATCACTTCAAATTCATCATGAAATTAGAAACTTCAAAACTCAAACTTTATAAGCGATTTAGTATGCAAGATGAGGCCCATTAATTAAAAATATGGAAAAAAAAAGAAGAAAAACCACCCACCAGAAAGTAATTAAAACGAGGAAGTTTGAAGGAAACTTGAGATCGAAGAAATGGTGCGGAAAACACGAACAATTGTCGGGTGAATTCGGAAAAAAAGGGGAAACTGTGAAGAAAATACTGGAAAACTTAATGATGATAATAATAAATTTAATGAAGCATCAGGTTCTTGCATCCACTGAATACCATATTCGTAGTTTAAACCCGATGATCCATCTCACATAACACATGTATATGCGTGTTTCTGTGTGAAAGATAAAGGGAAAGTGTCTGTGTAAAGGTGTTTTAAGTGTGTCGAAGATGGTAACGACTCCATATTTCTAGATTAAACTATCAAAATGGTTTAGTTACTTTTCTTACTTTATTCACTCAAACATTTTGAATTCGAGTTCTTGTGGTTTAAATTTTGTTGTTATTTTTATTCAAAATTTTTTGTCAGATTTTTTAGTTAATATTCAGTTTTTTAGTCTTTTTTTCCCTTTTAATGAAGGGCAAAATAGTCTTTTAATGTTTTGTTATAACAATTTAAAAACATATGATCATTTTGCCCTTTATTAAAATGGAAAAAAAGACAAAAAAAAAAAAACTTAATATTAACTGAAAAATATGATCAGAATTTGCTTTTGGATGAAAATGACAACAAAATTGAAACCACAGGGACTCAGATTCAAAAGATTTGAGTTTTGGACTAAAGTGGCAAAAATGACCAAACCTCAGGAACCATTTTAGCACTTTACTTTTTAATAAGTGAAATTACGATTAGGTCCGTGTTCGACTTTCAGTTTTTTCACAGGGTTAGCGATCTAAATTTACCGTTAAAGAAAAACGTAAAAGTACGAAATTGCCCATCTGCATCACAAAAGTGAAAAATATGACTTCTTGCCCCACACGACAAGACCTCTCTCCACCTCACCATACCTCAAATTTCAAACTTGAATTAATGGCTATTATTTTATTTTATTTTTCTATTAGTATACGTCACCGAAAGTAAATGCAATGTTTTTTTGTTAATTAAAGTAGTTGATGCCCCGCTCGCGTTGCGGGGCGATCGTTGAATAATTATCAATTAATTAAAAAACATTACTATAATTTTGTTAGAAAAAAAAACAAAAATGATGATAAGATCATAATTTTGGGCTCAGAGCAAAACTGTAATTTTTTAGAACTAATGAGCCAGTGTTAGGCAGCTCCTTCACATGAAAAAAAATTAAATCGTGTAAATAAATTAAAACAAAAAACCTTTATAAGTTTGCTAGAAAAACTAAAACGACGGGAAAAACGTAATTTTTAACTGAGGGCGAAATCATAATTTTAATTCAGGGATAAAATCGTAAATTAAATGGACCAATGGGGGAGTGCCAGGAAGCTGTCGGCATGACTGTAATTTTACACTGGAGGCAAAATTGTAATTCACCAGGAAAACAAACAAAAACGGTGGACAAAATGTAAATTTAAGTTGAGGGCAAAATCGTAACTTGGCTGTGAGGAAAAAAATAATAGCAAAACTATAAATTTATACGGAGTAAAATCGTAATTTTGAACTGAGGGCAAAATTGAAATTTTTAGCTGGGAGTAAAAGCGTAAATTTATTTTTAAGTGGGGGTAAAAACATAATTTTGAACTGATGGCAAAATCATATTTTTAAGGGAAAAAACTAATGGCAAAACTGTAAATTGAAATGGGGCAAAATCTTAATTTTGAACCGGGGGCAAAATGGAAATATTTAGCAGGGAGCAAAAGCGTAAATTTATTTTTAACTGAGGGCAAATACGTAATTTTGAACTGATGGTAAAATCGTAATTTTAAAGCGGGATAAAATCGTAAATTTATTGAGCTAATAAGAGAGTGCCAGGCAGATGCCTGGCACTATTCACCTTGTCACCCCTTTCCTCCAATGAATGAGAATGTCTATTCCCGCCGACATTGTGTTTTGTTGTAGTTAGAAAATATTTTTGGTTTGAAAAATTTGTTATATGGTTTCGTGTAGTCATGAGTTATTTTGAGATGCCTCGAATAAAACTAGAATAAAGTTTTGTTGACATGTTAAACAGCCTGAAAAATTCAGGGTTTTGAGATCGGCTTGACAAAATATTGAATCAAATTATTTGTTTATGACATGTCGAGTTGCTCATGTCTGATAGAGATTTATTTGTTAAAAGTTAGAATTAAACCGAGTTTATCGAGCATGAGCACGAGCCTCCATTGAAGTTTGTCTGATTAACAAGTTTTTATAAGTTTGATAATGCTTATAAATAGTGATGGATCCAAGATTCTTTTTTTATGGGGGTAAAATAAGGGGGATTAATCAAACTTTTAAGGAGTTGATTGAGATTTTTTTAAAAAGTTGATTGAGATTTTAAGTAAAAATAACACTATTCTTTTTTCAAGGGGGCGGCTACCCCTTACTTTGTTACTTCGCAAGCTTAACGGACCAAAGTATAATTCAGAATGTATATAAGTTAATAAATAAATGATAAGCTAGTAAAGCTCGGGGTTGAATGATTTATTATGAGCCGAATTCGAGTTTCAAATATAAAAATCAAAATGAATTAAGCTTAAATTAAGAGGCTTGTTGACACCTCTTGTTAAATCAATGTAAAAAAATCATATGATTGTCTTTAACACTTCCTCCTTCGCCAAGAGTAATCTCAGGTATTGGTGTAGCAAATGTGATTGATTTCAGCAAATTTTAAGAAAGCACTATTAGGCTGCAGGGTATGGGTGTGATTGCCCATCTACCTTAGCATTTTTTTATCAATAACGCCCCTCCCCTGTACCATGCTAGCTATTGTGAGCGTTATTGAATGCTAGCCATCCCAATAGCAAGCAATAGCGAGATGTCGTGTGTGGGTGAGGTCTTAAACAAAGGGGGTGCCATTGATGGAGAATAAGGAGCTCCATCCCATACTATGCGTGTTTCTTAGAAGAGGCTATAGAGCCCCCTAGTTGATGTGGCGCAATAAAGCCCCTACCATCTGCAAACCATACTCTACAGCCTTAAGGTTGCAGAGTATGAGGTGTGATTGTCCATCCACCAAAGCATTTTTTCCATCAATAGTATCCCTCCCCATATCATCCTAGCTATTGGGGGAGGGGGCGTTATAGCCATCCCAATAGCGAGCAATATCGAGATGTTGTGTGTGTGATGTCTTAAACAAAGGGGTGCTATTGACCGAGAATAGGAATAAGAGGCTCCATCTCATACCATAGGTGTTATTTAGAAGAACCAATTGAACCATCTGGTTAACATGACGCAATAAAGCCTCTTCCACCTCCAAACCATATGGTGATTATATATGAGGGTTAAGTTATTTTACAAAGACTCCTATTTGTAAGAAGTGTAAAAAGGATTTTGTCACACCCCCAAAAATCCACACGCGGAGTATCACCGCTTGGGAGCGTGACTGACCAGGATCAAGCCACCAATCATATAGAACACTGTATAAAGTAGAAGTAATTGCAATATAATTCAAAACAAATCCATATGAAAGGTGTTTCCAAAACATAAGTCAGTTATCAATGTTTAGCGGAAGCGTATATATAAAAATATCCAATGTAAATGTGTATCAAGTATCATATGGGTTTCATATGACGTTCACGATCCAAGTCCACAACGTCCGCGCCTCCAGTGCAAGCTCCCAGTACCTAACGATCTGCAAGGCATGTAAAAGAAAGGATCAACAAAATAGTTGAGCGAGTTCACAGTAAATAAGTACGTAACAGTAAGTACAGGTTGGCTCTACTGGGCCGATAGTAAGTTATATAGGTGGGGGCTTCCCATGTTATGTGACCACTAGACTATTCGTATTATCCCTGTTCTTCGTCCGAGAACAGTAGCGCGTATGAGGTGTGCGTAGCACGTATCCTTTGCATCGAGGATAGTAATTAGTATATGACCACGTAGGTGTTATCCCAACCTACGGAAGAAGTAAGTAATGCGTACACGTAGGTTTTACGTGCGTGCCTGACATCCGAGGCAGTAATGGCATATGACCACGTAGGTGTTATCCAACCTACGGAACCACGTAGGTGTTATCCCAACCTACGGAATTAGTATATGACCACGTAGGTGTTATCCCAACCTACGGAACCGTCCTGACATCCGAGGACTATGATAGGTGATAGTCTAGGAAAAGCGTTTGTACGTTTATGTCAATTGAAACCTTTAACCCATTCCCACGACCCGGGAATCCCATGCCTTAGTAGGAGTGTGAACTCACCTTGGTTTGCTCGGTATGCTAGGTTATGCACTCACAAGTAATTAATCACGTCCTATTGTATGCACGTATAACAAATCAGTTCATGTTCACAACGATACGCATGCAAGTTAAATGTTCACAGAACAGTCAGTTTGCATAACGGCACAACACGTAGTATTTCACATTAAATCATAAGCTATCATTCGATTCACACCACCCATCCTTCGATTCATTGCTCATCCTTCGGTCTAACAGTTATCACAATTGTCACAATTATGTTTCGACACGTCTTTCGATACACAGTTATCTTTCGGACCAAAGTTATGTTTCGAACCAATGTTATCCTTCAGTCAACCTATCTTTCGGTTGTCACTATGTTTCGACTAACTACTATCTTTCGGTCAATGTTATCCTTCGGTCCAAGCTATGTTTCGAACAACTAGCATCTTTCGGTTACAACTATGTTTCGAGTAACTGATATCTTTCGCTAGATATCAGTTACGTTACAAGTTTCCAAGTTTTATCCAATTATCAATTAACACAAATTCAGCATTCAATTACTTCAGAATCGATCAAACAGGGAGTTTCATATTAAGCCTAATGAACCCTAATCTAACCACATGAACAATACTTGCACTTAATCATATTATCCGGTTCCATGAACAATAATAACCCCGAATCGCATATTATCACAGCCGATCCATCAAACATTATCATTAAACATCATCACACAGATCCGATTAACATACACATCCGATCAACAACCATATTGATTAGCATACATATTCGATTAGCATTCATGTCCGATTAACATACATATTCGGTTAATATACAAACAATATATTGCAAGACAATCGATAAATCATGAAGTTATGTATACTCAAAGCATCATCTATTAACATAATAACATCACATACTAACCGGAAATCTGGATTACGGAACGGAAATCCTTCGAACAGAGAATAGGTTTGCTATGCCGTCACGCACACACGCAAGGGAACTAGGGTTTTTCAGAAAATAACCCCCTGTTTACATGTATTCACGTATTTAAATCATATCACCGAAGTGGGCCAAGCCCACTAGAAGGACTGGGCCGAAAGATATCGAAGGATAAAATCCTTGGTCGAAGGATACGTTTCGAGCTCGAAGGATATGTTTCGAGAACCTTTAAACCGAAGGTTGATCCTTCGAATCGAAAGTTATCTTTCGTGTTCCTTCGAATCCTTCGAACTGTATGTCACGTTTCGTGATCTAGACTAAGTGTTTCTAATAATATTTATAATATTATTTTCTATTACAGCAAGTAATCACATACAGGCAACATGACAATACGTTTCATTAAGATACAACGCGTACAATTTCAAGTCCAACAAGTCAACTACTAAACAGTCAAAGTCAACGCGCATTTAATGCGAAAGTGAAAGTCAGAAACTCGAGTTGTCACATTATCCCCAACTTGAAAGAAATTTCGTCCCGAAATTTGGTACGCACTCACTGAGGAAGCTAGGTGAGTTACATCGTTCACTGATTTTCCTGGGGTGTCACAGATTTATAGAGTGACAAATGTCCAATAACCTAAAACCTAAACCCACTACACCATCACCCAAAACCTAACACCCACCCCCACCCCACCACCACCCAAAAACCTAACCCCCCCCCCAAAAAAAAAAAAAAAAAAAAAAAAAAAAAAACTATACCTCACCAAAAAACCCCCAAAAAACCCAACCCCCCTTCCCCTCAAAAAAAAAAAAAAAAAAAAAAAAAAAAAAAAAAAAAAACAAACCTCACCCCCCCCCACCACACCTCCTCTCGACAAAAAATAAAAAAAATAATTTTTTTTTTGGTGGGTGGGGGGGGGGGGGTTAGGTTTTTGGGTGATGGTGGGTGTTTAGTTTAGTGGGGTTTTTTTAGAAGCATTTGTACCCTTCTTATAATAATAAGCCTTTGTATTTGATCCTAATCCATATGACTATCAACATATATGTATCAGTTAATATACTTCATGCCACATAAAACAAAATTCGTAGCAGAAGACTCAACACAAGTTGTAGAGTGTGAGTTGTGTTGAATATTGGAGATTTGGACCGGTATTGTTTGTGAGCCAACTAAAGAAGTCAATGTAGAGAAAAATAATGAAATGGCTAAGCGGTTCCATTATTCCATTTCCATATTTGGGCTTGCACAAGAATTCTCGAGGCCATATTGAACTCACCAAGGTTCGGTTTATAACTATTTAAGCAATGATCTTATGACACGTTTGTGCGAATAATACCATGTTAGATGCAGTTAAGTAACTAAAAAATATTTTTTTATAAGAAAATCATGGGATTTTAATCTAAAATAAATGTAGGTACAACGAGACTTTTGATGTTAAGTTGTTAACCTAGTTAGAGATAAACGCATGAGAAATTCGAAAGGCTTTGTTTTTGTTGCACTTGAGGACAAGAGAAGTACAATTCTTGTTGTAGGTTAGTCTCTTTATATATCTGGGTTGGATCTTATATAAAATTTCATAGTTTGTGGTAAAGTAGATGGGCATGGACGAGTCGAACATTGGGTTGACCCAAAGCGTCTTTTGTTCTAATCTTATATATAAATAATAGTGCTAAATATTGTTGAAAAAATATATAGTTTAACAATTATATGTTTTTTGGAATTTTGGAATATCATGATATAGGAGATTTTATGTAATTAAAAATAAACGGTGGACTTTTGACTTATTTAACCTATTTTATTTTTGAGTTTTTTTACTTGTTATCCATCAATTTAAAACCCGATATAAAGAATAGCGGCTAGCTGTCGCGTGGGATGATGTAGTTGTAATAAAATATACCTTTCAAAAAATATTGTAGTTTTTCTACGCTTCTGAAATTTTATTTTGTTGTTTGACCCGTTAATATTAAATCATAATTAAATTGACCATTTACGCATACATAGGTTTAAATTTCCCCCTTTATATTATCCCTCTCTTGCTATATGTAAGTCAACATCCTATTGCAAATTACAACCATGCCTTTAATACAAAGTTATATGTAAGTCAACATCCTATTGTAAATTACAACTATGCCTTTAATAAAGGTGAGTGGGAACCCATAATGGTCCTAATAGTGATGGAATCCTTGTGGCAAACATATGAATAATCAACCTCAAACAAGGCATCTAGGCTAGTTGAGTATTACAACGTATCATAACTAATAGTGACTGATAGTAAACTAAAGATGGTTGACGTAAAACGTTAAATATCAGGTAAACAATACCCGTTTAGCTAAAGGTATAATAAGGTTTTATAAAACCCAACGAGAATATAATCGTAAAATTATATATTTCTTTTTCTCTTCCTTTCAACTTGGGAACACACAAAACCTTTACTTTCTTTTCTTTACCTTCAAACTCGGAAAAACGAAATGAAATTATACATTTTTCTTCTAAATTACCTTCCTTTGTAAAAGCTTATTCATATCTAACCGAGGAGAAAGAGAAATTGTTCAAGAAGTTGCAGGAATCGACGATAAAAGATGTTCAGTGAGCGTTTAATATTTTGAAAGGTCAATGGAGTATAATGAATAGACCAGTACGCACAATGAAACAATCGACAATAAGGAGCTTGGTGTACGAGTGTATCATATTGCACAATATGATCTTAAGGGACGCAGAAACACAATATCGTCAGACCACGTGATGGACCCTCTGACCCAGATAGTCGTTCCCGATGATATTGTTTTGGAGTTGTGGAATGAAAACACCCACTTCCGTCTATTATATGATCTAACGAAACAAGCTAGTGCTTTAGATCTTCACTTTCTTGATTTCGAGTAGATTTAATTTCATTCTAGTTTTAAATTTGAGTTGTTTTTTTTTATTTTGCTTCTCAAGCAAACTACTGATTCTCACGCCGGAGAGTGGTAACAAGGAGCACCCCCCACCCCATCCTCCTTGTTACGAGTCACGGCTTGTTTCCTTGTGCAGGAGATCAACCACCGGTGATCCAGCCAGCGATCCTCGAGAGGAAGGGATTAACCCTTCTTGACGAGACCAGTGTGTTAACCTTGCCCGGTTAACCATTGTTTCATCATTGGCGCCCACCGCTACTCTTAGCATTTTCTAAACCATCATTTTCCCTCTCTCACGATCATGACTGATCACCAAAACAACACTGCGGATAACCAAAATCCTCCATTCCCACCTCCGGTAGGGGTCAATGCCTCGACCTCCCAACCGGACACATCGGCACGTCCACACAAAGGAGTCCCTCCTTTATGTTTGGACATGACTTATCACAGTTCGCATCTGTGATCCCACCATGCATGACCGTTCATACCTGGTACGAGCAGCAGGCAGCCCTGCTGACCGCAGCATACAACCGCGCTTGTACGGAAGCGAATATACAAGCTGGGCCTACCCCAGCACCGCACACCCCTGCCGAGCGTATTTTACAATACGACGGCAGGATACATTCACGCCCGGCTTCAAGAAGCCGACGTGAAGACCGCGGATCGTCCTACTGTTCGGTCCACACCCTCAATGAGGACGATTCCTCATACGGGTCCCACACCAGAGGACCAGTGCATACACGCCTTGGCCCCCATGGCGAGGACAGGAGGCGATCAACCTCCCGACGCGGCCCAGGCATTCAGAGCCGATTGGGCCCACAACCATACACCGAAGGGTACGGTCATACCGACCCTGACGACTGTACCTACCGCGGGGATTCACATGACACCAGCAGCAGACCGGGAGGACGCAACTATGTTCCTCCCAGTCACCCCCGCAACACATACCTCAGGGCGGCAAAGCACCCTGCGAACGAGCCATACAGGCCAAAGGCAGCGGCCGAAAATTCCAAGTTCGGCACGCGGATTGCCAACGCCCATGTCACCACAACAAAGTTCCCATTTAACGTTGGGAAATACAGTGGTTCGACCGACCCGGACGACCACATGAACATCTTCATGGGCGCGGGCATCAACGGCCAGTGGGATGAACCCACTTGGTGTAATTTTTTCCCCCAGACCCTTACGGGCCTGGCCAGGGCATGGTTCGATTCTTTGCCAGTGGGATCACTGGATTCATTCGAGGACTTGCGTACCAAGTTCCTCGCCCATTTTAGCCAGCAGCGACGCCACGAACGTGATTCGTTGGACGTCATGAAAATCTGGCGAAGGGACGACGAATCTCTCGAGGCATTCGTCGTCCGATATAATAAAGAGTGCCTGGAAATAGGTGATGTGGCAGACTAGATGGCACGAAACCACTTCATCCGGGCCATCAAAGACAGAGAGATGATCATGACCATCTCTGGGAAGGAGGGCTTGCCCAAAAAATGGGAGGATGTCATGACTGCGGTCAAGACATACGCCCAGACACAGCGGTCACTTGAACCGCATGTGGCAAAGGCAAAGCCCCAAGCCGAAACATCCCACCAAGGGTCCAAGCGTAACAATAAACGCAACCGGGATGTTGGAAATCGTGATATTTCCAAACCGTATTTCCCGCGAACCAACACGTTCGACCCAAGGAACTACAACCCCGCCCGAGACAGTCGGGCGTCAAAAAAAGATTCTCGGGACCGCAACTGGACCGAGATCACCATGTCGCCAAGTGAGGTCCTTCTTGCAGACCCACAGTTCTTGCGACCGGCCCAACCGATGAAGTTCAAGAAAAATCAGGACCTCACACTCTACTGTGAGTACCACAAGGACTCGGGCCACACCACCAACAACTGCATCAGTCTCCGACTGGAGATTGAGCGGGCCTTAAAGGAGGGGAAACTCCAACACCTTTTGCCAGGTGGGCAAAAACCCACCAAGCGCATCACCCCTCATGGCGAAGGTACCTCCTCCGGGAAGAGAACCATGCACGTGGCTTCCACCCACATGATCCACGGAGGCAAGAGCAGGCCGCGCAAAGCGGCGAGAAGACCGGAATGTGACTGGAAAGACGAGCAAGTCGTCTTTCCAAAAGTCCGAGGCGGACCGCGCGATAGGCGCGCCGTCGTCATTTCAGGCCAACTGGCACATTACTGCACCGAACGTCTATTCATCGACCCGGGCAGTACATCTGATATAATCTACGAACAATGCTTCAACCAGTTCGACCAGGAGGACAAAGATCGGTTGCAAGCAGTAGATTACCCGTTAACCGGGTTCGCAGGGGAAACTGTCTTTCCCCTGGGCCAGATTACTTTCCCTGTGCGTCTTTCCAGCGGAAATCGCACAAGGACATAAGAGGTAAACTTCATGGTTTTACCTCACACCTCCAGATATGACGTACTCCTCGGGAGAGAATCCCAAGGAAATTTCAATATGATCACGTCCGTCCCCCACTCTGCGGTTGGTTTCCCAACCGAATCGGGGATCGCGATAATCTATGCCCGCAGGGACGTCATGATGTCGGACGAAGTACGTCCGACCAAGGTCGCAAGGCCCACTCCCAACGACCAACCAGAAAAATGGGTTCTCAACGCGAGATACCCAGAACAAAAGGTCACATTGGGTCACGCCTTATCCCCGACCACCAAAGCGCACCTGAAGCAGCTTCTCTTCAGGAACCAAGACATCTTCGCGTGGACACCCGCGGACATGACCGGGGTCCCACGTGATATTGCGCAACATCACTTGAATACCTTGCCAGGTATTAAGCCAGTGATCCAAGGCCAACGCCACCTTGGGTCAGCTAAAAATCAGGCGATGCAGGAGCAGATCGAAGAACTGCTCTCCGCAGGCATCCTGCGGGAAGTTAAATACCAGACTTGGTTATCCAACCCAGTCATGGTAGAAAAACCGTCCGGGGGCTGGCGCATGTGCGTCGATTACAAAGACCTTAACAAAGCCTGCCCCAAGGATTGTTACGCGCTTCCAGAAATCGACGAAAAAGTCGATAATCTCGCACCATTCAGGTGGAAGTGTTTCCTCGATTGCTACAAAGGGTACCATCAAGTACAAATGGTAATCGAGGATGAAGACAAAACGGCATTCCGGACTCCCACCGGAAATTACTGTTATACAAAGATGCCGTTTGGGTTGCGCAACGCGGGCTCAACCTATCAAAAATTGATGAATGACACTTTCCGCGGGCAAATAAGCAAAAGTGTCGAAATCTACATGGACGACCTGGTCGTCATGAGCATGGAAGAGGATACCATGCTCACGGATATTGAAAGAACATTCCAAACTCTGCGAAGCGTTAACATAAAGCTCAATCCAGGGAAATGCTCGTTTGGAATGGAAGAAGGCAAATTCCTTGGGTTCATCGTGACTAAAGATGGATTCAAGGTAAACCCGGAGAAAGTCCAGGCGATCGAGCGCATGCCATCGCCTTCATCGATGAAGGATATGCAACGGCTAGCCGGCAGGCTAGCGGCACTCAACAGATTCTTAGCCAACCATGCAGCTAAGTCTTATCCGTTCATCAAGACCCTGCGGAGCTGCTCAAAGAAAGAACAATTCCAGTGGACCGCAGAGGCTGAACAGGCCTTCCGGGAAATGAAGGAGTGTTTGATACAACTCCCAACTCTAACCGCACCACGCAAGGATGAGCCACTCATATTATACCTATCCGCCGCGGATAACGCGGTGGGTGCGTTATTAATAGTGGAGCGAAAGGGGGTTCAAACACCCATCTATTACATCAGCAAGATGCTCAACGACCCAGAGACGAGATACTCCATAATGGAAAAATTGGTGCTAGCATTAATGCACGCTTCAAGACGATTACGACGCTACTTCGTAAACCACGTCATCACAGTGCTAACCAATTACAGAATCGGGCCGATCCTATCCAAACCCGACATCTCTGGGAGATTAGCAAAATGGGCAATCGAGCTGGGCGCGCACACGATACACTATAAACCGCGCCCCGCGATTAAAGGCCAGATCTTAGCTGATTTCGCCGCCGAAGTACCGGTGAATCGCATCCAAGAATGCGAAGAAACACAAACTCCTGCACCAACTCCATCCTCCTCAGAGACATGGACACTATTCACAGATGGTGCCTCCAACGAGGAAGGTGCGGGTGCAGGTCTGCGACTCGTCAGCCCTGACGGCCAAGAGCTTACATATGCAATCCGCCTCGATTTCAAAAGCACAAACAACGAGGCAGAATATGAGGCCCTGTTAGCGGGACTACGTTTAGCAGTCAAAATCGGCGTGCAACATCTGGAAGCACACGTCGATTCCTTGTTAGTTGCAGGCCAAATACGCGGCGACTATGCCGCAAAAGGGGATATCATGATCCTCTACCTCGAGCAAGCCCTGCAACTAATATCCAAATTCGCTTCGTTCAATATTCGCCATATTAATCGAAGCGAAAACAAGTCCGCAGATGCACTATCAAAACTTGCATCTACCAGCTTCCAACACTTGGCAAAGGAGATACGCATCGAAATTCTGCAAAATCCTTCGGTACCCCTGCGCCAAGTCAACGTCATTCAATACGGTTCAACATCATGGATGACACCTATTATCGCATATCTACAATCAGGTGTGACTCCCGAAAGCAAATCAGAGGCACGCAAGCTACAATACAAAGCGTGCCATTATCAAATGGGAGACGGTATCTTATACCGAAAGTCATACCTCGGGCCACTCCTGCGGTGTGTCAACCCACAGGATGCCACATACCTCATCCGAGAGATACACGAGGGCATATGTGGCATACATGCTGGACCACGCATGGTAGTGGCCAAAATCATGAATGCCGGGTATTACTGGCCCGGCATGCACCTGGACGCCGTCAAAGAGTTGCGCAAATGCATTGACTGCCAACGTCATGCTCCAAAAACCTTGCGGCCAAAGAACAACTTAGTCCCCGTCACAACCGCATGGCCCTTTCAGAAATGGGCAATTGACGTTGTGGGACCTTTCCCTGACGCTCCTGGTGCGGTTAAATTTATCATAGTAGCGGTCGATTACTTCACAAAGTGGGTAGAAGCAAAACCGCTCACCTCAACCACTGCTATGATAACGAGAAAGTTCATTTGGGAACACATCATCTGCCGTTTCGGTTTACCAATGTACATTGTCACCGATAACGGCACCAACTTCGCTGCCGACGAATTCCAAAAATGGCTAAAAGAACTACATATTGAGCACATATTCTCATCAGTCGCACACCCGCAAGGGAACGGCCAAGTTGAGAGTATCAATAAAAGCCTAGTCGAAGGGATCAAGGCACGATTGGGAACGGCCAGGCGTGGCTGGGTCGATGAACTCCCAAGTATCTTATGGGCTCACCGAACAAGCCCAAAAACAAGCAACGGGGAAACACCCTTCAGCCTAGTCTACGGTTCAGAAGCGGTGATCCCCGCGGAAGTAGGTCTCCCATCTCCTAGAATGTTGGCTATTGAAAAACTAGACAACAACACGGAACGCATGATCGATTTGGACCTCTTGGAAGAAAGGCGCGAAAACGCTGCCATCAACGAGGCCAAATATAAATCCAAACTTGAAAAGTACTACAACACGCGCGTCCGCGTTTGTACTTTCAACCCAGGAGATTACGTCCTACGTGACAATGAGGCATCTAATGCCAAGCGCCCAGGCAAACTTGCCCCCAAGTGGGAAGGACCCTACCTCATCAAAGAGGTCTTAGGGAAAGGCGCGTACAAATTGCAAACGCTAGCAGGCGAACCTATCGCACGCACATGGAATGCACAACAGCTTCGACGCTGTTATATGTAAGCCATGTTCTTACATTTCTCTATGTAACCTATCGGGCCGCAGGCCATTTGCAAATAAATAAATAAGCAATTTTATACATTATTTTTTGTTACTCTATTACAAATGCGTGTTCCACTTTGCGGTATCCCAAAAACAGATTGGCAAAATCTTCATTCGCGATACCCATACAAAGTGGTACCCACACACAAATATTGTAATAGGCCAGCAGAAGGCAAAAAGACTTGCATATTTATCCGGACGGATAAACAAGTTTTTTGATAACACTGAACACAATTCCTGAGCCCAAAAAGGCAAACAATGTAATTGACGCGTACTCATGCAACAAAGGTATGGAGTACACTTGACCCCATTCACAAATGGGTAGAGTTCCGGATATATAAGCTTTTACAAAGCTTACACAATTCTAAAACCCTAACGCGGTAAATAACAGAATTGACGCGTACTCATACAACAAAAGTATGGAGTATACTTGACCCCGTTCATAAATGGGTAAAGTTACGCATACATACGCTCAGACATGCAAGAATTAAAAACACTTGTACAAACTGAACAAAAAACTTTATATTCAAAAAATTCAAGCACCCACGGGATGCTTAATGGATTTACATAAAGTTCCTATTCTATACAAGAGGAAAACAAAAAGGAGGCACACTAGCCAACCTAAACCCTATTTTGTACCGCTGGTTCCCGCATCTCCTCCGGCACCACCAGCGGGATCTTCCTCTTCCGCATCCGGATACAGCATCCGCAGTCGATCAACAAAGTCCGCAGCCTCCAAACAGTTGTCCAGTTCCTCTACACAGGCAAGGGACGTATCATAAAAGGAGACTTCGGCCGCGTTAAGAAGCGACTCGGTATCCACATCCCGGAAGCCGGACCGCTCTTCGATCTCACCGCCTATAGACATGACGTTCATATGGGAAATACAGCGGTTATAACCAGCTTTAAAACCAGCGTCACGAGCACGCTGCTTGACCAAGTCCAAGCCAGCTGCGGTCTCAGGGGCATCCATGATAGCATCAACAATCTGCAATAAAAAGATAATAAGTCTCGGATAATAATCCAAGCAAATATAAAGGCAACAGATACTTACACGCGCGATACCGTGAGTCCGCAACCACTCACGGTCAGCTTTCAACTGGTCAAAAGAGGACACCAAGGCATCCTTGGCCTCAACAGCGGCATCAGCCCGCTCCTCCGCAACCGACATGCGGGCAGTAAGGTCTGTAACCGCGGCCTCCCGGGCCTGAACCTCAGCCTGTTACAAAAACAGCAAACAGTTCACTCGATAAACATTTTCAAAACAATGAAGGAAATATACAACAGAGGTCACGAAACATACCTGAAGGCTGGCAACAACTTTATCCAAACGAATGCGCTCCGCATTCGCCTCTTCAAGAGCCTTAGACGAACGGCTCTCCTTCTCTTCGGCCTCTTCAAGGGCCTTCGCAGCACGCGCCCCGGCTTCCTTGGCCTCTTCAAGCGCCTTTAGGGCCTCGGCCCTCGCCTGCTGCGCTTTCACAACGATGGCCTCTGCTGCAGCTTTTTCTTTACCCAAGGCAACGTTCGCTGCCTTGGCGTTCGTCAACTCCTGCCGAGCACGAAACAGAGTGTCATTCTGCTTAGCCCAAGATTCGTTCCACTTCTTACGCTCATTGGACAACTTTTCATTTCAAGTCTTGCGTTCATCAGAAAGGAGTTTGGCAAGAGTACGAACCTGTTTAAGCTGAGCAGCGGCAGCCCACTCCGCGGTCTGTTTCTGCTTCTCAAAAGCAGCCCTATCTTTCTCAAGCTGCTCCGCACCCGCACGAGCAGCCTCGACCAACTTCTCCGCTTCAGCCCGCATGCGAGCAGCTTCTTCCTCGCGGCGGCCCAACACCTTGTAATCTTCCAAAATGGCATTCGCCACAATGGAAGATCCTATTAACATTGTTGAGAGCTGGTTTATACGCAGCTCACGAGGTGCAGCACGGGCACGTTCAACTTCGAACGAGGTGCCCAGACCACCCAGAATCTCCTTACATGCCGAAGGGTCGTTAGAAATATCATCCCCCTGCATAACAGTCCAGGGGGGTCGGTGATACACAGTGCTTCGACCCTGGGTATAAGTGCGGTAGTAATACTCCAATTTAGACTCCCCAGGCTGAATTGGAGGCCCATCATAACCCACACCACCGGCAGAAGAACCGGTACCCTTCTCACCAGCAGGAGACTTCTGCGGCTCAGCATCATGCTGCCGCGCTTCAGCACCAGTTTTTTGCGGTTCGGCATCAAACTGTTGCTTCCCAGTATCAGCAAACCGCACACTCAAATTATCTCCCTCATTGGGAGAGATCAGATTGTTGGACGAGTCAACGGTATCAAATATCTGGGTCGCAACATTCTCTGCGGTACCCTCCTTCCGCACGGTTGACTCAGGCACCACCTTGACTGGAGGTGTCGACGGCACCTCCTGTAACAACTATCACTAAAATCCATAATTAGGATGGTAATTAGCTATTAAGGAAATCCTAATTAAGACACCCAAGTGATTCTACACAAACCCTAAAATTTTCAGAATTTTCAGAATCAGGATCAGGGCCCCTAAAACTCAGGGGGGGCAAAACCCTAGTTACGATTATCCTCATAACTATCTGTCAAATTCGAAATTGAAGGAACTGTCGACACAGCAAGCCTAGTTACACACGTAGCTACCCTATGAACATAGGTTACCACTCGCGTAGCGCGACGCCTATAAGGGTACCCCTCGCGCTACGCGACAGGGTCAAATTTTGGGTATAAATAGAGGGGTCTGGCACTTGCATTCTGGTGTTAATTCGACGAAGAAATTCACTTCGTAGACGAAGTTATACACTATTTACTACAAAAACACACACTAATATCGAATCGCTGCCGCGGAACAGGGTAATTACTCGATCGCTATTACGATTCAGTTTCCGGAATCAATACATTCAAAGAATGTCTAAGTGCCGCCCACATTGGGCTATGCTTTGTCGTTTATCGGTAATCCGATAAATGAGTTGAAGCATTGTACTTTGTCGTTTGTCGATAATTCGATAAATGAGTTGAAGTACTATACTTTGTCGTTTGTCATTTTGATAAATGAGTTGAAGTATTGCACTTGGTCATTCATTGTGAGAAATTGATCTCGGAAGTTATCGTAACTGCTGTATTGATCACTAACCCGTTTGCGTGTATGCATTATTATTTGAATTAGGATAATCAAGGCTAATCAGTAGGCTTATACCTTGCCCGTTAAATCTGCAATGTGAGTCATTCCTCTTTTATAAACTCTTTTCTCACAGTTTGTGAGCCAACTGTTTTACAATACTTCAAATTATTTTCAAAGTGTTATAATTACAGGGATTAAGTCGTGGTTATCTTAACCGCTGGTTAGTGGGGTATTGTGCACATTACTAATTTCTCACCGTTAGGCAATGTCACACCCCAACCGATGGCGGAATCATCGGGGCGCGGCACTAGGCGAATCAGATTGCTCAAGAGAATCCATAACAACTATATTGCGATAATATTTATTACATTTGTCATCCCATACTAACAAACAATACAATCACATAAGTTATCACAGATTTCTTGTCCTCTCGAACAATTCAAATCCGACAACCTATAATTTAGATGAGTATCTAGACTTCCTAGCTTGATTTGATGTAAACTTCGGCTAAACCTGCAACATACGTTAAAACTTTGTCAATACAAAAGTATTGGCGAGTATACAGGTTTGATATGTGTAGTGTGATAGATTGAAAGTGCTGCGAATTTCCACATGCATAAACGTAATACACGACATATATACTCACAAAACTGATACTACCAGCTAAGTCCTCGTTGCTCGACTCTTGATGGCATAACTAGACCCCGTCGGGCGAAATAGTACTATACTAGTCTTGGTGGGACGTCACGAGTATAAGTCCTAGCATACATGTACTAGCATCACGTATATCTATGCAAACAGTTATTCGCAAGTGATAAATATTCCAATTAAATCATTCGTTTGATAAGTTTGGTTTTTATGGAACGTATGTTACACCCAAAATTCGATAAAAGGGGTCAAGTATACTCACAGTGGTTGGTTGTGGATTGAAAGGAACACTGAGAATAGGTTAGCCTGAATAGTTCGATAACACAACGATGAGTAATGCGGAAAAAGTAAACAATGTACTTGGATCGAGTAGGCCATTCGATCGGACAGCAGTTCGATCGAGTGGGCTGTTCGATTGGTTCGAAAGTTCGTTCGAACATCCATTCGATCGGCTGGCTGGCTCGATCGGCTGGTTCCTTCAAGTGGATTGTTTCTTTCTTTGATGAGAAGGATGTGTTTGTGTATGATGATTTGTACTACCTTTCAAGTCGGCCGATCGAACAGCTGTTCGATCGGTTAGCCCAACCGATCGGCTAGCACTTTATTGTTTTCAAATATGTCACTCGATCGGTTGGCATGCTCGATCGGGTGACATTCCAATGTTTTGAAAAGTCTAAGTGTTTTGAAGTGTAGTATCTCATGATTCGAGTAGTAATGATCACAATCGAGTGGCGTAGTCGATCGAACAGTACCTCGTCAATACCACACCTTTGAGTTTGAGGGCCCAGGTGCTAGTCGATCGGTTAGCCTAGCCGATCGGCTGGCGTAGTCGTTCGGTTGGGCTGTTCGATCGAACAGCCTAGCCGTTCGGCCAGCTTCTCGATTTGGTTAACCTATCACTTAACACTTGGTTATTCCCGTTAATTGTTGATGTTTTAGAGATATTTTGACTACGAGTTGAACCACAAAACTGAAGTCCCCACTTAGCCCACTGACTCGAGCAGGAATCACCCAAACTCGGTCAGAGACGGTTTGGAACCTAAGTTTAACGTTTAACCCGAAATCGGTATATCTCTCGGTAGAACCCGAATCTTGAACCATGTGTTTGTTTAGAATGGTTTATAAATCGGTTCAAGCTTCGTTTTCACCGGTTTGAGTGTAAAAGAGTTGAAAGATAGATGAAAACCCATCTTCCAATCCTTTCCCACCGTGAAATGTTAAGATCTTTGGTAGATTTTAGGTTATTTATGTGGAAATCGGTTAGATCTAAGCTATTCATGGTGGAATGATGCCAAAACTTAGTGTTCTTGAAGAACACATGATGACATCACCCAAGAACACCTAGATCTTGGTGATTTCATGGATGAAATCCAAGTTTTGAAAGATAGAAAGATGTAGAATCGATTAATGAACAAAAACGTACAAGGATTAGAGCGAAATACTTACCGGTTTGAGAGAAATCTGAGATTTAGTGAGAAGAAGAGGCTGGTCGGTCAGAGCTTTTCCAAAAGTGGAAAGTTTGACAAAGACAACCCTATTTATAGGCTTCCAAAAGAGGAGAGGGTCAGCTGATCGAACAGCATCCCTGATCGAGCAGCTGCCCGATCGAACAGCCTGTTCGATCGGCTAGCCTGTTCGATCAGGTTGCCCTGTTCGATCGGCTAGCCTGTTCGATCAGGTTGCCCTGTTCGATCGGCTAGCCTGTTCGATCAGGTTGCCCTGTTCGATCGGCTTGCCTGGTTTTGAGTGTTTCGCGATGATTTTTGATATTTCGACTTAGAACGATGATTTGAGGATGGTAGGATTTCCTAATCAAATTACTTTTAGTCCCAAATACTATATCTAACATACGAGCATCCTTACAACCATTTCGGGTTCGATTTCCATTGAGTTTGATTCACCTTTGAGTCTTGATTGATTTGATTGATTCACCACACACTTTAACATAAAAGTAAACATGCACAAGTGATGTGTGTAAAATGCAACATATAAAACACATCAATTAAGGCATAAAACTAACCCTTTTTAAGTACTAATGTTGGAAAAAGAGTGTTTTTGTCTTCCTTTTGTATTTTCAGGATGAAATGAGCTCAAAATCACAAAAGAAGCAAAAAGACTACTAAATCTACCATAAATACAAGAAAAGGAACAAAAGTGAACTGCCCCGACCCTCAACGGCACCTCCCAAGACAAAGAGAAGAGAACAGAGCCTGAACACGCCCCGTGTCCAGTGAACACGGGGGCGTGCCCAGGAAGCAGCAGAAAAGACAAACCAGTAGAAGCTTCCATTGCTCACCACGGGGCCGTGCCCAGCGGACACGGGGGCGTGTTGAAAGTACAGCAGGCGCATTAATTGTAATTCGCAATTACAATTAATGAAGAGAGAGAATGTCAGACGGGCACGGGGCCGTGTTCAGCGAACACGGGGCCGTGTCCAGCGTTCTGTTCAGCCTATAAATAGAGGAGCTTGGCTTCATTCTCTCTCATCCCTTGGCACACCACCTCTCTCACACTTCATCCACCACCCACCACCACCATAACACCATCATCCACCACCATCATCCATTGTCCATCATAGAGTGTGTGAGTCGTCTCGGGATCCAAGATTGATCGTAAGAGTTCTTGACAATCAAGGCCATGTTTGCCTAAGTCTCTTACATCACTTGGTGAAGACAAGTGTTTAGTATAATACTTTTTATTTTTAATCTTTTGCACTTTTTATTTGGTTTTGTATTAATGACTTTAATAACTAGTTACTTATGTTGAAGGTGATCTTTCCTTATCGTTTGTCCGTGGTGTCTTGGCATTATTTTACTGTCTATATAAAATAAAAGATTTTCACCATTCATATCTCCACGGTCTATATGGAGGTATGTTGGCTACCTGGTCGGGGGTTAAGGGAACGGTTTGGTAAGGGTCTTGCCCTTGTTCAGCGTTTAGAGGTCCTGCTTGGGACCTGGGTCAAATTTAGTAGGATCTCCTTCAATGCCCATAGGTATTGGATGGCGGGGATCCAAACTCTTTGACCCCCTCATAAGCTAACTACTATTAATACTATAACCCGGCTATTTAGGACTGTATCCCTGCTGACTCAGACTACTTAGCCGAGGGTAACGTCACCGCCAAAAGCGGGGCCTACCATAATTTGCATTAATAACTTAATTCATTATCTTTCAATAATCCAACCCTTTAGGATTGTATCCTTGCTGACTCAAACTACTGGGTTGAGGGTAACGTCACCTCCGAAAAAGGGGCCTACTACAATAACTAAGATAATCTCTTAAACAAGTGCAAAAGTGCGAAAATAATCAAAGGTTATACTAATACACGTGTCGGATCCAAGTGATTCATCTTGTCTATCTGTTTTTATTTTATTTTATTTTTCAGCATTTAGTTAGTTTTTATTTTTTTTAGTTTAAAACATTTTTCTAACTTTTTGATTTGATTAGACGTTGAGGATAAACCGGTATTAAAAGCTCTTGTGTCCTTGGACGACCTCGGTATCTTACCAACACTATACTACGTCCACGATGGGTGCACTTGCCCATATGTGTGTTTAGTGTTAGTAAATATCGTGTTTTATAAATTTAAAACTTGGCTAAAAGTGTAAAAAGGGCTTAAAAATATATCTAAAAATATAACACACTTCACGCACATCAACAAGTAACACATAAGGCACACACACACGTATAAAAGTACTAGAATCTCCACACTTGAGTTCGATGATTGATTTGACTAGCCTGATCGAATTGATCCGTTCGGAAGCCTTTTGATCCCGTTTTTGGTGCGATTTCGACGGTTTGAGCCATATTTTCATATATTTATATAATTATTAAATTATTTATTATTATTAATCACAAAAGGGCCGTATATACGTATTTATGTATCCAATTCTCAGTGCGGTGATCGAGTTACGCGTGCCTTCGAGTGCGTTCTTCGATGTGATGTGCCACAATGATTATCGGGGCACCACTTACTCATATTGCCATCATCGTCATGACGGTTAGAGTCATAGTACTCACCCGATAACCCTCGTTAGCGTTGATTACTCACATTTTGACACCTCACGCTCATCGAGAAGGGTAGTTTAGGCCCATATTCGACATCATCGTGAGTGTTATGCAAAAAATAGGTTTGTAATAGCGATAGAATATGCGTAATTATTCGATTATACTTCGATTTAGCGATAAAATTGGTATGATTACATTATGATCCGAATCTCCGGTGCTAGGCGTAACGAGTGTGTCGAGTAGTAACAACGCACGAAGGTGCGGGTTGTTACAGTATCCCCTCCTTTAGGAAATTTCGTCCCGAAATTAATCCAATAGTAGGGTCGTAAGAGTTGATGCGATTGATGGAAGGGATTAATAGCGTCTAGACAACGAGCGATTGATTACGATTTGACGAGTGAGAACGGAGAGAAGATACGATTCGATTAGTTAAAAGTGATAACACACACAAAAGTAATTCCATAGCGTTTTAAACTTACCAATACTCGATTAATCTTCGAAGTTATTTAGGAAAATCTCCTCATGGCGCGGCGTTGACTGTATCGATGTCCACCCCAGCGCTATGGGGAGGGTTTTTGTTAGTTGATAATAGGTTTTGAGTTTTTTTTACATTTTTAAAAGAATCAGGTGGCAAAATAAGTTTTAAGAAAACTTTCCTACAACGTGGGTTCGAGCGGAACTCGACTGCCGAACCCTCGTTCTCGGGAAGATTCCTGTCGGTCATTGCAAAGGTTTTTAAGAAAAGAATTGGACTTATGAAATTTTCATTGGGCGCGGAGCCAAACTGATTCAATGTTTTCTCCATGTTGTAAGGAATTTCATTTGTCCAACGGTTTTAGTAAAAATTTTATAAAAATAGGTTTTCCTTAATACTATGGAAAAATAACTTACATCGGGCCCCACGTGGCACCTTCCCACAAAAGTTCGTTAATATGGTTAAAACACTTATATATAGGAAGTACCAGCGGCGTATCCACCATGCTTTACCCATATTAACTCTGTTTCATGAGGCAGTGTCATGCGTGCCGATAAGACACAGATAGAATTTCGATTCCCTTGATCCTAGCGATGAGGTGCTAGACCGAGTTTTGAATAGAAATAAGTTGGATGCAAACCAAGCGTAGGCAGCGGGTGCGAGTAGTCCGGTCGCACAACGCTGATATGGTATGCTTGGTTGGGCAACGAATGACACGATTTTGATTCGGGTAAATGAGATTTCGATTTGATTCCACACGAAGTTCGCATGGCACGTTTCCACAAGACTTGCTAATATGACAAACACCATGTTTCCATATTAGTTTTATCTTGTGAAGCAATGTCATGCACCCTAACATTACACCACCTGTGATGACTTCCAAGTAACATTCGAACATCGATAGACAATAGATTTCAACAGATTGATAAGCGACGATTGTTGCGTTGCGAGTGATAGACGATTGATTGAACTGATTACACCACGAATAGTACTAAGGCTAGCCCACACGGCCTTTTTCCACTAGGTCAACTAATATGGTCAAAACATCACCATGTTTCAACCTTGTTAGTTTCGTCTCGTGAAGCGAGGTCTTGTGCGCTAACATGACACGTAGAATGCGTGCATTGATAAGTAATAGCGAACCATGATAAGAGTATCGAGTTGGTGGATTAGGTGCGAGGCGCGTTAAGAGTGGAAGGCGGCGAGTGATTCTCGATACTCGTCTAGCGAATCCACAATAGACGATCCACACCAGCTGATAGAAGTTCACACAATTGACAACAACTAGCGTTAGAGATTTCTAGACAACACATGATGCGATTGCGATTTCGAGCCACTTATCGAATGATTTGATTGCGAGATTGATCCGGCAAAACTGCGATTAAGTTGCGTTCTAGACTTTACGACCAGTCTCGCGTTGCTCCAATTGCTCTTCGGGGTGAACTTACCCAAGTTCATCGATGTGGCAATTTGTGTACGCGGACTTACGAAAAGCCTCGCAGTAATGCGGTTTAGTTTTGTTACGCCTTGTGATTGATGGTAGAGTGTCAAATTAACCATAATAGTATAATAGGTCTAATAACGTCCAACTCCACATGGCACTTTCTTCACGAAGTTTCGGTAGTATGGTAAAGCGTACCCCCGCGTCACCCCTACTACTTATGCCCCGTGCTTTGGTGTCACACTTTGTTGACACGGCCTTGACCGTGCTTTTAAACGTTATGGCACCATTAGAACTTCACTACGATCTCCGTGCACTGACCAAGATAATCCCGTGTGCACCCGTGATTAGTTGTCCCTTGCACGTATACCGTACCTCGTTCTAAGAGTGTTATAGGGATAAAATACGTAATATAGTACATAGTGCTAGCGTCTAGATAGTGCTCGATTGTAAGAGATAGAGAATCCACACACGATGATATATGAAATAAGTTCCAGAAATGATAGCGATAAGTCGGATTTATTACAACAACATTAGGATCAAAATAACGTTGTTGTGGATACTTGCGGAGACGGCGGTTGCTGATGACTTCCTTCCAGGTTACGGTCTTGTACGGCACTGCGACGTATAATGCCCATACCAGTTGCAATTTGCGCAATAGCGGCATCTTGCTTCTAGCGGGTGATGATACGTGCATGTGAAACACAGGGGATGAGATCCATTGTAAGCACGTTGTGACTGAACTGGGACTGATCGGAGAGGTTCGGGTTGCGGCAGTCCAGTTGTTGAAGAGTCTGGGCTTACGGTCTTTCGTTTGCGGCTTGGTTGAGCTTCTTGAGTTGATGCAGTGTCGTCTTCGGATTCGCCTGACGATTTAACGGAGGCATTGTCGGAGCGATTCTTGGAAGAATCCTCCGAGGCGCGGTCAGATGAACCATCGACCGATTCTCCAAAGGAATCGTCGGATGAGTTGATGATGATTGCTTGATGAGCTCGTGTGACAGGCTTCTTGGAGAAGAATCCGTCCACGACTCGTTTGCTGTTGAGCTCTGCGGCTAGGCGGTAGGCTTCTTCGATGGTAGTAGGTTTTGCAGCTTTGACAAAATCACCCACACACTCTGGCAAGCCACGAATATACTTCGCGATAGCTTTCCTTGAAGTGTCGACTTGACTTGGGCAGATTATGCTAAGCTGTTTGAACCTTGCTGTATAGCTCGCATTGTCACCTTCGGTTTGCTTGATTTCCCAAAATTCGTTCTCTAGCTTCTGGACTTCGTGAGGAGGACAATATTCTTCCTTCATGATTTCCTTCAGCTCGTCCCATGAGAGGGCGTAAGCTGCGGAGATCCCACGTTTGTTGCGTTCGGCGGTCCACCAATCGAGTGCTCGTGATTGAAATACTCCGGTGGCGCAAGTAGTTTGAAGGTCCTCGGGGCACCCACTCTGACGTAGGGTAACCTCGATGGCATCGAACCACTGGAGTAATTGAGAAACATCTCCTTCACCCGTGAAAGGTATTGGATCACAGGCTTTGAAGTGTTTGTAGAGGAATGCAGATTCCGTCTTGACGTCTTCCGGGGCTCGAGAGTGGCTTTGAGAGTGCACTTGCGCGACAATTTGAGGAATGAGCCTGACCACTTCCTTGGTCACAATTGAGGCAATCCTCTCATCGGCGCGTCGTTGGGCTCTTCTCCTAGCTACTCGTCTCGAGATCGAGTTGTTGGAAGGCATCTAGACAGAAGGATTCGGAATGAGATTCGATCATAATGATTTTTGAGCTTTTGATGCGATTTGATTCGATCAAAACTTGTTATAGAATTTAATTAAACACATAGGAGCCACATAGGAAATTTCTAGGTTCCTAAACTCTCACATAATTGATTTGTTTTGTATTTAATACGTATAGATATAGTTGTAGGTTACACATAGATATTGGTCCAGAATTCGCGAGGACGCGATAAGAGAAGTAGCGTAAGCGAATTCGAGTACTTAGGCGTTTGTTTTGTTGCGATCATTCGGTCTTTGTTTTAGATTGCGATGGCTGTGCAAGTTGTGCGCTTTGTAAATCGAGGTTCGATAAATCGAGAAATCGGTAAATCATAAAGCTTAAATTTGAAAACTCATAGACGTAAACCATACACGTAAAATTTAGATGGAATGCCTTGGGTGTTTAGGCGTTGACTACCCAAGTAACCCGACTATAACCAACAGGTTCGGGCATACGCGTTGACCTAGAGGACTCACGCTTCCACTGGGATGCAGCTCCTAACATTCGTCTCTCTAGTCTTCGTGCAGCCTGAGTCGTTGTTATGGTCGTGTCCTTGGTGAGAGCTTTTGTAAACCATTTTATAGAGTGGAACAGTTGATTAAGGTATGGGTTTCACCCCTGGCTTAACAACTTCGTTCCCATTTGTGGTTGTGCTCATCGAATAAATCCGAGAGTTCCATCAGAATTTCGAAATGGAGACCTTTTGTCGAGATGTGGATGTCACTCCTAGCTCAACAAAGAGTTCTCGTGCTAGAAAAATACGCTGAGTGAGTGATCCTATCGAGAGTTATTGGTTTTCACACCTGGTCTCGACTAGATCACTCGGTTTTGTTATGCGAGTAGTTTTGAAAACATGTGTATTGTGTCAGCCTTAGGAAAGGCTAAGTAACCTTCTAGCCTTAGGAAAGGCTCTTTGTGTGAAGCTGTAGTATGCGGTGTTCACACAATAGTTGTAACTTTTCAACAAATTCGATCGAGAGTAGCAAGTTGGCCCAAACAAACCCTAACGAGTTCGTAAGAGTCGGCCTGTTGGTACTTAGACTATAGACTAGGTCACTTTCATAAGACATCGACCCGGACTAGGTCGAGTCTCAAACTTTGCCTAATTCCCTATAGTTATGGCTCTGATACCAATCTGTCACACCCCAACCGATGGCGGAATCATCGGGGCGCGGCACTAGGCGAATCAGATTGCTCAAGAGAATCCATAACGACTATATTGCGATAATATTTATTACATTTGTCATCCCATACTAACAAACAATACAATCACATAAGTTATCACAGATTTCTTGTCCTCTCGAACAATTCAAATCCGACAACCTATAATTTAGATGAGTATCTAGACTTCCTAGCTTGATTTGATGTAAACTTCGGCTAAACCTGCAACATACGTTAAAACTTTGTCAATACAAAAGTATTGGCGAGTATACAGGTTTGATATGTGTAGTGTGATAGATTGAAAGTGCTGCGAATTTCCACATGCATAAACGTAATACACGACATATATACTCACAAAACTGATACTACCAGCTAAGTCCTCGATGCTCGACTCTTGATGGCATAACTAGACCCCGTCGGGCGAAATAGTACTATACTAGTCTTGGTGGGACGTCACGAGTATAAGTCCTAGCATACATGTACTAGCATCACGTATATCTATGCAAACAGTTATTCGCAAGTGATAAATAGTCCAATTAAATCATTCGTTTGATAAGTTTGGTTTTTATGGAACGTATGTTACACCCAAAATTCGATAAAAGGGGTCAAGTATACTCACAGTGGTTGGTTGTGGATTGAAAGGAACACTGAGAATAGGTTAGCCTGAATAGTTCGATAACACAACGATGAGTAATGCGGAAAAAGTAAACAATGTACTTGGATCGAGTAGGCCATTCGATCGGACAGCAGTTCGATCGAGTGGGCTGTTCGATTGGTTCGAAAGTTCGTTCGAACATCCATTCGATCGGCTGGCTGGCTCGATCGGCTGGTTCCTTCAAGTGGATTGTTTCTTTCTTTGATGAGAAGGATGTGTTTGTGTATGATGATTTGTACTACCTTTCAAGTCGGCCGATCGAACAGCTGTTCGATCGGTTAGCCCAACCGATCGGCTAGCACTTTATTGTTTTCAAATATGTCACTCGATCGGTTGGCATGCTCGATCGGGTGACATTCCAATGTTTTGAAAAGTCTAAGTGTTTTGAAGTGTAGTATCTCATGATTCGAGTAGTAATGATCACAATCGAGTGGCGTAGTCGATCGAACAGTACCTCGTCAATACCACACCTTTGAGTTTGAGGGCCCAGGTGCTAGTCGATCGGTTAGCCTAGCCGATCGGCTGGCGTAGTCGTTCGGTTGGGCTGTTCGATCGAACAGCCTAGCCGTTCGGCCAGCTTCTCGATTTGGTTAACCTATCACTTAACACTTGGTTATTCCCGTTAATTGTTGATGTTTTAGAGATATTTTGACTACGAGTTGAACCACAAAACTGAAGTCCCCACTTAGCCCACTGACTCGAGCAGGAATCACCCAAACTCGGTCAGAGACGGTTTGGAACCTAAGTTTAACGTTTAACCCGAAATCGGTATATCTCTCGGTAGAACCCGAATCTTGAACCATGTGTTTGTTTAGAATGGTTTATAAATCGGTTCAAGCTTCGTTTTCACCGGTTTGAGTGTAAAAGAGTTGAAAGATAGATGAAAACCCATCTTCCAATCCTTTCCCACCGTGAAATGTTAAGATCTTTGGTAGATTTTAGGTTATTTATGTGGAAATCGGTTAGATCTAAGCTATTCATGGTGGAATGATGCCAAAACTTAGTGTTCTTGAAGAACACATGATGACATCACCCAAGAACACCTAGATCTTGGTGATTTCATGGATGAAATCCAAGTTTTGAAAGATAGAAAGATGTAGAATCGATTAATGAACAAAAACGTACAAGGATTAGAGCGAAATACTTACCGGTTTGAGAGAAATCTGAGATTTAGTGAGAAGAAGAGGCTGGTCGGTCAGAGCTTTTCCAAAAGTGGAAAGTTTGACAAAGACAGCCCTATTTATAGGCTTCCAAAAGAGGAGAGGGTCAGCTGATCGAACAGCATCCCTGATCGAGCAGCTGCCCGATCGAACAGCCTGTTCGATCGGCTAGCCTGTTCGATCAGGTTGCCCTGTTCGATCGGCTAGCCTGTTCGATCAGGTTGCCCTGTTCGATCGGCTAGCCTGTTCGATCAGGTTGCCCTGTTCGATCGGCTTGCCTGGTTTTGAGTGTTTCGCGATGATTTTTGATATTTCGACTTAGAACGATGATTTGAGGATGGTAGGATTTCCTAATCAAATTACTTTTAGTCCCAAATACTATATCTAACATACGAGCATCCTTACAACCATTTCGGGTTCGATTTCCATTGAGTTTGATTCACCTTTGAGTCTTGATTGATTTGATTGATTCACCACACACTTTAACATAAAAGTAAACATGCACAAGTAACACATAAGGCACACACACACGTATAAAAGTACTAG
The DNA here is from genome assembly GCF_002127325.2 of Helianthus annuus. Taxonomy (NCBI): domain Eukaryota; kingdom Viridiplantae; phylum Streptophyta; class Magnoliopsida; order Asterales; family Asteraceae; genus Helianthus; species Helianthus annuus. The sequence continues at coordinate 172,506,589 of NC_035437.2, forward strand.
AATCTCCACACTTGAGTTCGATGATTGATTTGACTAGCCTGATCGAATTGATCCGTTCGGAAGCCTTTTGATCCCGTTTTTGGTGCGATTTCGACGGTTTGAGCCATATTTTCATATATTTATATAATTATTAAATTATTTATTATTATTAATCACAAAAGGGCCGTATATACGTATTTATGTATCCAATTCTCAGTGCGGTGATCGAGTTACGCGTGCCTTCGAGTGCGTTCTTCGATGTGATGTGCCACAATGATTATCGGGGCACCACTTACTCATATTGCCATCATCGTCATGACGGTTAGAGTCATAGTACTCACCCGATAACCCTCGTTAGCGTTGATTACTCACATTTTGACACCTCACGCTCATCGAGAAGGGTAGTTTAGGCCCATATTCGACATCATCGTGAGTGTTATGCAAAAAATAGGTTTGTAATAGCGATAGAATATGCGTAATTATTCGATTATACTTCGATTTAGCGATAAAATTGGTATGATTACATTATGATCCGAATCTCCGGTGCTAGGCGTAACGAGTGTGTCGAGTAGTAACAACGCACGAAGGTGCGGGTTGTTACAGGCAATAAGCCCTGACTTGGGTTAGGCTAATAAGACCTAACAGTGACAAAACGTCACTAATTGGGTGACTGGACCCAATAGTAGTATGACCATCGTCACACGGGTGGCAAGACCAGATATTAATTAAGATACTGCCATAGTAATCGCTCTTATGCTGTAATTTATAACTATGTGTCATTTTTATCAAAATGAATGATTCACTCAGTATTTCCCCGCTGACAAAACCTTTTTACAACATGTTTCAGGTGACCTACTGAATTAAGTACATGTGCTACGGAGCACTATCAAGCTTGAAGTGGTGGCTCAACTAAAATAAATAAACATGTTTGTAAAATAATGAAATTATGATATTTACGGGATTATCCCGAAATGTAAATAAATAATACTCGGGCAAATTTTCTAAGTTTAAAATGATCCTGCTAAGACTTCCGCTATAAAAATAAATACCACGGGATTTTCTGTCCCGCGGCTCCCGAAACGGGTCAAACCGGGTCGGGGGCCGTGACACCTCCGTTGCACCCGCACCCGTGGCACGCGGGGGTGACTCCGGAGCATCAAAGATAGAAAAATCTTCATCTTGAGGCTCTGCAAAAACAAAGTCAAATAGCTGTCAAAACAAGTTATACATAACATTTCAGACAAGCTATGCAACACTTACCAACAGTAACCGCAGGTTTCTTCGATGTCGGAACAGTCCTCTTAGACTGCAGCCTCCGACGTTTCGGTCCACCGGCACCAGCAGCCGTCTCTTCTACTTGCCTTTTCCCCGCACCAGACTGCGGGCCCGCAGCTGTACCCAAACCCTCAAGGGTATCAGATACTATCACATAATCCAAGTATCTACGAAAAGAAGAGTGAGAGATACCTGCCGCCTGCGGTACCAAATGAGGCACAACAGGGACCTCCGATATTTTCTTTTGGCGAAAGCGCACGCCTTTCACCGTCTGCCTCTTAGGCACACCCTTTGCATCAGGGTCCCCTAAGGACCCAAGATCACCTGCATGAAAACCATGCAAGACGTGAGTCAGTGCAACCCTTATTGTTATCACAAAAATAAAGGATTCCTAAACATACCTTTGGCCCGCGGCAACTCAACTGCTAATGCGGCTTCAGTAGGCAACCGGAAGTTATCTCGAATGATAACATTAAACTCCTCCTCGCCATCCGCACAAACAACTTTTTCCACCTGACCCTGGAAATCCGGGGCAAACATCCTCCATACGGGAGCGTCCTCTGATAACAAACGCACAAGTCAGTAACGCATACGAGGATAAGAAAGTTAAACAAATGAAAAGTACGTACCACCACTTTTCTCCCGCACCACGGGCTTCGACTTCTTGTTCCTCCTTGTCAACATCATGCGCAACACCCACAACTGGGTGTTGGTCAACTTCACAGACTCAATGGTCTGCAACTGCGGAAACCACTCCACCGTCTTCACACTTGGGACCGCAATAGTCTCTGCTATGATCGTCTCGGTCACATTCCGAAACGTCATCTTTGCAACAATGGCAGCAGCCTTGATGTAAAAGAACTTCTTCTTCCACATCGTCATCCCCTTGGGAGGAGTCATCAGCTTGGGACTACCATCTCGCTGACGGAAAGAAAAGAACCCCAAGGACACCGTCATTTGATAAAACCGTCGGAAATCTCCAACGGTGGGCTCTATGCCAAGAGCACGAAAGGTGAACTCGAAATTTCGAATCCGAATCATACCAAACGGACTCATTTGAGAAATGTGGACCTTGTACCACTCCAACACCTCGACAACAAAAACGGTCAAAGGTAACCGGAGATTGCAGTCACCAAAAAAGTCTGACCACATGGTCACGTAACCGGCCGGAGCATCGGCACCGGTGTCACCTTCCGATGGGTAGACTGCCCCATATTCAGAGGGCATTTGAACGTCAAGCATTAGACGATCAAAGCTTTTCCTGGTCCACTTTAACGCCGGTAAACCACCACCGGCGGCTCCCTCCTCCTCCTCCGCCGCCACCGGCGAGGATGGCTCTGGGTTTTCACCCTCCACATTGTGTGGATTTGATGGTTCAGCCATCAGAAAATATCGAAGAAACAGAAGACAGTGAGTGGAACAACCAAAAACCTCACCGGAACTTCAAGAAATATCGTCGGAGAAGACAAAGAAACAGTTTTCTCTCACCGGCAAATTTTTGAAATTTTGAACAAGTGAGGGGAAACCACGAACGGTTTCCCCTTATATACCCATCGCAATTAATGCGGAGGGAGAAAACGAATCATCACGTTCAAAAAGAGCGAATCGCGTGACACCACGTGTCAAGCGCCGTTTTCGCTGACGGTTATCACGCGCGCGTGGCCGCCCACGCGCCTGACATAAGAGACGCTTACACTCTTTGCTACAGTGCATTTAATGCCTCGGGCAGTGCAAACGTCCTTTCATTTCAGCACATGCCAGGAAGATCTCACCAACTTCCACCAACTCACACGTGAGATCAGCCACGTAGGCAAACAAAAGCGACTACATTATCCAATTATAAGCGGCATGCGGTTTCTCTGGTATACCGCACCATAACCCATACCGCATGTCGTTTTTTAACATACCCCTAAAAATAGGTAAAAATATATCTCTACACTATAAGGGGGTATAATACCTATCCGCACTACCCACGAGCACACGTGGAATATGCGGACATGACACACACGAGCCCGTTCAGGTGTGTCAGATGCTCAGAACCAACGTTGTTCGTTGGACTGAACCGCATCTCAGACACAGGTAAACCGCATCGCCTTCATTCTCTTCAAGCTTCAAATCCCTTCTGTCCGGTTCACAACCGCAGAGGGTACATGAACACCTTCTTTAACATAAAGAAGGAAGGGAATGTACCCGAACGCACATCAGCAACCCTGTCTCCTGAACCTTCAAGAGCTACATCCGAGCAACACACCCGCTTCGAGCGAATATGGTAATGCAAAACCACAGACACTCACGAGGAGCTACGGACATAACCATAGCTTCCGCAGAGTGGTTGCTATGGAAGAGCAAAGCTCACTCCACATCACCGAGCAAAGCAACTTCAAGGCAAACTCGGTATTGGAGCGGGAAGGTAAGTGGCTCCAAAACGAACGCAGATAAGCGCTCTAAACGAGCCCTTGTCGAACAACAAGCGTCCGAACAGCGGTAACAAGTCTGCTTATGACTTTGTTTGCCCGCCTATGGGCCGCATAGAATAAACAATGGTGGGCATACCCTTGCCTATGACCATGTTTATTTACCCATAGTACAAATCTACATTGTTCGACCAAACATGGCCAACAATGACGCAACGAGGTAACCGCAAAGGACGTGCGGTTACTAGAGAGCTATGACGACGAACACGAAAACCCAACAAAAAAGGGATCGTCATCTCGTGACTAGATGCTGAACATAGAGCTTGAGCAAAGCACTTACAAGCATCAACTACTTTTGATCCCAATCTCAGAGATTGATCCAAAAGTTTCTTTTCTTCTTCATGCACCAATTCAACAATTGGTTTGAAGACAAGACCACCTCTCAGAGGTTGAAAGCCTGTGCACACCTTCAAACCACCATCTCAGAGGTTGGTTCGAAGTTTGTGCAGCATTACTAACAAAGTCTCCAAGAGACCTTCGGCACAACAACAGGTGGCAAGCCACCTGGTGACATAAATCGGCTGAGAATTTCGCATCAGACGAAATTCCTTCACCGATACGGAAGAGGCGTCAGATGACCCTTCCAGACCTCCAGCTTGATTTACATACAGAAAAGACCACACATGGTCTAGGATCTTCTCCAGACTCCAAACTACCTTCCAAACACCATAGTCCATTACTCCTCCCACATACAACTTGTATGTGGCAGCAACACTAGACTGGGGGGACTTGAAGGGGTATGGTCCCAGATCTCGCGTCAGCATCGACCGCGAGTGACCATTACCCTTATCAAAACCCCCACTAGCTAGCAACCTGCTTGTGCCCATGCGAGTACGCGTCGGCACAAAGGTTGAATCCAATCTATCTAGTAACGAAGGAGGACTTACATGGAACATAAGAACGGTAGAGTGATGCGACATAGCATCACATCTGGTGTATGAAAACGGAAGTATTCACAGCGATGCGGCCTCGCACCGCATCCAGTGAACACTTCTATCAATACAAGAAAGCCTTACCTTGGGCATAGAAGAAGATGAACATAACGATGCGGCTGGCACCGCACCATATGGGCATTTTCGTCAAGACAAGGGATGCAGGCAAATAGTCTCCGCGGACGACGATGCGGCTAGCACCGCATCTCGCGTATTCCTTGATCGCAAGTAGGAGATGCGGTAACTTCAGACGTTACCGCATGTAGCGATGCGGCTTGCACCGCGTCCTATGCACTCAACAAGTGGGACTGACACCACAGTGCAAGTGGCACCAATGGCAGTTACCTGTCAGAGCTACGTAAGCAATGGACTGACGTGGCGTAACCTCCACAACCGACAAGCCTGACACACCTGCAAAGGTGCAGCACGTCGTCAGTCCATCCATCATCATCCTCCTTCACTCCTCGGTTATAAATACCAACCCCAAACCAGGTTTGAGGTATCTCTTCATAACTCTCTCACTACTACTACTATCTTACTTTGCTTCTCAAGCAAACTACTGATTCTCACGCCGGAGAGTGGTAACATGGAGCACCCCCCACCCCATCCTCCTTGTTACGAGTCACGGCTTGTTTCCTTGTGCAGGAGATCAACCACCGGTGATCCAGCCAGCGATCCTCGAGAGGAAGGGATTAACCCTTCTTGACGAGACCAGTGTGTTAACCCTGCCCGGTTAACCATTGTTTCATCAGGTCGGTTTCGGTTTCTTTGACTTTGTTTGACCCAAGCCTAGTTGAATATGTGTGTGGGATTTCTTTGACTTTCTGGATTCTAAAGTCAGCTCTGGATTTGACTTCGAATTCCCGTTACAATGGCTGATGATTTCTTCATTAGATGAGTTATTTCTAAGTGATTCAAGAGACTGGAAAGGCGGTAACATGTTCTTCACGTCGTGTTGCAAGCAAGTTTGTAACGTTTTGTGCGAAAATGGCCAATTATGAGCGATGTTCTTGCTACGCGAATCGAATGCATAGTCTCTACAACACAAAAGATTCAAACTTGCTTATAATTAGCTTACATTTCAACATTTTTCTCCTACAAAATTTGACTAAAATGCTATGATTTTTCTTTAATAACGAAAACTAGGGCTGCAAACGAACTAAACGAACACGAACAAGACCTTGTTCGTGTTTGCTTGTTAAGAAATATATGTGTTTGCGAACTGTTCACAAACACTTATCGAACGATATTTTATGTTCGTGTTCGTTTGTTAAGGAAATTAACTTGTTCGTGTTCGTTTGTGTTTGTTTGTTAATCTTAGACAACGGACAAAAACGAAGTTGACGAACACAAACGAGCACAAAATAATTTTAACGAACACAAATAGAAATAGAAATAGACGAACACAAACAATCGTTCATAAACAGAATATATAATACACTGACACTTATTAGATATTTAGTTTGTCGGAATTTTGAAGTATTTAAATAAATACAATAATTAAAAACACTAATGAATTATCGATCACAAACGAACACGTTACCGAACGTTCACGAACATAAACGAACGAACACGGCCTCTGTTCATGTTTGTTCATTTAACTAAACGAACGAAATTTCTTGTTCGTGTTCAATTCGTGTGTTTAATAAACGAACAAACGCAAACAAACTTCCCGCTGAACGGTTCACGAACGGTTCGCCGAACGTTTGGTTCGTTTGCAGCCCTAACGAAAACCCCTAGGTATTGTGTATTATTCATCATCTACACATACAATGATACAATAATAACAATACAATGAATATAGTATATAACTAACTACAAAGGCAATTAACCTAATCAAATAAAATAATCTACTACAATAAACAAAAATATTCTATTTAATAAAAAAAAAATTGTGCCTTATAGAGAAAGTGGATTGTGGGTATTGAAGAAACATATATAACAAAAGATTTAACAAGTTGAAAGTAAAGTCACACTTTGTCTGAGTTGAAGATTACATAAACTCATAATAAGTTAAGTATACACTTTGGTTTTATCATAGCAAGAGAAAAGCAAAGATCAAGATGATATTTTTGTAAACATAAAGAAACAATTTTTAACAAGAAAAGAAGCATAAATGTTGCCCAAGAACAAAACCCACAAGCAGAAGTTGAAAATAAAGATGAAAAATAACTTCAACAAGTGTTATTTTATGTGGGTAGTGAAGAAACATAGCAGGCAGATTAAGCAACCAGATAGAATTTAACTCCAGCACATAACATTAGCTTCATTAATTAGCAAATATAAACATATAAAAATAAAGATTTTACTCTTTTATTGAATATAAATTGGAAATCTTGGTGGATGAAAATAAGGAAACAGTTCCAATGAAGAAAGTAAAAAAAATTCAAAAAAAAAAAAAAACCTTTGAAATCCACTTGCCTTGTACTGTAATGATTAAACACATACTGAAAATAATGAAATCACTTCAAATTCATTATGAAATCAGAAACTTCAAAACTCAAACTTTATAAGCGATTTAGTATGCAAGATGAGGTCACGTTAATTAAAATAAATATGAAGAAAAAAAAAAAGAAAAACCACCCACCAGAAAGTAATTAAAACGACGAAGTTTCAAGGAAACTTCAGATCGAAGAAATGGTGCGGAAAACACGAACGGTTGTCGGGTGAATTCGGAAAATAAGGGGAAACTGTGAAGAAAATACTGGAAAACTTAATGATGATAATAATAAATTTAATGAAGCATCAGGTTCTTGTATCCACTGAATACCAAATACGTATCATTAAACCTGATGATCCATCTCACATAGCACATGTATATGTATATGTATATGCGTGTTTCTGTGTGAAAGATAAAGGGAAAGTGTGTGTGTAAAGGTGTTTTAAGTGTGTCGAAGATGGTAACGACTCCATATTTCTAGATTCAAGATATTTCAATAAAGAGTAACCTGCTAAAAATGGTCCCTGAGTTTTAGTTATTTTTGTCACTTTATTCCAAAACTCAAACGTTTTGAATATGAGTTTTTATGTTTAAATTTTGTTATCATTTTCATTCAAAATCAAAATTTGATAAGATTTTCAGTTAACATTCAGTTTTTTTGTCTTTTTTCTTCCTTTGAATGAAGGACAAAATGGTCTTTTAATGTTTTATTATAACAATTTAAAAAAATATGACCATTTTGCCCTTTATTAAAACGGAGGAAAAAGACAAAAAAACTGAATGTTAACAGAATTTGCGTTTGGATGAAAATGACAACAAAATTGAACCACAGGGATCCAGATTCAAAAAATTTAAGTTTTGGACTAAAGTGGTAAAAATAATCAAACCTTATGGACCATTTTGACAGTTTACTCTTCAATAAGTGAAATTACGATTAGGTCCTGCGTTCGATTTTCACAGGGTTTTTTTAAAGTTATTGGGTTTCTTTCTGAATTTGTGTATAAACATGATTACTACTAGAGATGAATATAATCAGATGATTTCACTACGGTGATAGTGTACTAATCTGTTAGCGATTTAAATTTATCTTTAAAGAAAAACGTAAAAGTACGAAATTACCCATGTACATCACAAAAGTGAAAAATAATGACTTCTTGCCCCACACGACAAGACCTCTCTCCACCTCACCATACCTCAAATTTCAAACTTGAATTAATGGCTATTATTTTATTTTATTTTTCTATTAGTATACGTCACCGAAGGTAAATGCAATGCTTTTTGTTTATTAAACTAGATTTTGCCCCACACACGTTAACGGAACATTAAGTTGAATATTTCTCTCTCATAACATGTACGTATATGTTTCAGTTACTTGTACATACTAACAAAAAAATTACATTGAGTCAACCAATTAAATTAAAACACTATAATATTTTTGCTTAAGGAAAACAAAAACGATAGGAAAACAATAATTTTAAACTGGGGGAAAATCGTAATTTTTCAGGATAGATGAGCGTGTGCCAAGCAGGCGCCTAACACAAATAAAAATTATACCGAGTCAAACAATTAAAACAAATCGCTACTATAGTTTTGTCAAAAAAAAACTAAAACGATGGCATGACTGTAATTTTACATTGGGGGCAAAATCGTAATTTGACTGGGAAAGCAAAGGAAAACGACGGCAAAAATGTAAATTTAGACGGAGGGCAAAATTGTAATTTGGCTGGGTGGGGGAAAACCACAACTAATGACAAAAATGCAAATTTAAACGGATCAAAATCGTAATTTTGAATCAAGGGCAAAATGGTAATTTTTAGTTGGGGCAAAAGCATAATTTTTTTCAACTGTGTGTAAAAACGTAATTTTGAATTGATGGCAGAATTGTAATTTTAAAGCGAGGATAAAATCGTAAATTGGTTGGGTCATTGGGGGAGTGCCAGACAGCTTCTTGACACTATTCCCCCATCTTGTGTCTGTAGTTATACACTGGGGGCAAAATCGTAATTTTATTGGGAAAGCAAACAAAAATGATGACAAAAATGTAAATTTAAATTGAGTGCAAAATCGTAATTTAGCTAGGTGGAACAAAACGAAACTAATGGCGAAACTGTAAATTTAAACGTGGCAAAATCGTAATTTTGAAACGAGGGCAAAATTGTAATTTTTAACTGGGGCAAAAGCATAACTTTATTTTGAAATGGAGGTAAAGACGTATTTCTAAACTATTGACAAAATCGTAATTTGATTTGGCCCAAACCCTAAAAGCTATGAGGTAAAAGTTGCTTGTGTCCGGTAGAGATTTACTTGTTAAAAGTTTAAATCAAACCGAGTTTATTAAGCATGAGCTCGAGCCTAAATTGAAGTTTGTCTGATTAAAAAGTTTTTACAAGTTTGATTATGCTTGTAAACACTGGTGGACCCAAGATTCTTTTTTTATGAGGGTGATCAAGGGACTACCAAACTTTTAAAGAGTTGATTGAGATTTTACGTAAAAATAACACTATTATTTTTTAAGGGGGCGGCTACCCCTTACTTTGTTACTTCGCAAGGACCAACCTATCATGCATATAATCAGGGGCGGAACTAAAGGTATGTGAGCCGTAGCATGGGCTACGGCTGAAGTCCGTATGCGTAGTGTATTTTATATATATATATTTTTTTGGTTTTATTCAAAAGATACCCCTAAAATATTACAAGGATACCCCTAACTAATCCAAACTTATAAAATAAGGGAGCCCGATTGAAACAATGACTCAATTGATTAGATAAGCCCAACTGATTAGATTAGCCCAAAAAAACACAAAAATACGTATGGCGACATTCTTTCTTATCGTCGCTTAGGTTCTGGAAGAAAACCAAACGTCGCTGGTCATCCTTTACGCACTGGTCTCCTGTTTTGCTGCTGCCAATAACACTGGTTCGATAAAAGAATCCACAATCCTGTTGTTTGCTGCTATGATAACATTGGTTCCGGTCGTTCCGCCCCTGCTTAGGTATTTGTTTTTTAAAATAAAAGACGACGATGTGATTAAACGATTTCAAGCTATGAAAAAAAAAGACAAATTTATTAGGCACTTATTTTACTTTATTTATTTATTGTTCTTTTTTAATAATTTATTTATTATCTTTTTTTTTAATATTGTTGATTGCACGGTAAAAAAATTTTTAAGGATACCCCTAATTTAATAGGCTAGTTCTGCCACTGCATATAATATAATAATTTTTATTTAATATAGAAAGTACATATTTCATAATAAATATTAAAAAGTCACACACACTCATATATAATTATGTATACAAAGTATAATTCAGAATGTATATAAGTTAATAAATAAATGATAAACTAGTTAAGCTCGGGTTTAAATGATTTATTATGAGCCGAATTCGAGTTAAAAGCAAAATTAATTAAGCTTAAATTAAGAGGCTTGTTGACACCTCTTGTTAAATCAATGTAAAAAAATCATATGATTGTCTTTAACACTTCCTTCTTCGCCAAGAGTAATCTCAGGTATAGGTGTAGCAAATGTGATTGATTTCAGCAAATTTTAAGAAAGTACTATTAGGCTGTAGGGTATGAGGCGTGATTGTCCATTTACCTCAACATTTTTTTCATCAATAGCTCGCCTCCCCTATACCATGCTAGCTATTGGGGGCGTTATTGAATACTAGCCATCCCATTAGCAAGCAATAGCGAGATGTCATGTGTGTGTGAGGTCTTAAACAAAGGGGGCGTCATTGATGGAGAATAAGGAGCTCCATCCCATACTGATGAAACAATGGTTAACCGGGCAGGGTTAACTCACTGGTCTCGTCAAGAAGGGTTAATCCCTTCCTCTCGAGGATCGCTGGCTGGATCACCGGTGGGTTGATCTCCTGCACAAGGAAACAAACCGTGACTCGTAACAAGGAGGATGGGGTGGGGGGTGCTCCTTGTTACCACTCTCCGGCGTGAGAATCAGTAGTTTGCTTGGGAAGCAAAGTAAGATAGTAGTAATAGTGAGAGAGTTGTCAAAAGATACCTCAAACCTGGTTTGGGGTTGGTATTTATAGCCGAGGAGTGAAGGAGGAGGTGGATGGATAGACTGACGGCATGCTGCACCTTTGCAGGTGTGTCAGACATGTCGGCCGGGGAGACGACGCCACGTCAGTCTGTCGCTTACGTAGACCTGAGAGGTGACTGCCATTGGTTCCACTTGCACTGTGGTGTCAGTCCCACTCGTATAGGATGCGGTGCGAGCCGCATCGCTGCCTGCGGTAACATCTGATGTTATCGCGTCTCTTGCTTGTGATCAAGAAATACGCGAGATGCGGTGCTGGCCGCATCGTCGCCTGTGGTGACTGTTGCTGTTATCCAGCTTCCTTGTATTGATAGAAGTGTTCACTGGACGCGGTGCGAGGCCGCATCGCTGTGAATACTTCCGTTTTCATACATCAGATGTGATGCTATGTCGCATCACTCTACCGTTCTCATGTTCCAGGTAAGTCCTCCTTCATCACTAGATAGATTGGATTCAACCCTTGTGTCGACGCGTTCTCGCATGGGCACAAGTTGTTGGCTGGTGGGGGTTTTGATAAGGGTAATGGTCACTCGCGGTCGATGCTGACGCGAGATCTGGGACCATACCCCTTCACATACTATGGGTGTTTTTAGAAGAGGCAAGAGCCCCCTAGTTGACGTGGCGCAATGGAGCCCCTACCATCTCCAAACCATATTCTGCAGTCTTAAGGTTGCAGCGTATGAGGCGTGATTGTTCATCCACCTCAGCATTTTCCAACAATAGCGTCCCTCCCCCATACCATGCTAGCTATTGGGGGAAAGGGGGCGCTATTGAATGCTAGCCATCCCAATAGCGAGATGTGTGTGTGATGTCTTAAACAAAGGGTGTGCCATTGACAGAGAATAGGAATAAGAGGCTCCATCTCATACCATAAGTGTTATTTAGAAGAACCAATAGAACCCTCTAGTTAACATGGTACAATAAAGCCACTTCCAACTCCTAATCATTGCATGTAGTGTTTCTCCCTTTTATTGCGGGATGGGTCGGTAGGGAATTAAAACTTGATGTTCTATCAACCACTTGTTTCTAGAATTCTTTTAGTAAGTACTAGTTTAAGAACCCGCGAGGTTCGCGGGTGGACTAAAACACAAATGATTAAGTTTAATTTATTGAAGTAATCGTTTGAATTAAATAACCGTTCAAGTAATAATAAATTAGTAAACTACAATGAGACAAATTATGTAATATCATTTGGAACTCATAATACTATTTTACTAAGATATTTTAAAAGTGTTTATGCTTTTAAACATCATTTGGGCAAGTTTTGATCTGTCCAACTAATTTGACCCATTTCATATTCGTTTTCTAACCCGCTAGATATAACCTGATCCGACCCACAGGTAAAATACACACCTACAAATATGACAACAAATGTTGTGTAAGACAACATAATTTTTCATACTTTGAAGACTCTGAAAGATAGATTTATTTGTGACATGCTTCAAGTGGAGAACTTATATAGTTCATTTCAACTTCTATTGCCAAGATGCATAATGAGCTTCATAACCAATTGATTCGTGTGAAATTGCCTAAATATGTAACTTCAAAAACTCAGAAGAAAGGGATAAAATGTCATGAATCATGAGTATACTGTGAGCTAAACAACAAATGATTAATTTAGCATCCTATAATAAATCAAAACTCTTTTTATTGATGTTAAATGAAATAAATGAATTTTTTAACGACCAGCATAAAATTTTATTGATATCTAGCAAGGCGCTAGTGCTACACTTACAAGACAAAACATACATATAAAAGGTCCACAAAATGCAAGCCAAAACAGAGCTGATACACCCAAGCAAAAAAATAAATAAATAAATAGAAGTAACCAAAACACATCAAATGACTTCCACCTCTCCCACGTAATCACACTCTTTTGCACGATTCCTGACCCAAAGAAAACTCATTAAATTAATCTCATCAATTACATTTGAAACGAACACCGGCTTTTGTCAAAAGGCCAATTAATTTCTATGCCTCTATATGCTCTAAATCGTAACTAAGGAAATAACATGAAAAGAGTTTTGCCTCCTTTTACCTAATAGGACCCATTTGTGCAGGTCCAAAACTGAAAACATACAGTGAATTAGTTTTGCACCATTGACCAATAAGTTGCCATACCACATGTGAGAACTGGCACGACACAAAAATATGCTCACACGTTTCCTTGAATTCCGCACATAGAACACATTCAAGTCCTCAAAACTGGAATACCTCTTTTCGCAAGAGCAACTCTAGTTGGCAACCTGTCTCCTTCGGCACGCCACGCAACAATGCCGACTTTACTCGGTACCCAGGTGATCCGTTAAAAGACACAATTCGGGACCACACGATCGAACTCTTGGATGATCTTCTTCACGCTTCTAACAGAAAATTCGCCCGTCGAGTCACATAGCCAAGTCCAACAGTTAGGCTCGGTAGACAGGTTTATCGTGCACAACAACACTTCTAGATGCTGCAGTTCTGCTGCCTATAGAGGCACCGCTCGGGCCGTTTCCAGCTCCAATTTACTGCACCACTACCCGCACCCTTGGCGCCACCAAACACAGCTTTTTCTTTTCTAAAGCAAGCAAATTGGGAAACACTTCTGGCAAAGGCACTGATCCAACCCAAACATCAATCAAGAAAGCAATTGGTCACGTCACAAAAGAAACACCTAAAAAACCAAGTAAAATTAATAGAAATTGTCAAAGATAATAAAAAACACATCAAAAATCATTATAACTTGGATAAATGTGGTTAAAAATCAGTATATCCTACATTTGTTAACATATATACGTGTCGAAAGAAAACATAGAATTTGATTATAACTTGGATAAATGTGGTTAAAATTTGCAAGATCAGATTTACCCGAATGACTATCTGAATCATACTCTTGAACCTCTTTAGTGTCGATTAATGGGATTTGAGTTTCTTCATTCGTGAGTAACTTAAAAAACACAATGACTACGAATCATTAACCTTAAAAAAAATTGTGTTCATGAATGAACTTCCCCCGATAACAGTTCACCGAATGTTCAGTTATTTCCAGACCAAGTTATAAATATATAAGAAGATATAACCGCTTGAAATCTTACTTCTAAAAAGATGATTCTTCAAGCATCCTTTAGGCATGTACTCATAACCAATAGCCTCTAATGATTCTTTGAACGGTAGGCCAATAAGATTCATCATATTAGGATGATGAAGCAAGCACCAAATGTACTTACTCCATTTGTATTAGTGGCCTAGTCCTCCATCATTTCTTTTCTGCGAACGTTGAAATCAAGTCCTGCTATACCCTAATAGTTGAAAGGAAATTTAGGGTTTAGTCAATTTTGGGTATTCAAGAATGAAAAGAACAAAACAGCTTATATCACCCCAAGAAAGAGCTACATATTTCAAACATCACAAAATTTACCTGTATTTAACCCGTTACAGAACACGCCCGACACAGATACAAATCAACTGTCAAACTCAAATCCCTTGGTTGCAGGTAAAGACATAGTTGCTTCATCCAACTCAGCTTCAAGTTTGTAAAAAGCTGGTGAACCAAGCTCCTATCATGCAGATATCTAAGTATTAATCACACGTGACCATACATAAGAGTCATAGACACATATGGTAAAACAGAGTTGTGGTTACACGTGGGAGGTTTATCTCAATACACGTAACAATACATCCAACAGAATCTCTTGTCACTCAGACTGCATCAATAGCAGCAATCAACACATTGTAGCTTCTGAACTCATTTATACTACAAAACTATGAGATATATTCAAAACACGCTACCTAGAAAAGCAAGCGATAACAGCATGACATTTACCCATTGTGCCCCCAAGCCCACCTTTTGGCAATAGTCGAAACTGTCCAAAAAGCAAATCTCTGTCATCCTAAATCTGCATTTGATATATTATGACTCATGACTTCAACGTATACAAAGAGGTAAGGTTAAAAAGCAAAAACATTTTAGAGACTTTACCATGAAACAATTGCTCCAACCTTTTTAAAAGAAACCAAGAATCCAATAGATTACACAATATAAAAAAAAAGAAAAACAATAAGAAATCTTTTATCAAATGTGTGCTTACCGTAAGACTCACCGCTAGCATGCATGAAAGTTTATGCCTTAGCAAGCACAGGCGGAGAATTTCCAATACATCCTAAAGGGTATAAACGTAAAAAAAAAATCATTAAGATATCATAAATCAAAAGCAGAAATCTACAATGCAGCATGAAGAATGAGTTATGTGAACATAGTATTATTGGAGCTACGACTGTCCTTGACGAAAATGACACCATCGCCTCCCGTACAATCATTGATCATAACTCCTTTTGGTTCCCCAGTGGTTCCACTTGTGTACATGATTGTACAGACATCACTCCTCATCTTTAGAATAAAGTTCCAAGATGCAGAAAAGTTTCCCAAGAATAAAGTTCCAAGCCACATGTTTCAGCCATTTGCTTCTGCTTTTGCTTCTGCTCATTTGTGATTGTGCTAAAGCTCAATGAGATTTTTTTCTCAGAAACTAAAAAACAAAGAAGCAAGATAGTGTATAGACAACCCTAAAAGGTTACAAAGGCAAGAATCATAAATCTTGTTAATGACAATGTAAAACAAAACTGAGACTTTTTCCAACTACCTCAGAAATTTTAGTCTCTTCTGCAAATATAATTGAGATCTCTGTGTGACATATAATGTATTTCACTGCACCAGCACCTTAAAAAACCATTACCAAAGATTCAAGTCAGTTGCTGCTGCACACAAGCAGAATTGTCAGTGTGCGAAAGACCATTGATAAACATAATCTGGAGTTATATCTAAGCACCAAAAGGGTGATACATACCTAGAGTCTCATATAAAGGGACACAATGAAGACTGTGAGCATTGCAGGCCTACAGAAGATGTATTGCAGTCAGTTACAGAAATAAAATGATGGATTATTATTATTACAAAGAGTGAATGTCGTCATCTGATATAAATAATTAAAGTTACCTGCATGCTTACAACCCATTTTGGGCAATTCGTCCCATATATTCCACATCTTGCCCCCTAAACACGAGAGGTTGTAAATTTCCCACAAAAAAATAAAGAAAGGCAAGTAAGTAAGTGCGTACTTTGTTAATTCCTCCTCTAGTGTAGATGGAATCTCCAAGCTTCAATACTGTGTCATAGACTTGCTTGTAAGTTAACCATATGTATTCACCGGCGGCCTGAATACATAAAATGGAAGGAAAATGAATGAGAAGATTATGAGAAATAAATATATAGAGAGAGAGCAAGAGTGGAGTTGTACCTTGCCATCAATAACATGTCTTCCTTCACAGAGTCATTTCATCAAACACTGTGGCTACACTAATCTCGCAACAAAATCACACAATCCCAACCAAACCCATAATCCCATATTAAAATTATAGAACCCCCAACATCACATAAAACAAAACTAATCATGTGACTGAGTGTGAAATTGATCAAACACACGTTCTTGAAAGTCGAAATTCAAACTAATTTCAGCATGCAAGACCATATCATTCACAATAAGATCAAACATAAGTTTACAGTATAATAATCTCAGATCCAGAAAACCCAACTCAAAATGTTATTCTGTTAACAACTAAAAAAACGCTAAAAACAAAGAAACTAAATTAGGGGCGTTACAAATTTGTTAAGCATAAAAACCCTAAAATCAATTCCTTAATAGGATCAATTATCAACGATTTAACAGATGTATAAAAACCCTAAATGATCAAAACGCAAAGAATGCCTCAAATCTAGAAACCATAAAAATGAAGGATACTAAACGGACAAAATATCAGAATTATAACTTGTTCTAATGAAATCATGAAACAAAGAACACAAAGATCAAAATAAAAAAACAATAAATCATTATATATTATAACATAACAGACTTATTATTCAAAGTAAATCTGGTGCTATTATACGCATCTATAACATGATTTTTGTTATTAAACGAAACGGGGAAAAACATGGATTTAACAAAGATGAATAAGTTACATGAAAAACAACAAAATTAAGGAAGAACCTTCAATCAAAAGGAAAATCGATTATAATACAGATCATTGTAACTTAAATACCTTGAAAGTTTTAATCGAATGGGTATATTATTTGTTTATATCGCCGATGATATGAGATTATTTGAAGATAAAGCTGCGATAATCGAGAGAAAAGGAGATTTTTGTGAAGATCCAAGTGAGAGATTCGAGAGAGAACTGATTTGAAATTTTTGTGAATATCCAATATGATCTGAGGCAGTAGTAGAGATATCTAGGGTTTTAGCAAAGAAAAGATTGTAGAACCTCTCAGATGGTAGAAGCTTCAAGCGAAAGGAAGACAGAGGCTAGGGTTTCGGTGTGAACCAAAGAGAAAAGCGTTTCAACCAAATAGGAATATGGGAACGCAATCGATGTATATTGCCGCTCAAATCACAATTGTGAGGATTATTAAGTTGCCAGGTGGCAATTATAGGATTAAAATAATGCCAAGTGGCACCAAAGTGTTTTGTTTTAATATAGATAATAGATAGGACACAATTTTTTATTGTAATTTAAGTTCTCAAGATAATTATTCGTAAAATTACAATAAACTTATACCAAGTTTGATTCGATATCGTATAAAAAACTGAAACACCTAAGATATAATAATGTATATTATATATAGATCAGTTGACTCAATGGCATTAGGGTTCCATATATTTTTATGAGTAAATTACAAGTTTTGTCATTTACATTTACACCAAATTGCAGGCGGTCCTTTAGCGCAAAAGTTGACAAATTTTATCTTTAATGTTTCAAAATCTTGCAAGTTATATCCTTTAGGCCAAACTCAGTTAAATTTTTTAGTTAAATCTGGTCATGTGCCTTGCACATGAGGGCATTATTGTCATTTTATCTCCGTAGGGACTATTGAGTAAATAACTTGATATTCAAGGGACTAATTGTGTACAAAATAAAAAATAAAATATAAATATTGAAAAACATGAAATCCCTCTCTCTCTCACTCTCTCTCCCTCTCTCATCTCTCTCTCTCTAACACAATTTCCTCTCTTTTCTCTCTCTCTCTTCACCAACTACCACCACCACCTCCACCTCCCACCACCAACACCCACCACCACCACATCCCATCTCCCACCACCGTCACCAACACCAAGCCACCACCGCCTCCATTGTAAGCACAATTATAAGCACAATTAACTAATAAACAATAATTATATGAGCTACTGAATCAATTGTAATTATATGAGCTACTAAATCAATTATAAGCACAATTGAACAATTGAACTTTAGTAACATATAAATATGTTTCTCACTAAATGTGATTAATTTTCACTGCAACAAACATAAAATATAAACAATAAATATGAAAAAGGAGGAAAATGAAAACCTACTGTGCTCCATTTCTTGTCTCCACCACCGTAAACATGTGGCCCCATCTCTTCTCCGGTGCTCCATTTCGTGTCTCCAATTTCTCCCACCTCATCATCTTGCTTTGAAAATGTGCTACAAAATTAGGGGTAATGGCGAGAGTTTTTCTAGAATTAACGTTGCGGGCGAAGTCGGATTGTTGTGTTTGAATGTGTTACATTCCATTTCCCAAAATTCAAACTTTACCCAATTAAATATTTAATTCAACTTTATAACTTGAATTATTCTCGTCAAAATTAAATTGTTTAAATCTGTATCATGAACCATCATTTCCAAAATTAAATTTTTTACCTTCAATCCCCATCATCGGTCACCATCCACAAGCCACCAGCACTCCGGCCGCCACCACCTGCAACCGCCCCTAAAACCACCTCCACCACCGCAAACGCACCTTCACCACAACCCAACTTCAGCATCCACATACCACAACCCACCATCACATCCATCTTCACCATCCAAAACCCGCCACCATACACCTCCCACCACCGCCACCCATCATCACCATCGCACCCACCACCGCTAAACCCACCATCACCATCACACCCCACCACAATCCACCATCGTACAGAGATTTTTAGAGAGAGAGAGTGAGTGCAGTAGTTTTTTTAGAGAGAGAGAGAGTGAGTGCGAGAGCTTGTGTTAGAGAGAGAGAGAAGAAACGTAGAGAGTAAGTGTGCAGAAGTTAAGAGAGAGAGAAAGTTAATATCTTTTCTAATTTTACAAAATAGTCCCAATCTATATAATACTTACACAATAGCCCTTTAAATGGTAAAATTACAATAGTACCCTCATGTGTCTTGCCGCACATGACTAGATTTAACCAAAAAATCTAACCTGGTTTGGCTAAAAGGACAAAACTTGCAAGATTTGGCAACATAAAGGACACCGCCTGTCAATTTTTGCGCTAAAGAACAGCGCCTGAAATTTGATGTAAACATAAAGGACAAAACTTGTAATTTACTCTATTTTTATTGTTTACTTGTAATTATACAAATAACAAATCTTTAATCTCCATGCAATAAAGGCCATTTCTAAAATACAAAGTCAAAAATATTATCAAACATATGGTGATTATATATGACTATCAACATATATGTATCAGTTAATTATACTTCATGCCACATAAAACAAAATTCGTAGCAGAAGACTCAACACAAGTTGTAGAGTGTGAGTTGTTGAATATTGGAGATTTGGACTGGTATTGTTTGTGAGCCAACTAAAGAAGTCAATGTAAAGAAAATAATGAAATGGGTAAGCGGTTCCATTATTCCATTTCCATATTTGGGCTTGCACAAGAATTCTCGAGGCCATATTGAACTCACCAAGGTTCGGTTTATAACTTTTTAAGCAATGATCTTATGACACGTTTGTGCGGATAATACCATGTCAGATGCACTTAAGTAACTAAAAAATATTGTTTTTAAGAAAATCATGGAGTTTTAATCTAAAGTAACGTTAATAAATGCAAGTACAATGATGTTAAGTGTGAGAAATTGGAAAGGCTTTGTTTTTGTTGCATTTGAGGACAAGAGAAGTACAATTCTTGTTGTAGGTTAGTCTCTTTATATATCTGGGTTGGATTTTATCTAAAATTTCATAGTTTGTGGTAAAGTAAATGGGCATGGACGAGTCGACCTGATTGGGTTGGACCCAAAGCGTCTTTTGTTCTAATCTTATATAAATAATAGTGCTAAATATTGTTGAAAATTATATAGTTTAACCTATTTTATTTTTAATTTTTTTTATTTGTGTAAGAGACGATAGTTTGTAACAGGATCGATGATCCTTTCCCTCAATTCTCATTCCATTATAAAGTTACAGATCTCCTCTATTTTGGGAGTGATATAACTAATTTCCATAATACATGCGATTGCTATCATATCTATATTTACAAATAATAATGACATGAGCTATTACACCCCCGCAGTCGAAGCGGGAGGGGAGCGGATGCTGAGACTGGACCTAAAATCTTCAAAGAGAATCCGCGGAAGTCCTTTGGTGAAGATGTCAGCAACCTGGTATCTAGATGGAACATGTAACACACGCACTTGTCCGCGTTGAACTTGTTCGCGAACAAAGTGTATATCAAGTTCGATATGTTTCGTGCGTTGATGCTGAACGGGATTTCCCGTTAAATAAATCGCACTAATGTTGTCACAATAGACGAGAGTGGCTAGTAACGGTGGTCGGCGAAGCTCCAATAGAAGATTACGAAGCCAACATATTTCTGATACTACGTTAGCAACTGCCCGGTATTCGGCTTCAGCACTCGAGCGAGATATAGTCGGTTGCCGTTTCGAGGACCACGAAATAAGGTTGTCACCATAATAGACACAATAGCCACTAGTCGACCGACGAGTGTCAGGGCACCCGGCCCAGTCAGCGTCCGTGTAGGCAACGAGGGACTTGGAGCCAGTGGGGCCGAGTGTTAAGCCGAATGAGGTTGTACCTTTAATGTACCGGATGATCCGTTTCAAAGCTAGCCAATGGCCCGTTTTAGGGGCGTGCATATGCATGCATATTTGTTGGACCGCGTAACTGATGTCGGGACGTGTAAGGGTGAGATATTGTAACGCGCCTGCCAAGCTTCGGTAAAGAGTTGGGTCGGAAAAATCATCACCGGACGAGGCACTGAGCTTGGAATTAGTGTCGACGGGAGTAGATACCGGATTGCACTGTGTCATGTTGGCTCGTTTGATAATATCAAGTGCATAAGCTTGTTGTGACAAGAACATGGAATCTTTGGTTCTTGAAACCGAGATGCCGAGGAAGAAACTTAGAGGGCCAAGGTCTTTCATTGCGAACTCGTTAGCAAGATGTGCCATAAGATGTTGCCGAAGTTGATCAGAAGAGGTGACGAGGACAATGTCATCAACATAGAGAAGTAAGAAGGCAATGTCTGTCCCGTGATGAAAAATAAATAAGGATGCGTCACACCTGCTTTGAATAAATCCCACAATGAGAACATAGTCAGTAAAACGTTGATACCACGCCCGCGGTGCTTGCTTAACCCATATAGCAACTTTTTGAGACGACAAACATGGTTACGAAAATCCCGATGCCGGAAGCCCATTGGTTGATACATGTATACCGTTTCATTAAGGTTACTGTGTAAAAACGCATTGGTAACATCTAATTGATGCACAGACCATGAGTTGGAAAGAGCCAGCGACAGTACTATACGGATGGTAGCCGGCTTAACCACTGGACTAAACGTATCACCACAATCAATACCCACTTGTTGAAGACGACCATCACATATTAACCGTGCCTTGTATCGCTCCAAACTACCATCCGATTTAAACTTGTGCTTAAACAGCCACATACTTCGAATAACATTCATGGTCGGATGTCTAGGAACTAATTCCCAGGTCTCATTTTTAATAAGAGCGTGAAATTCTGTTTTCATGGCGTCATACCATTCGGGAATGGACAAGGCATCAGTGGGTTGTTTAGGTATGGGGATGATGGATGAGGCGTGGAGATTAAGTTTATGAACCGGCTTAGTTATGCCGTCCATTGCTCTTGTGCGCATAGTTCGAGCGGGTGGAGTGGGTGGAGAAGGGGTATGAACCGAGGTAGGTGGGCTAGGTGGTGCTTGAGTAGAAGACAGTGGATCTGAGGGGTCGGCAATAGGGCTGGGTAAGTGTGGTGAAGGTTGGGCCGAGGGTTGTGGGCCGAGGGGTGTGAGGAAGGGTGGGCCGAGGGAGAGGTGTGGGCTGATGATGGTTGGGCCGGAGTCGTTTGGAATGATGAAGGGGCTGGTGGTGTAGGTGTGTGGGCTGAGGAGGAGGTTTGGGCTGAAGGTGTAGGGGCCGTAGGGGTGTGGGCTGGTGGGGAGGTTTGGGCTGAAGGTGTGTTGCTGTTGGCTGTGGGTGTGCCAACTAGTGGCCAAAGGTGAGGTGGAAAGGGGTCCGTCAAGAATTCGTATGACGGAGGAGGGTTGATAGTGTGTGAAAACGGAAAGGTGGTTTCGTCAAATGCGACATGACGAGAGATGAGGATTTGACGAGTTTGAAGGTTGAAACATGTGTAACCTCGATGATTGGATGGGTAACCGAGGAAAACACAAGGAAAAGAGCGAGGTTCGAGTTTATGTATGGAGGTTGAGGGGAGAAGAGGGTAGCACAAACACCCGAAAACTCTTAAGTGGTGGTATGCGGGTGTGCGAGAGTAAAGAAGTTCGGTGGGGGTTTTATGGTGTTTTTTGGTTGAGAGAATATTTAAAAGGTAGGTGGCTGTGGCAAGGGCGTAATGCCAAAAAGTGTTCGGTAGGGAAGCGTGGGTGAGTAGGGTGCGAATCATGTTGTTTATCGTTCGTATTTTGCGCTCGGCCTTTCCATTTTGGGAAGAGGTGTAAGGGCATGAAAGACGGAAAACCATTCCGTGTTGAGAAAAATATTGTTGGAAGGCCGAGTTGACGTATTCTTTGCCATTATCGCATTGAAACATTTTTATTGGTTTTTCAAATTGAGTGCCAATCGGTTTGTGAAATTGACAAAAAATGGGGAAGACTTGTGACTTTTTGGATATGGGGTAAGTCCATAAAAAATCGGTCAGATCATCAAGGAATAAAATATAATACCGATGTCCTTGTGAACTAAGAATTGGTGACGTCCAAAGGTCACTATGGATAATATCAAACGGTTGAAAAACACGAGTATAAGAAGTAGCAAAAGGTAATCGAATACTTTTACCAAGCACACAAGATTCACAAATGTCTTTATTATGTTTACTAAAATCAATAAAAGTAGAATGTTTTAGATAATTCAAGGATGGGCGTCCTGGATGATCAAGACGTTGGTGCCACAGTTGGGAAGAAATAGCTGCAAAGGTTGATGGTGTGCTTGTAGTCCCGGATCCAAGCGTGAGAGGGTAGAGATCACCGCTGCTGTTGCACCGGAGGATAGGGATCCGGGTCTTGTAATCCTTCACAAGAAAACTGTAACAACTCTCACTAAAAATCAATACTTATTATGCTAATTGTCTAGTAAGGAAACCCTAATTGAAAAACCCAAGTAATTCTGCATAAACCCTAAAATTTTCATAATAATCAGAATTAGGATCAGGGCCCCTAAAACTCAAGGGGGGTTAAACCCTAATTGATAATTATCCTCCGAATACGTTGTCTAAATTGAGAATTCTTAAACTGTCGACTCATCAGGCCTATACCAGTGACTAACCTACCCTAAATGGACACCCCAGGCGATACGCGGCAAGTGCCACGGATTCTTCCGCGACACGCGGGAGGTGCAAATTTCGGGTATAAATATAGGGCCTTGGGACTTGAATTCTGACACTGAAACGACGTAAAAATTCCAAACGTACGCTGAGTTATCGTAGGAACAGTCCAACAACACACACGATTCACGAATCGCTGCCGCAATCAGGGTAATAACTCGATCGCTATTACGATTCAACGTCCGATCGATTGTAACTATCCAACGATTGTTTGAGTGCTGCTCAAATTGAGTTTATACTTTGTCATTCGTCGTGATTTCAACTTGAATGTTTGAGTGTTGTCCGAACTCGGACTATACTCTGTCATCCGTTGTGAATCCGCTGAGTTGTTAAGTATTGCACTTTGATAATCATTGTGAGGGTTTAATCTCGTGAATTGTCATAACTGCTGTATTAGTTACTAACCCAGTTTGTGTGCACTGTTATTAAAATTAGGTTAAACAAGGCTAAATCAGTAGGCTTATACACTTCTCGTTAAATCTGCAATGTGAGTCATTCTCTTTTTATCAACTGTTTTACAATACTCCAAATTATTTTCAAAAGTTATAATTACAGGGACTAAGTCGTGGATATCTTGAATCACTGGCTAGTGGGGTATTGTGCACATTACTAATTTTATCCCAGTTAGGTTCATTGACCTACTAGGGATAATCATCACTATTTGGGTTCATTGACCTAATAGTGGTATGACCATCGTCACATTGTGACACGACGCCAGATAAAAAAAACAAGATATAAACCATTGTAATCGCTCTTATGCTGTAATTTTATAACTAAGGGTCATTTTATAAAACCTGAATGAACTCACTCAGTATTTCCCGCTGACAAAACCTTTTTCAAACATGTTTCAGGTGATCTGTTATGATCCAGGAAAAGTGCCGTGAAGCACTACAAGCTTAAGAAAGTGGCTCATGATAAAATAAAGAAACATGTTTTGTAAAATAAAAGATTTCCCAGTGAAATCAAATGATTGTAAATTACCGGGGTTTTATCCCTAAATTATGTAAACAGGCAGTTTTAAATATTGAAAGATCCTGTTTTAAAAGACTTCCTCTGTCGCCTAAATTAAATACCACGGGATTTCTGTCCCGCGGCTCCTGAAACGGGTCAAACCGGGTCGGGGGCCGTGACAGAAAAAGGTGGTATCAGAGCCACTGATCAAGCCACTAATTTAAGCCAATTAAGTATTTAGAAAATACTTAATTTTTATTAATTGCTATTCTGTGATTATGTGTTTTATTATCTGACTAATTGTGTACAGTATGGGCAGATCTTTATATGCTAGCCAAGGTAGCGATTAATGCAAATCCTTAAATAGTTTGACCCAAGTTTTAGCACCTTTATTATCTACCATCTAGAAACCTTATTCAGTAAATAAATAAATTTACAAATAAAACCTATTGTGTTTTAAATTTCAGTTGTTTTGGTAGTTACCCAGTATGAAATAATATTTAAAAGTTTTTCTATAAAATTTTGTTATAAATTTTAACTTAGTAATTGTGTGTATTTTTCTAAACAGCATGAGTGACTTGTCTGACGCCCTTCAGAATTTAAATCTCCACCCAGTAAGAATAGAGGTTTCCAGAGATTTCAATAGGTATATACCAGACATGGAAGAACCTATAGAATTCAACGCTTTACCTCTCAAGAAACCCAAGCCTAAGAAAATGGAAATTGGGGAAAGTTTTAGGCAAATTGAAAGGTTACCATCTCAGGAAGAGCTAGATTTTATATTGACAAGCTATAATACTATTAAGCCTGTTAATGAAAATGTTTTTATTCACTTTCTTGAAACACAACTACCAATGAGCTTAGAACCAGCTATTCCAAATCCTTCGATCCACTCGCAAATAGGCGAATGGTTAACTAATGAAATACAGTTCCAAGACAATCCCTATAAGCTTTTTCCTCAGTTCAATCCAGAACCTTTACCAAATCCACCAATGAGTAACAAGAATATGGCTGAACTCCGCCACTTTGGCAAAGAACTAATGGATACTGGGAATAGGATCCACGAGATTGGGGGACAGATCTCCTGGAAATACAAGGAGAGGGAACGCCATTACTAGAATATCATCTGACAAAGGATAGGGGAGTTATGGAACTGTGGTTGTATAATAGTAATAGTCAAAATTAGTCTGTAAAATAACCTAAAATAAAACTTTGTAAGATAATGGTGTGTATTGATGCATACTATTAAATATAAATGGAAATCAAGAAATCAATAAGTTTGGCTATATGCGTACTGTGAAATTAGTATAATTATTTTTAATTGTTATTATTAATACTAACAAATATATTATCAGATGGAAAATGCTAATAATGAACCAGTTAATGAGGTTAATCAATCTGAGCAACAACCGGGGGATCAATATATGACTAGGCAGGATATAGAAAATATTGTTGCTCAAGGGATAGCCAACGCTATTCCAGCAATAGTTGCTCAAGGGATAGCCAACGCTATTCCAGCAATCGTTGCTGCTGTTAAAAATCCAATAGAACCGCAACAAATCGTTCCTAGTAAACGTATTTCTGAAGATAACTTCAGTAATAGCGTAAACGGAGGCAATAATCATACTAATCATGAGAATGAACCACGACAAGCTCCCCCCTAAGAAAATGAAAGCTGCAACGCCTGGTTGCACTTACAAAGAATTTTTTGCTTGTAAACCCACTGAGTTTGCAGGCAATGAAGGAGCGACTGCGGCACTGCGTTGGTTAGAGAAAACCGAGGCAGTAATTGCCATAAGTAAATGTGCTCAGGATGATCAGGTCATGTACGCGTCAAACCTTTTCAAAGAAGGGGCGCTAGAATGGTGGAATACGGTGTTACAAGAAAAAGGAAGAAGGATGGCGTATGCTATGAACTGGGAAGAATTTAAGAGCTTTGTAGAAAGAAAATTATGTCCCGAATATGAAAAGGAACAAATGACAAATAAGTTTTTAACCCACCGGATGGTGGATGTAGATTGTCGAAGGTATACTAAGACATTCTTCGAGTATGCTCGAGTAGTACCAACCCTGGCTTCGCCAGAGCCGGTACTTATTTCTCGTTATATTTGGGGATTGATTGCTGAAATCCGTAATATCGTCAAGGCTGCGAAACCTCGCACGATTGATGATGCGGTGGATTTAGCCAATACTCTGACTGACGAACTAGTACGGACAAGAGAAGAAAATAGAAGGAAGGAAATAGCCCAAAAGATTACCCAAGGATTCCGTCCGGGTAACCATAACAATTTCAAGAAAGGAGGGAATGGGCAATCTTTCACTAGCCCATTTTGCAATTCTTGCAAAAGAAAGCATTTTGGAAGATGCAAAGGGTATTGCAATTTTTGCAAAATTCCAGGGCATCAAGAAGAAGACTGCAGGAGGAAGAGATTTTCAGTCTGCTACAACTGTGGAGAAGCTGGACATCTTAGGCCAGATTGTCCAAAACTGAACAAACTATCTAACAATAAAGCTAAACCTGCAGAAGAAGCAAAAAGGAATGTAAGAGCCTTCCAACTGACTGCTCAGGAAGCAGAGCTCATTCCAGATGTGATAGCTGGTACGTTCTTAGTTTACAACGTTTACACAAAAGTATTATTTGACTCTGGTGCAAACCAAAGTTTTATAAATATTTCATTCTGCCAAACTCTTAACTTACCTTTAACCAGCATTAGGCAAATTTCTACAGTAGAAACGACAGATGGGAATTCAGTTAAAATAAATAAGGTTCTGCAAAACGTAGAAATAGAACTTTAAGTCATAAATTTCTGCAACCCCATTATCTATGAAATTAGTTGAATTTGATGATGTGTTAGGAATGGATTGGTTAGTAAACAAACATGCTTAAATTATCTGTGATAAGAATTCCATAGAAATTTGTGCACCCACTGGAGAAGTAATAATGATTACAGGAGATAAGCCAGGTAAACCCATAAAGTTTATATCAGTAATAAAAGTTGCCAATTATGAACAAAAGCAAGGAATAGTATAAATGATTTCAGTAATCATTAATACCAAATATAAAGAATTTAAGGAAATTTCTGTAGTTTCAGAATACCCAGATGTATTCCCAGAAGAATTACCAGGGTTACCACCAGATAGGGAGGTAGAATTTAAGATTCATCTAATTCCAGAAACTATACCGATAGCCAAGGCACCTTATCGGTTAGCACCCACAGAAATATTAAAACTGAAGAATCAATTAGATGAATTATTAAGTAAAGGTTTCATACAACCTAGTTTATCCCCGTGGGAGGGGGCACCAGTGTTGTTTATTAAGAAAAAGGATGGTCCGATGAGAATGTGTATTGAGTATAGAGAATTGAATAAGGTTACAATTAAGAATCGATACCCATGATCTTTTCGATCAACTTCAAGGAGCTAGATATTTTTCTAAGATATACCTATGTTCCGGATATCATCAATTGAAAGTACAAGTGGAAGACATACCTAAAACTGCTTTCAGAACTAGGTATGGTCATTACAAGTTTACAGTCATGCCCTTCGGATTAACGAATGCACTTGCAGCATTCATGGACAAAATGAATAGGATCTGTAAACCATAATTGGATAAATTTGTAATTATCTTCATCGACGATATACTTATTTATGCCAAAAGTCAGGAAAAACATTATCAGCACTTGCATGCACTCTTAACTTTGTTAAGAAAAGAGAAGCTTTTCGCCAAATTCTCAAAATGTGAATTTTGGCTGCCAGAAGTGCAATTTCTAGGTCATATGGTGAATCATGAAGGTATTCACGTAGATCCTGATAAGATAGCAGCAATTACCAAATGAAAGGTTCCGCAATACGCAATGGAAATTAGGAGTTTTGTAGGTTTAGCCGGATACTATAGACGGTTTATTAAGGATTTTTCCAAGATAGCTATATCATTAACTAAGCTAACCTGTAAAACAGTTAAGTTTGAATGAGGACCTAAACAAGAAGAAGCCTTTAGGATCTTAAAGCATAAATTAACAAATACCCCAATCCTAACTGTAACATCCGTAAAAAAACGGATATCCAAAATCTTACCCGTTTTGAATCTTGAATCCTAACCTTTGAAACCTCAAAATCTTTCGCGAATAAATAACCGTTTAAAAATTTTATTCTTTGATTTAATCATCATCATAGTTATTTAATTAATTTAATTAATTTATAGGTGACATAATGAGAGTTTAAACAAATTAAATAACCATTAAGAGGTTTTCGGTTACTTAATTAACTAATTTATTCTAAACATTTGCAAAGTTAATATTCTTTTATGTTACTTTAAACTAGTGTTAAAAACTTAGTTAGTATATATAACAAACAGGGACCATTTGTGTATTTAATAGAAACAGTAACTAACAGGGGCTATTGGTGCCAATAATGAAAGTGTAAATACTAAAAAAAAAAGAACAAAAATGGGCCATGCCCAGACTTGAACTCGGGTGTCTACCGGTTCAACGAACAAACACGCATACATAAACCAACTGTGCTAAGTCTTGACATCGGATTTCCTTGTTAACGTATGATATTTATTGACAACCTACGTTTGAATTCCATTTCAAACTTGCCGCCAAACAGAAACATCATGGCCTTCATCTCCAGCTTGTAACCGTCGCTGAGTTTACGGATTTTATTCATTCCGCAAATCATTTCATCTCGGTTACACGCTGATATATCGTAATTAATTCCGCATTTCCGTTTTTGCGAAACCAATCAAGAAATTTAATCGATAATCATGGCTCATACGACCTATATATACTTAGGTTTCGATACGTATCTCGCACATCTCGATCACCACTCCTCTCTCTACTCCCACTCGATTCTCCCAACCCCAAAACATCTGTCTCGATATTTCACCCACACTCTCCAACTCTCTCTGGTTCACTACACTTTCGCCGGTGATCGGAGTTTCGTCGGAACCGTACGGAAGCTTCGGGACTCCTTTCGTTACGTCTCGTTCACCGGGGAATACCGCAACCTTTCCGGAAACGAAGATCACGTCGGAGTTCTGCGACGGAACTCGAATCCACATCATTTCGGACTTTCGGTATAAATCTTATCGTCCTTTTGTCCTTGTTATTTAAACATCTACTTAATAGCACAAGGATTGATAGTTGAAAGAAAATAATATGTATATAAGCCACTATTGTTGGTTTTAAATGAAGAAATTGATATACAGATTTCATTTGTTCTTATTTACGTTCATACTTTTAAAACATAATAGTGGATCCATGTGTTTCTTCCTTTGTTGAAGTTGGTTTGCATATAACAGTGGTTACGGGTTCGACCCGTGTCCCCTACAAAGTCACTACACATAAAAATTTTGGGATATTTTCTATATATATACATATTAATTCATTTTCCTTGTTATAAGGAAAACATCAGTTTTTTTTATTTTAAACAGTTTTCAAATCCCTTAAATCCATAGATTTTATTTAGTTTTACCCCTTTCTTTTACATAATAAAACCTACTAATAAAATAGATAATTATAAATTTTCATTTTTTTTAGTTCATTCTCTATACAATCAAACCTCTAAATTTATTAACAACATAATGACTTAATAATTAATTTCTTTTAATTAATGAGATAAATTATAATAATTAATTAAATAAATTGTAGATCTTAAGCATTAGGGATTATATTTAATCTACAAATTTTAACGAGATCGTTATGTGATATCCCAAAATATAGGGTAACCGTTTCGTTATTTTGGAAATTCTCCAATCTTTACTCGCGCGTTATTTCAAGGAATCTCCATACGTAATCACGGTGAGTATACTTGAACCCCTTTTTCGTTTACCACTTTTTGGGGTGTAACATGTTATTTATAACTTACACACAAAACTTTATCATAATACATAAACATTCCTATTACACGCATGCTTATTTGATTACTTGGTACTTTAAACTTGGGTTGAGGACATCTTGTGTTAGACTTATCATTAACTTCGTACGAGCCTATCCGTGACATATATAGCGCTATAGGATTAACGCACCGCCCGTAGACTTGTGGTTATGTCATGAGCATATTGCGTTTCATCATTGGTTTGATATGTTGAACACATGCCGATTTTATTGTTTATCTTGTATCAAGAGCTTGCCACATGGAATTGTTTGAAACATATCTTTTTATGCTACGTATGAAAAACCTGTATACTCGCCTTTGCTTTTGCATTGAACTTTATTTTAAACATGTTACAGGTTGAGGATGACGATTGCTATGAAATGAAGTAGTGTTGATGCTTAGATACACATTTAGACGTCTTAGGTCAAATACGTCGTATAAATTCCATATTTGTTGTTGTATTGTTTTCTTGTATTTTTCATGTATTGTAACATTTATTTATGAATGAAATCAATTTATCTTTAATTCTATTGTCACATTTAGCGTTATGTGTGATGAGCAATCTTTCTTCGTCTCACTCCGATGTTTCCGCCATCGGTTGGGGTGTGACAGATTGGTATCAGAGCCATAACTATAGGGAATTAGGAAAAGTTGCCATGCTTTTTACCTAGTCTATAGTTCTAGAGCTTTATTTTTATGTTTTGCTTAAACCACTTGCATTATACTTTATTTGCTCTTTAATTGTTTTCTTTTGATCTTTTTAAACATATATGTCATTTTTTTGTTAATACTTGCCTTATTATTTGTTAATACTTGTTGTATTGTCCCATTCTTTAAGTGCGATTCCTGAAATGTCTTTTACGTGTTATTTTCTTGAGATGCTTATTGTGCTTATACTTATTATTATTTTGATCATACGCCTTTTTACTCATTTATACCAAAATCGAAACCACTTGTAACACACAAATGAGACGACTTCACCAAAATAGGCGTGAAACCCACAATTTGGTGAACAACTCTCAATCCATCTACTTTTCCTTTTTACATGAAATTCACCATCAAGTTAGGAGTGAAATCCTCACCTTGACGGAGAAATTCAAATTTCAAAATTCTAGTGGACCCTCGTCAAAGTGTTGAAATTAAATTTTTGACCCAACGAGTACCAACCACACTTAGGATACGAAACCGCCAAGTTAGGGGTGAAACCCGCACCTTGTCGACTAGTTCCACTCCTTGAATTTTTATAAATCCCGCCAAGTCTCGAAATTTCGATTGATTTGGGACATGTAGTAACTGGAAGGGTAAATACCGTTAACCGACTTGTCGGCGAGAGTATTCCACCTATTAGGCCAAAGCATGCTCCTCAAATTCAAAAGACTTTTCGACCACTTTGGTTAGTCAAAGTTCCGTTTTGGAACCATCCAACTTTTAATCAAGCATGTGTTTCTATTATTTATCTTATACGATGCAACCTTTCAAATTCAAATTTACTTTCGATATTTTCTTTTCACACACACAACATATTAATTTTTTTCATACATTTATATATATATGCATGATTTCATATAATTCTATTCATATTTCTTCTAACCAAAATGGAGACATATCATCCAGATAGGAGTGATTTCCTTACCTTGACGATTACCTCCACTCCTTCTTTACGTAAAGCGACCTCACCATCGGGTTAGGGGTGATTCCCTTACCTAGGTGATCGTTACCAAAACTTTCTTTCAGAATATTTTATTATGCAAACTCGATCATGTTTTATACCTAAATTCACGTATCATTATTCAAAATACCTACTTATACCGATTTTAAAATACATTGTCTTATCAAACGTACTTCTTATCCTATATCCTATTTTCACTCAACTCATATACACGAGATTCTTAACCATACTTTAAAACGTTTTATTACCCGAAATCCAAAACCTTACGAAATGCTACATGTCAATTTAATCGGTCCAATGAATCTCTTGCCCATGAACTTCATGTTCGACTTAACCACTAAAACACACACTCACGTTATATCGCCATACTGGAGACTTTCATTCTCAAACGGAATTCAAACCAACTCATACGTTATGCTCCAATGTACACTATATACGTAACTTTTATTATTCGTACCTACACTTATTGTCACACCCCCAAAATCCACCCGCGGAATACCACCGCTCGGGAGCGTGACTGACCAGGATCAAGCCATCAATCATATCAAACCATAGCAATTAATAATAGAAGTAGTTAATATAAGTCACCATGACATGATTGATGTTTCAAAAACCAAACACTGTTTTAAGTAGCGGAAGCATAGTAAAGTAAATCCAAATAGTTTTACGAGTTATGAGTTCAACATCATCACGATCCATCTGCCCACAACGACCTGCTCTTCCCTGTGCAAGCTCCAAGTATACCTAAGGTCCTGCAAGGCATGCAGCAAATAATCAACAAACTAGTTGAGCGAGTTCACAGAAAGTAAGTTCATTGTGTAATGCATAAGTATAGCTAGTGGGGGCTTCCCATACTAGTGTGTAATAAAGGTGGGGGCTTCCCATGTTCATCCTGGTTAATGAGGGCTTCTCATTAACGGTACTTACTAGACTAACATCCGACCATGTGTTCTTCTTTACCGAGAACAGGAATACGTACAGGGTCACGTAGGCTTTACGTGACGTGCCCTTCCCCGAGGACAGTGGTACGCGTGGGGGCTACGTAGGCTTTACGCAGCGTGGCCTTCCGACCTGGAAGCCAGTGAATGGTATTGGGTTACGTAGGCTTTACGTAACGTGTCCTTCCCGACCCGGGAGACATATGGCAAGCATACTGGGTTACGTAGGCTTTACGTAACGTGTCCTGACTAACCTGAGGACGATGGTCTATAGTCTGGTATATGCGTAAGTACAAGTAACTCCTTTTACAATAACGTATCCAACCCAATTCCCAACCCGGGAATCCCATGCCTTGGCTGTGTGAACTCACCTTGGTTTGCTCGGCAGATACACAAAGAATATAAGTAGCAAGTAAATGGTCACTCACGTCCTATCATGGTTATTATACGAGTCAGGTTTGTATAGCACGTATATAGTAATCACGTATAGTCATGGCAAGCATGTACGCACGTAAGCAGATAAGACATAGCATGTGAGGATCCAATTGTCTAAGTCCAACCATACCCAGCCCAATGACATAAGCAGCCCAATAACAAAACAATCCAGATTCTCAATCGGCCCAAATAGCAAGCACAAACAAGTCCAATAATAAACAGTCCACAGTTCAAATCGTTGGGCTCAATAGATTGGGCCCGTGACAGTGAAGGCCCAACAGTGTGCGTGTAAACGATGGTCTCGAGTCGCAGCGGAGATCTCGAGTCGCAACCGGAGATTACGAGTCGCAACAGCTGGTTGCGAGTCGCAATGGAGATCTCGGTTCATCATGGTCTGGTTACGACTGATCATGTGCTGGTTACGAGTCGCAACGGGACTCGCAACCGTAGTCTCGACTTGTGCTGGCTTGGTTACGAGTGGGATTCTGACTCGCAACTATGGTCCCGACTCGCAACCAGGTGTCGAAATCGCGTATGTAACTGATTTCCATAATTCCTGCATTGACTATTCCGTGATTCTAGCAAACATCTACGGCAGTTTCGAAATCAGATCAATCACAGAAATTTATCATCAGTTAATTCAGATTTCATGCATATTCATAACAATTCAAGAACATCAAAAACGTGAACTGCATTCATATGAACAATAATCTATTTCTATGAACATGTAACCGTGACTAATTACCTAGCCCAAAACTTAGCACATCTACAAGTTAACATCCGAATCACATAGCATGACAACAGATTTCATCGAGTTTCATCCGATCCGTATGAACATGTTAACAATCCGAAACACATATTAACATTTGATTTATAACAAAGCACACATGTAAACCGGTTCTATCCCAATCAACCATACTATCATCATCCGAATTACATCATGTAATGTTCAAGAATCATATAAAATCATCAAATACAATCAAATAACAATGTACACTAACCGGTTGAAATCAAAGAGAGGGTGAGCCGAGAAGTGTTGTTCGCCGTCGGGTTCCAAGTAAACGAGAGAGGGAGAGCAAAGCTTCTAGGGTTTGTGTGTGTGTTCTTGTGTTTTGCAAAAGTGGTAAAACAAAACCCCTAAACTCAGTTTTGTGTGTTGCGAGTGGGGAGTGGGCCGAGCCCACTCGGTTGTCTAATGGTCCGCGTACAAGGTGTGGCCCAAAGGGCTTTGTGTGGCCGGTTTGTAGTGTTGTGCGGATCGGGTTTGGCTCGATAAAGATAAACATAACACACACACATAAAAAGCACATAATATCATAACATTCATTAGTCCGAAAATATCACATAAGCACGTAACGTTACATCACAGCAAGCCTAAAGTTCGAGTTGTCACATTATCCCCAACTAATTGGAAATTTCGTCCCGAAATTTGGTATGCACTCACTGAGGAAGCTAGGTAAACTGTACTGTTCACTGGTTTTCCTGGGGTGTCACATCCTCCCCCCGTTGATCTGGAATTTCGTCCCGAAATTCCGAAGTAGTAGCTTCAGCCTCAGTAGTGGTTGCCTTGTTCCCGAATAACTGGGGGTACTTTTCTGTCATCCTGTCTTCGCGTTCCCAGGTGTACTCTGGGCCACGTGTGGAGTTCCAACGAACTCGGACAAGAGGGATTCTCTTGTGTTTGAGGACCTTCACATCCCGGTCCGTGATTTCAACTGGTTCCTCGACGAACTGTAACCGCTCGTCGATAGTGAGTTCTTTAAAAGGAATGATAAGATTTTCATCTGATAGGCACTTCTTTAAGTTCGATACATGAAAGACATTGTGAACTGCCCCGAGTTCAGCTGGTAGGTTCAACTTGTAGGCTACCTTGCCAATCTTTTCTATAATTTCGAATGGTCCGACGTACCGCGGATTCAGTTTACCCCGTTTGCCAAAACGAACCACACCCTTCCAGGGTGAGACTTTCAATAAAACCCGGTCCCCGACCTCAAATTCCAATGGCTTTCTACGCTTATCCGCGTAGGCTTTCTGACGGTCGCGTGCTGCCGCCATGCGTTGTCGTATTTGTGCAATCTTTTCTGTGGCGTCCACAACAATCTCTGGACCCGTGATCTGACTATCTCCCACCTCTGCCCAACAGAGAGGTGACCGGCATTTACGCCCGTACAATGCCTCGAATGGAGCGGCTTGAATGCTGGTATGGTAACTGTTATTGTAAGAAAACTCCACCAAAGGGAGGTGCTTTTCCCAGCCGTTGCCGAAGTCGATAACGCATGCCCGAAGCATGTCTTCAAGTGTTTGAATCGTACGCTCAGACTGTCCATCCGTCTGAGGGTGGTATGCTGTGCTCATGTCTAGTCGTGAGCCAAAGGATTTATGCATCGCTTGCCATAGTTCTGATGTGAATCGTGCGTCGCGATCCGAAATGATAGATGTGGGCACCCCGTGCCTCGAAACAACTTCTTTAAGATAGACGTCTGCAAGTGTGGAGAACTTGTCCGTTTCCTTAATCGGTAGGAAGTGTGCAGACTTAGTGAGTCGATCCACGATCACCCATATAGTATCATTCCCACGCTGGGATCTAGGTAAACCCGTAACAAAATCCATGGAAATTTCCTCCCATTTCCATTGCGGTATTTTAGGCTGCTGCAGTAGGCCAGCTGGTTTCTGATATTCGACCTTGACTCTTGCACAGGTCAAGCATTTTCCAACGTACGTAGCAATGTGGGCCTTCATACTAGGCCACCAATAAGTAGTGCTAATATCGTGGTACATTTTATCCGACCCTGGATGTACCGAATAGCGAGACTTGTGTGCTTCATCCATCACAAGTTCGCGTAGACCGCCATAGAGTGGGACCCAAATCCGGCCCGTTACATAGTAGGCGCCGTCTGCCTTCTGTTCCATCTGTTGTCGTGAGCCGCGTAAGGCTTCAGCCTTGGCGTTTTCGGGCTTCAGTGCTTCTGTCTGAACAGCTCGTATCTGAGCAGGAAGGCTAGACTGAATCGTAAGCTGTAGCGCTCGCACGCGCCGTGGCAAAGTGTCTTTTCGACTAAGGGCATCAGCCACAACATTGGCTTTGCCTGGATGGTACTTGATGGCGCATTCGTAGTCATTAAGTAACTCGACCCATCGTCGTTGACGCATGTTCAAATCCTTCTGCTTAAGAATATGCTCGAGACTCCTGTGATCGGTGTAAATCGTGCACCTGGTACCGTACAGGTAGTGTCGCCATATCTTAAGCGCAAAAACAACAGCTCCCAGCTCTAAATCGTGCGTCGTGTAGTTCCGTTCGTGAACCTTGAGTTGACGAGAGGCGTAAGCGATAACCTTGTCGCGCTGCATTAACACACATCCCAATCCCCGAATGGATGCATCACAATAAACCACAAAGTCATCCGTGCCCTCTGGCAATGAGAGGATAGGTGCACTGCAAAGTCTATCCTTTAGGTGCTGAAAAGCAGTCTCCTGGGGCTCTCCCCAGCGATAGGTAACACCCTTCTGTGTCAGTAACGTAAGCGGCTGAGCAATCTTCGAGAAATCCCTGATAAACCGTCTGTAGTAACCTGCCAGACCCAAGAATTGGCGTATTTCTGTCGGTGTACGCGGTGCAGGCCAGTTCCTGATCGAATCTACCTTGGATGGATCGACATGGATCCCATCCTTGTTCACCACGTGGCCTAGAAAGTGGACTTCACGAAGCCAGAAGTCGCATTTAGAAAACTTAGCGTACAGCTGTTCCTTCCGAAGGAGTTCCAAAATCAGGCGAAGATGCTGCTCGTGCTCCTCCTGACTCTTGGAGTAAATCAGGATGTCGTCGATGAACACAATGACGAACTTGTCGAGATAGGGTTTGCACACCCTGTTCATAAGATCCATAAATACCGCAGGCGCGTTCGTTAACCCGAATGGCATGACGAGAAACTCGTAGTGACCGTAACGAGTTCTGAATGCAGTCTTGGAGACGTCCTCATCCCGGACTCTCAGCTGATGATAACCAGACCTCAAGTCTATCTTCGAGTAGTAGCACGACCCTTGCAACTGGTCGAATAAGTCGTCTATGCGTGGAAGAGGATAACGGTTCTTCACCGTCACCTTGTTCAGTTCCCTGTAGTCTATACACATCCTGAACGTACCATCCTTCTTTTTCACGAAAAGTACTGGAGCTCCCCAAGGCGAAGAGCTTGGTCGAATGAAACCCTTTTCCAAGAGCTCTTGTAATTGCTTTGACAATTCCTCCAATTCCGATGGAGCTAGGCGATATGGTGCGCGAGCTATGGGTGCTGCTCCTGGAGCGAGCTCGATCTGGAATTCGACCTGACGATGAGGCGGTAAGCCAGGTAAGTCTTCAGGAAACACCTGAGGGTAATCACGTACAATCGGAATATCCTCCAATTTCTTTTCCTTCGTCGATGCATCTGAAACTAGTGCCAGAATGGCAGTGTGCCCCTTACGTAAGCATTTCTGAGCCTTCAAGAAAGAGATGATGCCCACCACTGCACCACTCTTGTCGCCTTGAACTTCTAGAGGTTCCTGACCAGAACGAGGAATGCGAATAACTTTTTCGCTGCATAAGATTTCTGCCTGGTGTTGGGAAAGCCAATCCATCCCAATCACGACGTCGAAGCTACCCAAAACTATGGGAATGAGATCAATGGAGAAGGCTTGACCAGCTAGGATAAGATTACAACCCTGAACTACGTGCGTGGCTTCTAGACTTTTACCGTTAGCTAACTCTACTACATGTTTGGTGGGTAAAAGTGTTGGTGCACGTTTTAGCAGTTGACACATTTTCACAGACATATAGCTTGTATCCGCACCCGAATCAAATAAAACAGTAACGTAAATATTGTCAAGGAGAAACTTACCCATGACAACGTTGGGATCGTTCACTGCGTCGCCTCGACCTAGCACAAAAGCACGACCACGAGCTTCATTGTCGTTGTTGTTGTTGTTTCCACCATTGTTGTTCCCGTTGCCCTGGTTGTTATTGTTGTTGCGGTTCTGGTTCAACTGAGGGCAATCGCGTTTGAAGTGACCTTCAGCCCCACACTGGAAAC
Organism: Helianthus annuus; assembly: GCF_002127325.2. Lineage (NCBI taxonomy): Eukaryota > Viridiplantae > Streptophyta > Magnoliopsida > Asterales > Asteraceae > Helianthus > Helianthus annuus. The sequence continues at coordinate 172,545,343 of NC_035437.2, forward strand.
ATCCCCGGTTTCCACGCTGTGGCTGCTGCTGCTGCTGCTGGTTCTGTGGAGCTGGTTGCTGAGGCTGCTGATTCTGATTCGCAGGACGAGGGCTCCTACAATCTTTGGCCTCGTGACCCATCTTGAGACACCTTTGACAGCGACCCTTGTTACATGGGCCGTGGTGATGCCTGTTGCAGTTGTGGCACCTGGGTTGACTACCCTGATATCTCCTCTGTCTGTGACCACCAGAGGATTGCTGACTGGGACTCTGATAATGGTCGATTTTCTGTTGCTGAGCTTGTGGCTGAACAGATGCTGAACCTTTACTAGAATCTCCATCCCATTTTCTTTCACTGTCACCAGATGTAGCAGGAGTAACTGAGGTGGTGACGTTAGCAATAGCATTAACACGCTTGGGCAGTTTATTCTGATCAACTGCCTGATCGGTGATACGGTGAGCGAGACGTTGAATTTCCTGGATGTTTTCGAGGTTAGCCGACGTCACGTGGCTCTGAATTTCTGGCGCCAATCCCTTGAGATACAACTCAATGCGCTTGTATGGAGGGTCCACCATAGTTGGACACAGAACGGCCAGCTCATTGGACCGTTTGGTATACGCTTCGATTTCCGATCCAACCATTTTCAAGTTATAAAGCTCATCTTCCAGCTTGTGTATGTCTTCCCGCGTGCAATACTCACGCTTGATGAGTTCCTTAAAGTCGTTCCATGGGGTGGCGTTAGCAGCTGCCAACCCTAAAATCTGCACTTGTGCGTTCCACCAAGTGAGCGCAATCCCTTCAAGTGTGCCAGTGGCGAACTTCACCCTGCGAGCCTCAGGGCATTCGCACATTTCGAAAACCGACTCGAGCTTTTCAAACCAGTGTAGGAGTCCAACTGCTCCCTCTGTGCCACTAAACGAGCTAGGACGACATTCCATGAAGTTCTTGAAGGTGCACCCAGGCTGCTGCTGAGCGGGTTGACCTGCTTGGGCGGCTGCAACTGCCGCAGCAATGAGAGCCTCTAGCTGGGCTTGAGTCATGTTAATTCGTGCGGCCATTGATCTTCATAGTAACAAGTAGCATACATAAGAATGGTTCGCGAGTAGGGCGATGACAGAAAAGCGTAGGCATATAGGTGTTCTCATGAAATCAAAGCATGTGTATCTAAGCGTAATGCGAGCAAAGTTCTAAGCAGTTCTAGCAAACAGGCAATAAACATAACATAACCCTTATTACCTAGGATGTCGAGTCTTGCACGTGGAGCGAAGCGTCGTTGTGGATCGTTGAGAGCACTGTTCTGGTTATAGTCCGGTTTTAATAAAAACGTTTTCCCATATTAAAACCTAGTTCTCTATAACCAATGGCTCTGATACCAATCTGTCACACCCCCAAAATCCACCCGCGGAATACCACCGCTCGGGAGCGTGACTGACCAGGATCAAGCCATCAATCATATCAAACCATAGCAATTAATAATAGAAGTAGTTAATATAAGTCACCATGACATGATTGATGTTTCAAAAACCAAACACTGTTTTAAGTAGCGGAAGCATAGTAAAGTAAATCCAAATAGTTTTACGAGTTATGAGTTCAACATCATCACGATCCATCTGCCCACAACGACCTGCTCTTCCCTGTGCAAGCTCCAAGTATACCTAAGGTCCTGCAAGGCATGCAGCAAATAATCAACAAACTAGTTGAGCGAGTTCACAGAAAGTAAGTTCATTGTGTAATGCATAAGTATAGCTAGTGGGGGCTTCCCATACTAGTGTGTAATAAAGGTGGGGGCTTCCCATGTTCATCCTGGTTAATGAGGGCTTCTCATTAACGGTACTTACTAGACTAACATCCGACCATGTGTTCTTCTTTACCGAGAACAGGAATACGTACAGGGTCACGTAGGCTTTACGTGACGTGCCCTTCCCCGAGGACAGTGGTACGCGTGGGGGCTACGTAGGCTTTACGCAGCGTGGCCTTCCGACCTGGAAGCCAGTGAATGGTATTGGGTTACGTAGGCTTTACGTAACGTGTCCTTCCCGACCCGGGAGACATATGGCAAGCATACTGGGTTACGTAGGCTTTACGTAACGTGTCCTGACTAACCTGAGGACGATGGTCTATAGTCTGGTATATGCGTAAGTACAAGTAACTCCTTTTACAATAACGTATCCAACCCAATTCCCAACCCGGGAATCCCATGCCTTGGCTGTGTGAACTCACCTTGGTTTGCTCGGCAGATACACAAAGAATATAAGTAGCAAGTAAATGGTCACTCACGTCCTATCATGGTTATTATACGAGTCAGGTTTGTATAGCACGTATATAGTAATCACGTATAGTCATGGCAAGCATGTACGCACGTAAGCAGATAAGACATAGCATGTGAGGATCCAATTGTCTAAGTCCAACCATACCCGGCCCAATGACATAAGCAGCCCAATAACAAAACAATCCAGATTCTCAATCGGCCCAAATAGCAAGCACAAACAAGTCCAATAATAAACAGTCCACAGTTCAAATCGTTGGGCTCAATAGATTGGGCCCGTGACAGTGAAGGCCCAACAGTGTGCGTGTAAACGATGGTCTCGAGTCGCAGCGGAGATCTCGAGTCGCAACCGGAGATTACGAGTCGCAACAGCTGGTTGCGAGTCGCAATGGAGATCTCGGTTCATCATGGTCTGGTTACGACTGATCATGTGCTGGTTACGAGTCGCAACGGGACTCGCAACCGTAGTCTCGACTTGTGCTGGCTTGGTTACGAGTGGGATTCTGACTCGCAACTATGGTCCCGACTCGCAACCAGGTGTCGAAATCGCGTATGTAACTGATTTCCATAATTCCTGCATTGACTATTCCGTGATTCTAGCAAACATCTACGGCAGTTTCGAAATCAGATCAATCACAGAAATTTATCATCAGTTAATTCAGATTTCATGCATATTCATAACAATTCAAGAACATCAAAAACGTGAACTGCATTCATATGAACAATAATCTATTTCTATGAACATGTAACCGTGACTAATTACCTAGCCCAAAACTTAGCACATCTACAAGTTAACATCCGAATCACATAGCATGACAACAGATTTCATCGAGTTTCATCCGATCCGTATGAACATGTTAACAATCCGAAACACATATTAACATTTGATTTATAACAAAGCACACATGTAAACCGGTTCTATCCCAATCAACCATACTATCATCATCCGAATTACATCATGTAATGTTCAAGAATCATATAAAATCATCAAATACAATCAAATAACAATGTACACTAACCGGTTGAAATCAAAGAGAGGGTGAGCCGAGAAGTGTTGTTCGCCGTCGGGTTCCAAGTAAACGAGAGAGGGAGAGCAAAGCTTCTAGGGTTTGTGTGTGTGTTCTTGTGTTTTGCAAAAGTGGTAAAACAAAACCCCTAAACTCAGTTTTGTGTGTTGCGAGTGGGGAGTGGGCCGAGCCCACTCGGTTGTCTAATGGTCCGCGTACAAGGTGTGGCCCAAAGGGCTTTGTGTGGCCGGTTTGTAGTGTTGTGCGGATCGGGTTTGGCTCGATAAAGATAAACATAACACACACACATAAAAAGCACATAATATCATAACATTCATTAGTCCGAAAATATCACATAAGCACGTAACGTTACATCACAGCAAGCCTAAAGTTCGAGTTGTCACACTTATACTCATACGTTTTATGCTTATACTTATACTTATACCCATACTACTCGTACGTTTTATGTCTATACTCATACTTACGTGAATGTTCATACTTAAACATATATTTATGCTTATACTTTCATACATACTCATGATTCATACATTCGTACCCGTACGCGAGTGGAATCCGAGAGATTCGCTTGCGTGGGTCCCATACTATATTCTTGTACGTATACATTCTTATCCTTTTTTTATGTATACCCTGATTCATACACAACTAGTACAAGCTATGTGGATCATGCGACGATCAAAATAATCGCGGGTGCACATGGGATTATAGTGATAGGCGTAAGAGAACCATAGAGTGTACTATTGTGCATGGTAAGACACGGAACGTAACATGACACCGAATACGAGACAGACGTGACATGGTTAAAACATGGTGGATACGCCACTGGTACTTTCTAAATATAAGTGTTTTCCCCATGTTACCAGACTTTCGTATAACGTGCCATGAGAAATTCGGTGTTTTGCAGACCTACTTAGACCTAATACGTAAACTTTAACAACTCACAAACGCATTACTAACGCATTAAATCCGATTATTCACGACGAGACCTCGTTCTTAACACACTACTTTAGTCTATCTGATACTTATGCCATTCTTATACTTGCATTCACTTGGAATCAATCGTTCGCTTTTATACTCCCCTTATTCTCCCTTATTCTTTGTCTTTTATACGGACCTCGTGCGCGGTCAAGTCTCATCTATTCTCTCTGATTGAATCCTTGGATGTCATCTTTTCAAAAGTCTTCCTCTTAGATTTCGAGGACGAAATCCCCTAAAGTAGGGGAGACTGTAACATCCGTAAAAAAACGGATATCCAAAATCTTACCCGTTTTGAATCTTGAATCCTAACCTTTGAAACCTCAAAATCTTTCGCGAATAAATAACCGTTTAAAAATTTTATTCTTTGATTTAATCATCATCATAGTTATTTAATTAATTTAATTAATTTATAGGTGACATAATGAGAGTTTAAACAAATTAAATAACCATTAAGAGGTTTTCGGTTACTTAATTAACTAATTTATTCTAAACATTTGCAAAGTTAATATTCTTTTATGTTACTTTAAACTAGTGTTAAAAACTTAGTTAGTATATATAACAAACAGGGACCATTTGTGTATTTAATAGAAACAGTAACTAACAGGGGCTATTGGTGCCAATAATGAAAGTGTAAATACTAAAAAAAAAAGAACAAAAATGGGCCATGCCCAGACTTGAACTCGGGTGTCTACCGGTTCAACGAACAAACACGCATACATAAACCAACTGTGCTAAGTCTTGACATCGGATTTCCTTGTTAACGTATGATATTTATTGACAACCTACGTTTGAATTCCATTTCAAACTTGCCGCCAAACAGAAACATCATGGCCTTCATCTCCAGCTTGTAACCGTCGCTGAGTTTACGGATTTTATTCATTCCGCAAATCATTTCATCTCGGTTACACGCTGATATATCGTAATTAATTCCGCATTTCCGTTTTTGCGAAACCAATCAAGAAATTTAATCGATAATCATGGCTCATACGACCTATATATACTTAGGTTTCGATACGTATCTCGCACATCTCGATCACCACTCCTCTCTCTACTCCCACTCGATTCTCCCAACCCCAAAACATCTGTCTCGATATTTCACCCACACTCTCCAACTCTCTCTGGTTCACTACACTTTCGCCGGTGATCGGAGTTTCGTCGGAACCGTACGGAAGCTTCGGGACTCCTTTCGTTACGTCTCGTTCACCGGGGAATACCGCAACCTTTCCGGAAACGAAGATCACGTCGGAGTTCTGCGACGGAACTCGAATCCACATCATTTCGGACTTTCGGTATAAATCTTATCGTCCTTTTGTCCTTGTTATTTAAACATCTACTTAATAGCACAAGGATTGATAGTTGAAAGAAAATAATATGTATATAAGCCACTATTGTTGGTTTTAAATGAAGAAATTGATATACAGATTTCATTTGTTCTTATTTACGTTCATACTTTTAAAACATAATAGTGGATCCATGTGTTTCTTCCTTTGTTGAAGTTGGTTTGCATATAACAGTGGTTACGGGTTCGACCCGTGTCCCCTACAAAGTCACTACACATAAAAATTTTGGGATATTTTCTATATATATACATATTAATTCATTTTCCTTGTTATAAGGAAAACATCAGTTTTTTTTATTTTAAACAGTTTTCAAATCCCTTAAATCCATAGATTTTATTTAGTTTTACCCCTTTCTTTTACATAGTAAAACCTACTAATAAAATAGATAATTATAAATTTTCATTTTTTTAGTTCATTCTCTATACAATCAAACCTCTAAATTTATTAACAACATAATGACTTAATAATTTATTTCTTTTAATTAATGAGATAAATTATAATAATTAATTAAATAAATTGTAGATCTTAAGCATTAGGGATTATATTTAATCTACAAATTTTAACGAGATCGTTATGTGATATCCCAAAATATAGGGTAACCGTTTCGTTATTTTGGAAATTCTCCAATCTTTACTCGCGCGTTATTTCAAGGAATCTCCATACGTAATCACGGTGAGTATACTTGAACCCCTTTTTCGTTTACCACTTTTTGGGGTGTAACATGTTATTTATAACTTACACACAAAACTTTATCATAATACATAAACATTCCTATTACACGCATGCTTATTTGATTACTTGGTACTTTAAACTTGGGTTGAGGACATCTTGTGTTAGACTTATCATTAACTTCGTACGAGCCTATCCGTGACATATATAGCGCTATAGGATTAACGCACCGCCCGTAGACTTGTGGTTATGTCATGAGCATATTGCGTTTCATCATTGGTTTGATATGTTGAACACATGCCGATTTTATTGTTTATCTTGTATCAAGAGCTTGCCACATGGAATTGTTTGAAACATATCTTTTTATGCTACGTATGAAAAACCTGTATACTCGCCTTTGCTTTTGCATTGAACTTTATTTTAAACATGTTACAGGTTGAGGATGACGATTGCTATGAAATGAAGTAGTGTTGATGCTTAGATACACATTTAGACGTCTTAGGTCAAATACGTCGTATAAATTCCATATTTGTTGTTGTATTGTTTTCTTGTATTTTTCATGTATTGTAACATTTATTTATGAATGAAATCAATTTATCTTTAATTCTATTGTCACATTTAGCGTTATGTGTGATGAGCAATCTTTCTTCGTCTCACTCCGATGTTTCCGCCATCGGTTGGGGTGTGACACTAACCTTACCAGAAGGAACAGAAGATTTTAAAGTATATAGTGATGCTTCAAAGCTAGGATTTGAATGTGTGTTAATGCAACACAAAAAGGTAATTGCGTATGCATCAAGACAATTGAAAAAGCACGAAGAAAACTATACCACTCATGACTTAGAATTAGGAACCATAATTTTGCCCTTAAGATTTGGAGACATTATCTGTATGGAAGTAAGTTTACTGTGTATACGGGTCATAAGAATTTAAGATATATTTGAGCAAAAAGAATTAAACATGAGGCAAAGGAGATGGATGAAAATCCTAAGTGACTACGACTGTGATATTCAGTATCACAAAGGAAAGGCTGAAGACGGCTAGAGATCGCCAGAAGAATTATACAGATAATAGACAAAAGCCGTTGGAGTTTCAAGTTGGAGACAAAATGCTATTTAAAGTATCTCCTTGGAAAGGAGTTGTTAGATTCGGTAAGAAAGGAAAGCTAAGTCCAAGGTACATAGGACCATTTCCAGTAATACAACGAATAGGACCAATTGCTTATCGGTTACAACTACTAGAGGAACTAGTTGGAGTACATGATGTATTTCATATATCCAATCTCAATAAATGTTTATCAGACGAATCCCTGTGAAGGGGTATGGTCCCAGATCTCGCGTCAACATCGACCGCGAGTGACCATTACCCTTATCAAAACCCCCACCAACCAACAACCTACTTGTGCCCATGCGGGAACGCGTCGACACAAGGGTTGAATCCAATCTATCTAGTGATGAAGGAGGACTTACCTGGAACATGAGAACGGTAGAGTGACGCGACATAGCATCACATCTGGTGTATGAAAACGGAAGTATTCACAGCGATGCGGCCTCGCACCGCGTCCAGTGAACACTTCTATCAATACAAGGAAGCTGGATAACAGCAACAGTCACCACAGGCGACGATGCGGCCAGCACCGCATCTCGCATATTTCTTGATCACAAGCAAGAGACGCGATAACATCAGATGTTACCGCAGGCAGCGATGCGGCTCGCACCGCATCCTATACGCTCAACAAGTGGGACTGACACCACAATGCAAGTGGAACCAATGGCAGTCACCTGTCAGGTCTACGTAAGCGACAGACTGACGTGGCGTCGTCTCCCCGGCCGACATGTCTGACACACCTGCAAAGGTGCAGCATGCCGTCAGTCTATCCATCCACCTCCTCCTTCACTCCTCGGCTATAAATACCAACCCCAAACCAGGTTTGAGGTATCTCTTTACAACTCCCTCACTACTATTACTATCTTACTTTGCTTCCCAAGCAAATTACTGATTCTCACGCCGGAGAGTGGTAACAAGGAGCACCCCCACCCCATCCTCCTTGTTACGAGTCACGGTTTGTTTCCTTGTGCAGGAGATCAACCCACCGGTGATCCAGCCAGCGATCCTCGAGAGGAAGGGATTAACCCTTCTTGGCGAGACCAGTGAGTTAACCCTGCCCGGTTAACCACTGTTTCATCACCCTGGTAGTATCTCTTCAAGATATAGAGGTAAATGAAAAGTTAAAATTTGTAGAAAAACCACTACAGATAGAAGATAGAAAAGTCAAGTTTCTCAAGCACAAACGACTAGTATTGGTCAAGGTCAAGTGGAATTCAAAGAGAGGACCGAAGTACACTTGGGAGCTAGGACGAGATTTTCCTTAAGGTGGGGAGGATGTAACAACTCTCACTAAAAATCAATACTTATTATGCTAATTGTCTAGTAAGGAAACCCTAATTGAGAAACGCAAGTAATTCTGCATAAACCCTAAAATTTTTATAACAATCAGAATTAGGATCAGGGCCCCTAAAACTCAAGGGGGGTTAAACCCTAATTGATAATTATCCTCCGAATACGTTGTCTAAATTGAGAATTCTTAAACTGTCGACTCATCAGGCCTATACCAGTGACTAACATACCCTACCCTAAATGGACACCCCAGGCGATACGCGGCAAGTGCCACGGATTCTTCCGCGACACGCGGGAGGTGCAAATTTCGGGTATAAATAGAGGGCCTTGGGACTTGAATTTTGACACTGAAACGACGTAAAAATTCCAAACGTACGCTAAGTTATCGTAGGAACAGTCCAACAACACACACGATTCACGAATCGCTGCCGCAATAAGGGTAATAACTCGATCGCTATTACGATTCAACATCCGATCGATTGTAACTATCCAACGATTGTTTGAGTGCTGCTCAAATTGAGTTTATACTTTGTCATTCGTCGTGATTTCAACTTGAATGTTTGAGTGCTGTCCGAACTCGGACTATACTCTGTCATTCGTTGTGAATCCACTGAGTTGTTAAGTATTGCACTTTGATAATCATTGTGAGGGTTTAATCTCATGAATTGTCGTAACTGCTGTGTTAGTTACTAACCCAGTTTGTGTGCACTATTATTAAAATTAGGTTAAACAAGGCTAAATCAGTAGGCTTATACACTGCTCGTTAAATCTGCAATGTGAGTCATTCTCTTTTTATCAATTGTTTTACAATACTCCAAATTATTTTCAAAAGTTATAATTACAGGGACTAAGTCGTGGATATCTTGAATCACTGGCTAGTGGGGTATTGTGCACATTACTAATTTTCTCCCAGTTAGGTTCATTGACCTACTAGGGATAATCATCACTATTTGGGTTCATTGACCTAATAGTGGTATGACCATCGTCACCATTGTGACATGTCACCATTGTGACACGGCGCCAGATAAAAAAATAAGATATAAACCATTGTAATCGCTCTTATGCTGTAATTTTATAACTAAGGGTCATTTTATAAAACCTGAATGAACTCACTCAGTATTTCCCGCTGACAAAACCTTTTTCAAACATGTTTCAGGTGATCTGTTATGATCCAGGAAAAGTGCCGTGAAGCACTACAAGCTTAAGAAAGTGGCTCATGATAAAATAAAGAAACATGTTTTGTAAAATAAAAGATTTCCCAGTGAAATCAAATGATTGTAAATTACCGGGGTTTTATCCCTAAATTATGTAAACAGGCAGTTTTAAATATTGAAAGATCCTGTTTTAAAAGACTTCCGCTGTCGCCTAAATTAAATACCACGGGATTTCTGTCCCGCGGCTCCTGAAACGGGTCAAACCGGGTCGGGGGCCGTGACAAAAACCAAAGGGGTCAAATTCGACAGAAACAGAGTTGTCGGTTGTGAATCGACGAACAGAAATTAAAATTTTGATCAGTTTAGGTGCATATAGGACGTCTTTAAGGATGAGTGGGGGGAATGATGGGGGAAGGGTTTGTGCGCCTTGTCCAACAACCGGTATGGATGAACCATTTCTAACAATGATATTTGAATTCACGCTATTATCAAAATAAGACCGAAAATTAGTTGCCGAATTAGACATATTACCTGTTGCTCCCGTGTCCATGTACAGGTTAGGATCCGGCTGGTTGAGAGACATAGTGTAAAGCGCTTGTTCTATGTCGGTCGGGGCATACGCATTGTGAGCTTGAGTGGGCCTGGGGCCGAGAATTCTATTTCCGCCATGTGTGTTTGCTGAATTGGGCCGAGGAGCAGTGGGGTACGGGCAAGGAGGAGGGGCCCAAGACTGATTCTGTGGTGCGGCCCACTGCTGGGAGGAAGTCGGCTGAGGATAACCGAGCCCAGTCCACTGATGTTGCTGGGCTGAGTTGGGCCAGAAAGGTTGCTGAGTAGGCCAAGTTGAGTGGAAATTGGGAGAGCTGTTGTTGCGGGTCCGACCCCAGTTGCCCCGTCCTCTGCCGCCTCTGCCACGGGAGCGTCCGCGTCCTCTGCCACGGTCAGAGTCTTGACGATATTCGCTGGTATTCACCTGTGGGTGCGGTTTGTTGGAGTTTGCATTCAAGGCGGTGCCCGCAGTTTGGGCTAAAATAAGTGCTTGTTCTGCCTTACGTGATTCGACTAGCATGACCTTTGATCGAGCCTCATAGAAGGTTGGAAGAGGGTCCTGTTGCTGGAGGATGGTAGCGATGCCTTCGTATTGTTCGTTGAGACCGGTGATAAGTTGAAGAACCAGGCGGTCATTGTCAACCGGACTGCCTACATTGGCGAGTTGATCGGCCAGCACTTTGAGTTGCTGGCAATATGCGGAGACGTTGGGGAACCCGTCGAGATGTGTGTTCGAGAATTTGTGTAGAAGATGAATGGAGCGAGAAGTTTTGTTATCCTGAAAAATTCCTTCAAGGGTCTTCCACGTGTCATACACGGTTGTGTTTGGCTTCAGAATAACATGAAGGAGATTGTTGGATATTGTTGCATAAATCCATTGTAGTACAATAGCATCCAAACGATCCCAGGAATCATCGGCTGGAGAATCTTTATCGGCTTTGTCTTTGTCGGTGTCCTTGTTTTTACCAGAAGAGGAGGAGGGTCGGGGTGAAAGATGGTCGATGACCAGGGCGGCACGACACTGTATTTTGAAAAGTTCGGACCATGAGGCATACTGCCCGGATTCCATCTCGGATGTATTTTTGGCTCCATTGAGAGAGTGATGAAGCCGGCAAGGAGAATGGGTTAAACAGGGGAGGAGATCGGCTGTACAGGAGGAAGAAGGAGGGAGATTAGGAGAGGTCTCGTGATACCATGTAAGAGACGATAGTTTTTAATAGGATCGATGATCCTTTCCCTCAATTCTCATTCCATTATAAAGTTATAGATCTCCTCTATTTTGGGAGTGATATAACTAATTTCCATAATACATGCGATTGCTATCATATCTATATTTACAAATAATAATGACAGGAGCTATTAATTTGTTATCCATCTATTTAAAACCCAACATAAAGAATAGTGGCTAGATGTTGCAGAATTTTTTGCAGAATTAGGTGTCCTGAACAAAAAAAGAGTGCCATTAGGTGGTTGAAGGGGTAAGGTCCCAAAAACCCCATAAAAAGTGCTTGGGACCACACCACAACCTTACCTTTCAGCCTTGTACCTTGCGCGGCCGCGCAATGATTTCACAAATAAAGACTTAAAGAACAGACAACTATCAACACTTGCGCGCCCAAAGGAAATCATAAACCTTTGCGCTTTCTCCCATAGACAAAGGATGAAAATCCTGAAATAAACACTCCCGCCTAAATATCCAGACCTGGATATTACTTACCCAGACTTGGGATTTATTTATTCACCTGTCTCCACACGATAAGGTGCCACACCAGATTACAGCAGTAATCTTCTAGAAGAAATACAATCGTGCATCACCAAGACGGTTACAACCGTCTGGACACGTGTCACCATCTCAAGCATCCCTGAATTCACAACGGAAGCATGCAATTGGAAAGTAATCTCCACTTGATCACTTTACACGTGGCAAATTCCCAGCCTTCGATCTAAGCCACGATCCGTGTGCTCTCACGTCGGATCAAGAAGCTTGACGGAAGGGAAGGTAACTGCTTACGGGGTTAGTATCTTCCGTCAACTTTTCACTAACGGGTTTTCCCGCCTAAAACGACTCCCGGCTATAAATATGAGAAGCAACCCAGGTATGAATTCAAGTTACACACACTTACAAAAAACATCTTCTTCTTCATTACCAATACTTATTCTCACACCGGAGTCGGGTCAAGGATAGAACCCTTTTCTCCCCTTGGCGAGGCTAACGGTGCTCTTTTTTGCAGAGTTATCGGAGAAGAAGACCAGTCGGACCTGAATCAATCGAGTGGAAACCAACCTTTTATGCGGATTCAAACCCCCTAGATATCTCAGTTCCGACCATTTATCTAGTGTTTCTTCATTGGCACCCACCAATTCCTCTGTTTTTTCAGTTTTCATCTCGTTTCGATTCAGTTCTTTTCATCCTCTGTTATGGCAGAAAATTCATCATCTCATCGGCAAACCGGTCTTCGACCGAACGTCGAAAACAATGTTCAAGTAGAAGGAATCCCAGAGGATGCCTCGGATGACAACGAGGTTCAATCCAACCGAGCAAACGACCCTCCAGGAATATTACCAGCAAACCCTGCTCAATCAATTTTGCCACCAGGAGAAACTCTGATATCCTGGTACGTCAGGTCTCAAGGGGCACTAAACGCAGTATACACACAGCTGTGTGCTCAGACCGCTCCCTTAACTCAGTCACGGAGACCAGGATCTCGGGCAAACGCTTCCCAACGGGAGGATTCAACTTACGGAAATACAGAAGTTTATGCCAGATCCACATCACAACGTGAATACACTCAGACAGGAAGTCATCAGAGAGAAAATCATGGTAGACCACATCCTCACCGAAGACAATCGGTTCATGACAGGTTGGGTTCCCAACGAGACACCCACACCGACGAGTCTGATCCAACATACCGTTTAAGTGCAAATACCAGTGTGTTCAATCGATTGCAGCCAAATTATAATAAATGCAGGCCTCGTACGGTTTATAACCCTGAGGCAGAACACAACTATGATTTGATTTACCGCCCTGCGGAAGCAGCGGAAAATTCAAAGTTCGTCATGGAAATATGTCACACCCCGATTTCCACGTGTCACCGGTGGGCCCGGTGTGGGGTACAGTGACGTAGTTGGCATCGTCATAGACAATCAACACAAATAATAATGCACAGCGGAAGCAGAATAGAAACATTTCAACTTTTAAATAAAGTGTAATAATAAATATCACAGTAGTTGAAATGGATCCACAGGCGGATCAAATAAAATAAGATAAAAAAAATAGTTCAACAGATAAATGTCGTCCGAGTTTGCGAGACTATTGTGGACGCTCTTCTAGGAAACAGCCAGCCTATTTCCGTATAGTACCTGCACTTAATCTTTTGGGAAAAATACGTCAGTTTACACTGGTAAATACAAATCGACTGACTCATTTTGAAAATGATTGAAAATTGATTTAAATGCACAAGGCATAAATATTTTTATTAACTTGGGATAATTATGCAATATAAACTTGTGAACGATTTACATGCACTTATATCTCTGGTGGCCCGGGATCTACTGTCCGGGCTAGAGATTTAATTGACACACCACATCAAAGAGTTATACACGACGGGTGTACGCCTACACCCCGTGCTCTGGTCGTGGCCATCTCGTAAGAAAATGCCAAGGATATCCGGGACACGGTCAACAACCCCCCAAAGCCTTTTAAGTAAGACAAAACTGTTTAAACGAAGTCGCACAAGCTATTCAAGACTGAACACCTATAAGGAGCAGGACTTGTGCGCCCGATCAAGCGGTATTTTAAATACCGTACCCCAAGCCCGTATAGGGAAAATAAGTCAAAATGTATTTACCTGAGCAAGTATAAGTCACAAACGATAAGTGGTGGTAGCTTTTACCGGGCTTCCTAATCTGGAACAAAGGTTTATAATTAACCTATTAGATTCCTAACGGCCTTTTATTTAAGCCTAAGCTTTGACCGGTTAGTTTTAGGAATGATACGGTTTACGCACGATTAAGCGAAAGACCGGATAGAATGTGATTTAGACCCGACAAGTTTGAATACTTGTATAATATGGGTATACTAAATACATTCTGGATTTTGAGATAAAAATGATATCGTTTGACCCGGTTCGGTCAATTTACGCAAACTAGTTACGTAAACCGAACCGAACGCAATAAGGGCGATACGGGTAGCCAAAAGATTCAAATGCAAGTTCCCTGAATTAATATGCTTAGAATATGATATTATATCAGTAAGTTATGTTCTATATTGCCCGGGATAATTTTAAACTCAATTTATGCCTTAGAAGGGCATTTTGGTCATTTAAAAGATAATAAAAGGGTAAAATTAGAAATCTGAGTTTCGGGTCTGGTTCATACAGTAAATATACTTAATATAACATATTATATCAGTAGGGTATGACCCATATACCAAATATATCATTTAAAACCAAACTATGCACCGTAGGGGCAATTTAGTAATTTCACAAGGGCTAAAAATGCCAAAACTGGAAACCTGAGTTCAAAATATCATACTTACTGTTATTATATGAAAATATGTGATTTACATCAGTAGGTATAAGTTTTATAGGTTTAAAACAAGTACAACGCTTACTATGCGCTTAAGACGCTAAAAATACGATTTAAGGGCGTTTTCGGGTTTTCACAGTAAATCTGAGATTTTTATATTTCCAGAAGTCTTATAATAATTTATTCATCATACAAAATCAGTAGAAAAAGGTTTCGGGTCAAAAGGATGTGTAAAACTCCTTTTATGGCTAAAACGGTCAAAACCGACATAAGCCGAAATGGCTAGGTGATCGAGGATCCGTTCAGCCAAAAATTAATTAAAAATCATCAAAATTCCCAGAATATTATATATAATCAGTTGGTAAAAAGTTTTGTACCAAAACGTGGCCAGAAACGGGTTCTACGCGAAAAGGACCGTTTATGTAAATTTATAACATAGTTTTACGCTAATGGCCATAACTCACAATCTGGACCACCAACTGATCCGAAACTTTCGGTGCAAGTTTATATAATAAAAATAAAGATTTCTATCCTTTCACTTTTCCAAAAATCCCGTTTTAAATCAAAAAGGGCAAAATAGTCAACTTTATGCATAAACCGGGAACAAGCATTCGAATAGGCTAAGCATAGACTCAATCAAAGAAAATTCCAGAAAGTTTAACTAAAATAAAAAATAGTCAAAAATACTTTCCAATACAGATCTTGAACATACATGTACGAATCCGAATCGATAGTCTACGAAATAATCGTTTTACAAGACTTTCGGTTCCGATTCGTGTCTACACTATAGATTGTCGAGTTGATGATGGTTAAAACACCTTTACATATATATTACAAGTCATTTTTAATGATCAATCAGTTTGCATGTCATCTATATCATTAATCATGTCATTTTCCACGAAAATCACTTCTGTTGACTTTTTAGAAATAGGTTTGACTCGACATTAAGCATGCATGTAGTGGGAATCAGTTAGTACCCTTTAGAGGGTTTGTTTCCCACATAAATACCAATCTATAACAAGTTTCAATTCGAGAAATTACTGAAAGAAATCCGTTTAATCAGAAAGTCAAAGGTTATGAACACCCAGTTTGACTTTTACTAATAATCACAACAAGAATGGATTAGAGAACGAATTGAATGCTTACAATGGTCCTAAAGATGTTTAGTGGACACTAGAAGTCGGCCTTGATGCTCAGAATTCCTCCAGAGAAGCTTTGAGAGCTCTTGCAAGTCTTGGTGTTCTTGGTTACTAGTGTAAATGATCACAAATGGATGCAAATTCGGATTTAAAGCAGGGAATTGAGGTTTACTGTTGTAATAGGCTTGCATGTAATGTTATTGGTGCAAGAGGAGGTGCAAACAACTGTATCCCACTCGGATTCGGACCCAAATCAGCCCCAAATACGTTTTCTGTTCGCTGGGCAACCCACGCGGCCCGCTTGGGCATTCCCAGGCGGGTCGCCTGACCCCTCTGATCAGCCAACAACTTTCCTCAATTGACAGAAATGGTCCCTGTGCTTGTACGTGATGTTTCGGCTACTTTTCTCGACCCGTAAACCCCCAAACTTGGTTTTTAAGAACCTTAGGACTTTTACCAACATGGTAATGCTCTCGGATAACTTTGCGCTCAACCGAAAAGCCCTGAATTCGGCGTTGACGCTTTTAGTCCTTTAAGTACGGTTTTGGCCATAACTTTCTCATACGTTGACGAATCTTCATGAAATTTTTACCACATATTCTAGTGAGTATATTTTAGCTATACAAAGCTTCGGGTCTGCCAAAAGTTCACTCAGAGGTATAAATTAAACATGTTGACACTTTTGGCCCCTATAGTTTACGATACTTCACTTTTGGGCAATTTCCGCGTCGTATGATCCATGAACCATCCGTTAAATGTTATAAACATTATGTGGGGTTATCATAGAGTCTATTTATCCATTGTTGACACCTTGGACCCTTACGTTCCATAGTTTTCACTGTTTGTCACTTTTAGTCCCTCTAAAGTATGTTTTCACATAACGGAACCTTATGACACGTGTCAAGACATTATTGGCCGAAATTTTTTTTTCGAGGTGTTACATCCTCACCCCCTTAAAAGAAATCTCGACCCCGAGATTTATTCAAACAATTGGGGATATTTTTCTTTCATCGTGGATTCCACTTCCCACGTGTATTCGGGACCTCTACGGGCATCCCATTTGACCTTAACAATAGGCACTTGCTTCCTTCGAAGCTTCTTTACCTGTCGATCCTCGATCGACAAAGGTTTTTCGACAAACTTTAGACTTTCGTCTATGTGTATATCTGTATGCGGTATAACCAGTGAATCGTCAGCGAAACACTTCTTCAAGTTACAGATATGGAACACATTATGAATAGCACTAAGCTCTTCAGGCAATTTTAACTTGTAAGCGACTGCCCCGACACGTTCGATTATCTCGAAAGGTCCAATATATCGCGGGCTCAGCTTGCCTTTCTTTCCAAATCTCATCACACCTTTCCAAGGTGATACCTTGAGCAATACTTTTTCACCCACATCGAAGTGAAAATCTTTGCGCTTAGGATCCGCATAACTTTTCTGCCTATCCCTGGCAGCTTTCAAACGATCACGGATCTGAACGATCTTGTCTGTCGTCTCAAAGACGATATCTGGTCCAGACAACTGGACATCTCCAACTTCTGCCCAACAAATGGGCGATCTACACTTCCTACCGTATAGGGCCTCAAAAGGCGCAGCCTTTATGCTGGAATGGTAGCTATTGTTGTAGGAGAATTCAATCAGTGGTAGGTGCTTATCCCAACTACCACCTAAGTCGATCGCACATGCACGAAGCATGTCTTCCAAAGTTTGAATAGTACGCTCACTCTGACCATCAGTCTGAGGATGGTAAGCCGTACTAAAATTCAAACGAGTGCCCAACGACTGTTGGAAACTTTTCCAAAAATGTGACGTATATCTAGTATCTCTATCAGAGATAATAGATATAGGTATACCATGTAGCGCTACTATCTTATCGACGTATAATTGGGCTAACATATCTGAGCTATACGTCTCTTTGATGGGTAGAAAATGAGCTGACTTAGTCAGTCTGTCCACTATGACCCATATGGTATCATTTCCCTTTTTCGTTTTCGGCAACTTGGTGATAAAATCCATTGTCACCATTTCCCACTTCCATTTGGGAATTTCAGGTTGTTGAAGCAAACCTGACGGCTTCTGATGCTCAGCCTTGACTTGCGCACAAGTCAAACACCTGGCCACATACTCGGCCACGGACTTTTTCAAACCAATCCACCAGTAGTTCGATTTCAAATCCTGGTACATCTTATCAGCTCCAGGATGGACGGAGTATTTAGAGCTGTGGGCCTCCTGGAGGATAACATCCCGAAGTCCTCCATATACTGGGACCCATATTCGTCCGTTTAGGCGTAGCATTCCATCTTTGTCGTGGGATAACTGCTCCTCAGTTACTCCCAACTTTTCTGCCGGATAGTTAGCTTCCAGCACAGCTTCCTTCTGTGCAGCCAACACCCTTTCATTCAAATTATTTCTTATCTCAATGCGCTTGGCATTGATCCTGATCGGTTTCACCCTTTCTTTTCTGCTTAAGGCGTCGGCAACCACATTCGCCTTGCCTGGATGGTATCTTATCTCACAGTCATAATCATTGAGGGTTTCCATCCATCGCCTTTGACGCATGTTCAATTCTTTCTGATTGAACAGATGCTGAAGACTCTTGTGATCCGAATAAATGATACACTTGGTTCCATACAAGTAATGTCTCCATAGCTTCAAAGCAAATACAACCGCACCCAATTCCAAATCGTGGGTGGTGTAGTTCTTCTCGTGCACCTTTAGCTGGCGAGAAGCATAGGCAATGACTTTGCCTTTCTGCATGAGTACACAACCCATGCCCGTATGCGATGCATCACAATACACCACAAATTCATCTATACCATCGGGCAATGTCAACACTGGCGCATTGCTCAGCTTCTGCTTCAGAATGTCAAAGGATTCCTGCTGCTTAGGGCCCCAATCAAACTTAATCTTCTTACGGGTCAACGAAGTTAGGGGCGCAGCAATCCTTGAGAAGTTCTCGATGAATCTCCTATAATATCCTGCCAATCCGAGGAAACTGCGGATCTCGGTAGGAGTTTTCGGTTCCTGCCAGTTCATGACTGCTTCTACTTTAGCGGGATCTACTTGGATACCACGCTCACTTACAACATGTCCAAGGAACTGGACTTCTCGAAGCCAAAATTCACACTTCGAGAATTTGGCATAAAGCTTCTCTTGATTCAAAAGTTTGAGAATACAACGAAGGTGTTTCTCATGTTCAGCTTGGCTCTTCGAGTAGATAAGAATGTCGTCAATAAAGACGATAACGAACTTATCTAAATAGGGTTTGCAGACGCGATTCATGAGGTCCATGAACGCGGCTGGTGCGTTAGTGAGCCCAAACGGCATCACCAGGAACTCGTAATGTCCATAACGAGTCCTAAACGCGGTCTTGTGTACGTCTTCTTCCTTGACCTTCAACTGATGATAACCTGACCTTAGGTCAATCTTGGAGAAATAACTTGCTCCTTGTAACTGATCGAACAGATCGTCGATCCTGGGTAACGGATACCGATTCTTGATAGTGACCTTATTCAGCTCACGATAATCGATGCACAGACGCATCGATCCATCCTTCTTCTTAACGAACAAGATTGGCGCTCCCCAAGGAGATGAGCTAGGTCTAATAAAACCTTTAGCTAATAGATCATCCAACTGCGTCCTCAACTCCTTCATCTCCGTTGGTGCCAATCTGTATGGTGCTCTTGCTACAGGTGCAGTGCCTGGAATGATATCTATCCGAAACTCTACTTGTCTATCCGGTGGCAATCCGGGTAGTTCTTCAGGAAACACTTCAGGATATTCTGATATAACAGGGATATCCTCAATCTTCGGCTTCGGCTCATCAATGGTAACTTGTGCCATATAAATGACACATCCCTTCTGCATGCATCTGGATGCTTTGAGCATGGACACTTGCTCCGGCAATCCATGCTGGGTATCTCCTTGAATAGTAAGTGACTCACCAGACGGAGTCTTAACTATTACTTGCTTTCTATTGCACAGAATCTGGGCTTGGTTACTTGACAACCAATCCATGCCTATCACTATATCGAATCCAGCTAGCTTAAAGGGAAGCAAGGATAACGGGAAGGAATGATTCCTAATGGATATAACACATCCATCTAGAACAGTCGAGGCGGTTTCTAAGGTTCCATCGGCTAATTCCACCTCATATTTCACACTTAAGGTTTTAACAGGAAGGTTCAACAGTTTACAAAACTTATTATCTACAAACGATTTATCAGCCCCCGAATCAAACAAAACTCTAGCAAAAATATCGTTTACAAGAAACGTACCGGTAATGACGTTATCGTCAAGGACTGCTTCCTTTGCGTCCATTTTGAAGACTCTCGCATTAGTCTTCTTCCCTTCCTCGGCCTTCTTCGCAAACTTTGGACAGTTGGGCCGAATGTGACCTTTTTCGTTGCAACCAAAACACGTTGCATCCTTCATCTTCTTGCAATCCACAGCCTTATGATCGGTGGACTTGCAGATTCCACATCGCTTCTCCGAAGACTGGGATTTTGTTTCAAACCGACACCTCCCAAAGTGGTGTCTCCTACAAAACTTGCATCTGGGTTTTTCACCCGACTGATGATCACTTTTCCTAGACCCCGACCCTTTCCTGTGGTCGTTGTTCCCTCTATGTCGCTTTTCAGATCTCCGTGAGGTGTCATCCTCACGTTTTCGTTTGTTCTCCTCAGAGCTCCTTATGGCTCTCAATCTAACCACGTCTTGAGTGAGGGAGAGGGATAGATCCGCTACGGATCGAAATGTTGTAGGTCTTGAAGCTTTAACACTCGCCTTTATTTCCGGTGCCAGACCCCCGATAAATCGAGCAATCCTACGCGGCTCCGGGGTCACCAAGTAAGGCACTAAACGAGACAGCGTGTTGAACGTAGTAAGATACGTTTGACAGTCGAGGTTCTTCATGACTAAGGATACGAAATCCGATTCGATTCGCTCGACCTCGTGCTGCGGACAGAAGTTCTCTTTAATCAGGGCCACAAACTGTTCCCATGACAAACCGTACAGTGTGGCCTTACCGGCAGCTTGTAGGAGTGACCTCCACCATGCTAACGCATCTCCTTTGAATGATTGGGACACGTACTTAACGACGTCCCTATCAGCACACCCGCTGATGTCAACTACAGTGTCCATCTCGTCGATCCACGTCATGCAGTCGACGGCTCCTTTTTCCCCAGTGAAATCTCTGGGCTTGCAGGATACAAAGTATTTGTACGTACAGGACCTGCTGTACGTGTCACGTTTCAGCTCAATCTCCTGCTTCGGGACGCTGCTGTGGTTGGAGGAATGATTATCATCCTCAACTTTCTTTGGCTCACTCTTTTTAGAAGGAGGCTTACTATGAGCCCCAGAATGAGTCTTAGCCTTGACATGCGTCACTGAGCGGGTTCTACTCTGAGTACCACTAGATTCTTTGAACTGCCTATCTATAGCCTTGGCGACAGCATTATCAATCAGTGCTTGCAGTTCTGCACCGGTAACGTGAATCTTTGCATTATCTGAGCGTTCCCCAGAATGACTGTTGGTTTCTTCCGATTTGGCCATTGTAGCTTTAAGCTACAATAAGGACAAGGTCTATTTAGAACCTAACAGTATTATCGTCCTAGACGATTTATTAACCATGGTATCAAAACCTTAGCAGTTAATTTAATAGATTTCATTCAGGCTCTTATTAGCAATCAAGGAATGAAAATATATATATTGGCACCATAGGCCTAGTCACAAGGACAATCACTAAATTATAAATTTAGATTTTTATAGGACTATAAATTGTATAATTAAACAAATAATCCTTTACTAGACAGAGAGTCATAAACCACAACTGTCATTATATAACATAGTTATAACCCGTAGGTATCAAGCCATTAATAGACTTGTGTACAGATTTAATCTGTAGATATTTCTTTACTAGGCAGGGAGTCATAGACCACAACTGCCACTATATGACCTAGTCATAACCCGTAGGTATCAAGCCATTAATAGACTTGTATACAGATAGAATCTGTAGATAATTTATTAAAAAGGTGGGTCGTGTGATTCTACAGATCACGCTTAGCCCAGAATGTTAACATGTTCTCAGATGTTAACAGGGAGTTGAATCCTTTCAACCAGGTTTTACCATCAGGGCCAGGCCTGTTAATAAGGCATTCAGGCTAGGTTATACCTTACTAAGATTCTTATAAAATGGCAAATCAAATAAAAATTGATATTTTCCATTATTTTAATATTATATTCATGCATATAAATAAAATGAGAAATTCAAATTAATCATTTCAAATTTCAATTAAAATACCAGTACATAATTGCCCTAAACGGGACTTTGAAATAACATAACTAGCATGAATAACATGCCCGCGCAGGGGCTAAACAAGTGCAACAATAATAAAATAAAATAAAACAAACCCACGCAGGGGTTAACAGGATAACATACCCACACAGGGGTAGAGAAAGATAGATATACCCACGCAGGGGTAGAGTACTGGAATAAATGTCCACGCAGGGACATGAGTACATGCAATAATAATCGAAGGATTCAACGATCCTTCTTGCTCTTACCCTTGAGCAAATCGAACACCTTCTTAAACAAGCCACTGGTGCGTCGGCGATCCTCTCGCATATTGTGCTGAAACTCGCGTCGCATGCTATCAATTCCCTGCAGGATCTCCTGAACCTGCGGTGGCGACATCATAGGCGCCGGTGGTGGTGGCTGGTAGTGCTGCGGCTGCGGCGGCTGGTAAGGCTGCGGCTGCGGTGGCTGCTGGTAACCCGGAGGGTAACCAAAAGTAGATGGGCCAGCAGCCCAAGGGTCTCCAAGTGGACCACTATGTGGGAGTGAGCTGTAGTTCACAGCTTGCCAATAAGGGTCTCCCGTGTAATCATAACCCTGAGGGAACACCTGCTCGAACGGGTTGAACTGAGCGGCACTAGCATAAGCCGGAATCGGCTCTCCAAAATTCTGCGGCGGCAGAGGCGGGATCGGAACAGAAGTAACCTCCGATACGGGATGCTGAGACTCCCCTGTCTCAGACTCCCCGGGTAGAGATGTGTAGCGGCTGCTACTAACACGTGGAGGGGTGCCTATGCGAATCCCTCCGCGCGTAGACATGCGCGCATTCCTCCTAGGCCTCTGAGGCGGAGGAGGTAAAACTGGCGGCGGCGGTGGTGACGGAGTGATCACGTCACGCCACAGGGCCTCAGATAGGTCCTGCGGTAGAGGCGGCTGCTGCTGGAGCTGCTGCTGCTGTGAGTGGTGCTGTGAGTGCACCGGCGAACCATGGAGCGATTGAAGCATCGGAGTACCATGGAGTGATTGAAGCATAGGAGAGTTGTGGCTAGGGGTGAAGTACCAATCATGCTGCTTGAACCTCTCCTGGAAGCTGTCCACACCATTAAATGGTGATCCTGTGTATGGCGACCCATCCGATATCTCAATCGGGTGGTTTGGTGTACCTGATGGTGGGAGCGAAGGGTCCGTCTCCTCGTCTACGTCCATCTCGTGACCACCAGAAAAGTGGTCCTCCTGTCCAAGTGGGTTATGGCCCACTGGCTCCTCCACATAAGCATTAGGGTTATACAAACCCTGGTAGGCTGGCGCTGGGTGCTGGTGTGGTGACTGGTGCAACGGTATGTATGATCCAAGCGAATCATGGGGCCCGTTCTCCGAATGGGGCCCAAACGAGTGGGGTAATGACGGAGAAGTGCTCGCGGAAACCGAATGCCTAGCAGGCTCGGCAATAGACCTCCAAAGGTCGTTGGCGGCTGTGTGGTGTGTAGCAGATGGGGCCCGCCTATGCGAGGGACCAGCCTCATGATCGTGCGATGTAGGAAATCCTCCACGACCTCTCATCCTTGGCGGCATCCTGATCCTGTCAAAAGTCAAACAAGTTGCACAACAAAATATATAAGACAATGCATTAATAAATAAAAATAAATTAAACGAAATGTCGAACATTTCCTAAGTTCTTTGTCTAGACTCGAAGATCGAGGAATGTGCAATTGTGTAACTGAGATTAAACACAAAAAGGATAGTGTTTAATTCACTCAGCGTTGGCTCTGATACCAACCTGTCACACCCCGATTTCCACGTGTCACCGGTGGGCCCGGTGTGGGGTACAGTGACGTAGTTGGCATCGTCATAGACAATCAACACAAATAATAATGCACAGCGGAAGCAGAATAGAAACATTTCAACTTTTAAATAAAGTGTAATAATAAATATCACAGTAGTTGAAATGGATCCACAGGCGGATCAAATAAAATAAGATAAAAAAAATAGTTCAACAGATAAATGTCGTCCGAGTTTGCGAGACTATTGTGGACGCTCTTCTAGGAAACAGCCAGCCTATTTCCGTATAGTACCTGCACTTAATCTTTTGGGAAAAATACGTCAGTTTACACTGGTAAATACAAATCGACTGACTCATTTTGAAAATGATTGAAAATTGATTTAAATGCACAAGGCATAAATATTTTTATTAACTTGGGATAATTATGCAATATAAACTTGTGAACGATTTACATGCACTTATATCTCTGGTGGCCCGGGATCTACTGTCCGGGCTAGAGATTTAATTGACACACCACATCAAAGAGTTATACACGATGGGTGTACGCCTACACCCCGTGCTCTGGTCGTGGCCATCTCGTAAGAAAATGCCAAGGATATCCGGGACACGGTCAACAACCCCCCAAAGCCTTTTAAGTAAGACAAAACTGTTTAAACGAAGTCGCACAAGCTATTCAAGACTGAACACCTATAAGGAGCAGGACTTGTGCGCCCGATCAAGCGGTATTTTAAATACCGTACCCCAAGCCCGTATAGGGAAAATAAGTCAAAATGTATTTACCTGAGCAAGTATAAGTCACAAACGATAAGTGGTGGTAGCTTTTACCGGGCTTCCTAATCTGGAACAAAGGTTTATAATTAACCTATTAGATTCCTAACGGCCTTTTATTTAAGCCTAAGCTTTGACCGGTTAGTTTTAGGAATGATACGGTTTACGCACGATTAAGCGAAAGACCGGATAGAATGTGATTTAGACCCGACAAGTTTGAATACTTGTATAATATGGGTATACTAAATACATTCTGGATTTTGAGATAAAAATGATATCGTTTGACCCGGTTCGGTCAATTTACGCAAACTAGTTACGTAAACCGAACCGAACGCAATAAGGGCGATACGGGTAGCCAAAAGATTCAAATGCAAGTTCCCTGAATTAATATGCTTAGAATATGATATTATATCAGTAAGTTATGTTCTATATTGCCCGGGATAATTTTAAACTCAATTTATGCCTTAGAAGGGCATTTTGGTCATTTAAAAGATAATAAAAGGGTAAAATTAGAAATCTGAGTTTCGGGTCTGGTTCATACAGTAAATATACTTAATATAACATATTATATCAGTAGGGTATGACCCATATACCAAATATATCATTTAAAACCAAACTATGCACCGTAGGGGCAATTTAGTAATTTCACAAGGGCTAAAAATGCCAAAACTGGAAACCTGAGTTCAAAATATCATACTTACTGTTATTATATGAAAATATGTGATTTACATCAGTAGGTATAAGTTTTATAGGTTTAAAACAAGTACAACGCTTACTATGCGCTTAAGACGCTAAAAATACGATTTAAGGGCGTTTTCGGGTTTTCACAGTAAATCTGAGATTTTTATATTTCCAGAAGTCTTATAATAATTTATTCATCATACAAAATCAGTAGAAAAAGGTTTCGGGTCAAAAGGATGTGTAAAACTCCTTTTATGGCTAAAACGGTCAAAACCGACATAAGCCGAAATGGCTAGGTGATCGAGGATCCGTTCAGCCAAAAATTAATTAAAAATCATCAAAATTCCCAGAATATTATATATAATCAGTTGGTAAAAAGTTTTGTACCAAAACGTGGCCAGAAACGGGTTCTACGCGAAAAGGACCGTTTATGTAAATTTATAACATAGTTTTACGCTAATGGCCATAACTCACAATCTGGACCACCAACTGATCCGAAACTTTCGGTGCAAGTTTATATAATAAAAATAAAGATTTCTATCCTTTCACTTTTCCAAAAATCCCGTTTTAAATCAAAAAGGGCAAAATAGTCAACTTTATGCATAAACCGGGAACAAGCATTCGAATAGGCTAAGCATAGACTCAATCAAAGAAAATTCCAGAAAGTTTAACTAAAATAAAAAATAGTCAAAAATACTTTCCAATACAGATCTTGAACATACATGTACGAATCCGAATCGATAGTCTACGAAATAATCGTTTTACAAGACTTTCGGTTCCGATTCGTGTCTACACTATAGATTGTCGAGTTGATGATGGTTAAAACACCTTTACATATATATTACAAGTCATTTTTAATGATCAATCAGTTTGCATGTCATCTATATCATTAATCATGTCATTTTCCACGAAAATCACTTCTGTTGACTTTTTAGAAATAGGTTTGACTCGACATTAAGCATGCATGTAGTGGGAATCAGTTAGTACCCTTTAGAGGGTTTGTTTCCCACATAAATACCAATCTATAACAAGTTTCAATTCGAGAAATTACTGAAAGAAATCCGTTTAATCAGAAAGTCAAAGGTTATGAACACCCAGTTTGACTTTTACTAATAATCACAACAAGAATGGATTAGAGAACGAATTGAATGCTTACAATGGTCCTAAAGATGTTTAGTGGACACTAGAAGTCGGCCTTGATGCTCAGAATTCCTCCAGAGAAGCTTTGAGAGCTCTTGCAAGTCTTGGTGTTCTTGGTTACTAGTGTAAATGATCACAAATGGATGCAAATTCGGATTTAAAGCAGGGAATTGAGGTTTACTGTTGTAATAGGCTTGCATGTAATGTTATTGGTGCAAGAGGAGGTGCAAACAACTGTATCCCACTCGGATTCGGACCCAAATCAGCCCCAAATACGTTTTCTGTTCGCTGGGCAACCCACGCGGCCCGCTTGGGCATTCCCAGGCGGGTCGCCTGACCCCTCTGATCAGCCAACAACTTTCCTCAATTGACAGAAATGGTCCCTGTGCTTGTACGTGATGTTTCGGCTACTTTTCTCGACCCGTAAACCCCCAAACTTGGTTTTTAAGAACCTTAGGACTTTTACCAACATGGTAATGCTCTCGGATAACTTTGCGCTCAACCGAAAAGCCCTGAATTCGGCGTTGACGCTTTTAGTCCTTTAAGTACGGTTTTGGCCATAACTTTCTCATACGTTGACGAATCTTCATGAAATTTTTACCACATATTCTAGTGAGTATATTTTAGCTATACAAAGCTTCGGGTCTGCCAAAAGTTCACTCAGAGTTATAAATTAAACATGTTGACACTTTTGGCCCCTATAGTTTACGATACTTCACTTTTGGGCAATTTCCGCGTCGTATGATCCATGAACCATCCGTTAAATGTTATAAACATTATGTGGGGTTATCATAGAGTCTATTTATCCATTGTTGACACCTTGGACCCTTACGTTCCATAGTTTTCACTGTTTGTCACTTTTAGTCCCTCTAAAGTATGTTTTCACATAACGGAACCTTATGACACGTGTCAAGACATTATTGGCCGAAATTTTTTTTTCGAGGTGTTACAAAATAGCTTTGGCTCCACTTGAGAAAGCTAAAATACCATCCAACGTGGGTAAATTTAATGGGCTGACAGACCCCGATGACCACCTAAGAGTATTTACCAGCGCAGGTCTGGTTGGGGGTTGGACCCTCCCGCTATGGTGTCATCTGTTCGTTCAGACCCTGACCGGTCCAGCACGAATTTGGTTTGATAACTTACCAATCGGACAGATCGAATCTTGGAAGGACCTGCGTGAAAAATTTTTGACACACTTTAGCCAGCAACGGCGTTCCATTCGCGATACATCTGACGTCATAAACATTTGGCACCGTGATGACGAGAATTTGGAGGATTTCATCACCGAATACAATAAAGAGGTTTTGGAGATTGGCGGAGTTCATGAGCAACTAATCCGCGCACAATTCAAGTACGCGGTTAGATGTGACGACATGGTTAAGGTCTTATCTGGAACAGAGGGCCTTCCAAAAAGTTGGGAGAAGATAATGGCGGCGGCCAAGGTTTACGCGCAAACTGAGAAAAATCTTACTACAAACAGGCCACCACCACCACACAATAGGCCCGCGGACTTAAGCTCAACCGGCGAAAGGAGGTTAAAGAAATCATGGCGTGAGTCTGGACCGGGAAGTCGTTCGTCTGAAGATGCCCGCACAACAATCAACAAACTCACCGCGCATAGGGAGAACAAACATGAAAATAGGGAGAGGCAACGGACTCCCCTAACAAAGACCCCGGCGGAGGTCTTAAGTACCGAAGACTATCAATTCAAACCTCCGATCCCAATGAAAAATAAGCGTGGACAAGACCCGGCACAATACTGCGAATATCACAAAGATAACGGGCATACCATTAACAACTGCATCTCTCTACGCACAGAAATAGAGAAAGCCCTCAAGAGCGGCGAACTCACACATTTACTCCAAAATGTGCGCAAAGAGATTAAGCAGATAACCCGGGGTGAGGAGGGCCCAAGCAAACGGGCGAAAACCTAAAAGACAACTCTATAAGTTTCCTGCGGAAAGACATGATTCATCAAGCAAAGCGGAAATATTAGAGAGTAAGTTAAGTTTCACATAATTATATTAGCAAAACTTTGTAAAAGCCTTTGTGCTCTATCCGTAAATAAAATTGCAAAGTTTCTATTATTTCTGTGTTTACAAAGTGCATGCAATTTCTTTTAGTAAGCGCAAAAACATTATGGTAGTTCTAAAAACAAGCTTCATGAACGGTCAGTGATCACATCACAAACGACCATAAGTTCAAACATGAGCTTTATACCAACTTCATTCGCCTTACTCAACAAAAAGTAATCGTACTCATGCAAAATATTGTAAACAAACAAATAAGAAACATCATCCTATTCTTAGCGTACAGATACGCCCTAAAAAAAACTTTCAAACACGGCAGAGTTTAAGTTACTTGCGCAGCAGCGCACCAACAAAAAATAGGGATTTACATCCCAAATATTACAAGAAAATTGTTCAATACATTTTTCAATCTATGACAAATCTTCACCCTCATCCGGAAAGATTTCCCTTAGTTGCGCTACGTGATCATCAGATTGCAGCGCAACATTTATCAGATCCATAACCGGCAGTTACAAGTTGTTAAACTCTGTCTTCAAGGCAGCAAGCGCGGCACCAGTATCCACGCCGAAGGTTGCAGACTTACTGTTATCCCAGTCAACCTTTAAAGCACTGTTCACATGATGGGAACATTCAGCATATCCTTGCGCATACCCATCTCTTCGCGCAGCAACCACTAAACGAGCAACGGTTTTTTCTAACTCTTCAGAGTTCAACACAGATTCAGCAACCTATGAAAGAAAGAAAAGATGAATAAACAAAAAAGCGCATTAACAGTTCCACAACAAAAAGGAGAAAAGAAACTTACACAGGCAATACCGCGATCTTTTAACCATGCCATATCATTCTTCAAAGGTTCAAGCTCACTTTCCGCTGTAACCCGCGCCGTGTCTGAATTTTCCAACTTCTCTTCAACTTCAGACAAACGGCGGGAGGTTTCAGTATTCTCGGAATGCGCAAGCTCCAGATCCTTCTTAAGTTGTTCCTGACCAGCAACCAAAACAGTAAGTTCTTCTAACTCCTTATCTCTAAGGGCAAGAGTGGCGAAAGCTTGTACGTCTCGTTGCTCACTACGCTCCCTATGAGAACGCGCCTCCGCTAGCGCAGCTTCTGCATCAGCTTTCTCCTTCTTCAACTTTTCTACCTCTGCATCCTGATTCTTCAGTTTTTCAACCTCAGCTTTGAGGTTATTAATGATATTACGGAGGTTTGCCTTCTCAACATTATCTTTTTCGCAAATTCTCCTCCAGTTTTTACGTTCCTCGGAAAGGAGAGCAGCTTCAGCTTCCGCTTTTCTCTTCCAACCAGCAACAGACCATTCCTCAATCTTGCGCTCAGCTTCAAACTTGGCCTGATTAGCTTCCAATTTAGCCTTCAGCTGAGCCAGGCGTTTCTCATCTTTGGCAAATTTCTTTTGAGACACCATAAAGGATTCCTGGTCCTTATGCATACTATAGCACTAACGCATTATGCGGTGAGTGGTAGACACATGAGAAGCAGTTTCTTCAAGATAAGATTGATAGGTTTGTTCATAAGACCGGCCTTCTTGAATCTTGATCTCTCCAGGCGGAAGTATCCCCTGCAACCAATCTTGGCACACGCGCCAATCCGAGAAGGTGTCACCTTTCTTTAAATTCCAAACGGGGGCGTGAGGCTTAGAGACATCTTTCTCCATATAAGTCTGGTAGTAATAATCTCCCAAGGTTTCTTCTGGGCGGATTGGAGAATGTTTACCAACACCAGCAGATGAGCCTTATCCCTCAACCGTCACCTTCTCGACTTGCTCAGGCATAGCATCAGAAGGTTTAGGGGAAGAAGTCGAAGTTTTTTCAGCAGTTGGTTCTTTCCCTGGATCTTCAGCAACAGTTTCAGGGGTTTGTGGCTTACCAGCACCATCCACCACACCTGGATCAACAACTTTTTCAGCCTCTCTAGCAGTATCAACAGGCTCCTCAGCCTCAACAATATTCTCCACACCACCTTCAGCAACCTCTGTAGGCTCTAACTGGTCAACGCCAGAAGCACGCGGAGAGGTGGATGGAAGCTCTTCATTTACCACAGGTTGCAGTACTGTGGGAACAGGGGAAACAGGAACCTCTGAAAAAGCAACAAAAATCTTTAAAGATTTAACGCACATAAAGAAAACAAGAAAAGACAACACTTACCAACAGATTCTGAAATAAAAGAGTCAAGATTCCCTTTTCTGGTAATTTTCTTCCTCTGAACTTTCTTAGGAGGTTGACCCTCCGCATCAGTATCAGCTTGTTTCCTTTTACCAACTTTCCTGTGCACCAAATGTTCGGGACTAGAATCCAAATCGATAGGATCACTTGGGTTGGATGGGGGAATATCAGCAGAATCCCTCGGTTCAGGTTTCGGTTCTCATACAGTTACTGCAGGGGTAAGACCCTCCAAAGAATCAGAAACCACCACATAATCACACCTGGAGTCAGAGGAACGACGCATACCTTTCTTCTCTCCAGCATTTTTTATCCTCAAAGTATGAGTTTTATCAGCCCCACTTTTCTTCGGCGCAGAAGTAGAAGTCACCGCGCGTTTCTTCCTTTCAGGGCCGATGCCCAAATTCAACAACTCACCTACAAAGGCGCAAACAAAAATTTACCCACAAGCGCAAAAAGGAAAACAAAAACAGATATAGCTTACCAGCACCAGCAGCTGGTTGGGCAGACAGATCCGCATCCCGCGGACGAACATAATTTCTTACAATACGATGGTACCAAAGTTCCTCTTCAGGTTTCTTCTTGATAGTACCCATCCTTCCGCCTTCCCTCTTGAAGGCAACAACATATAGGTATTGTTTGTTTTTTGCTAGAAGTACTTCAGAACCTCTTATGTCTGCGCTGTGCAGACCACGCGCAGACATAAGGGTCTGCAGCTTGTTTGTTTTTTAGAAGAGGTTAGGTCTTCAAACCTCTTCCCCACCTCTGTTTGGGGCAGACTTGTCTTGAGGTCTTCAAACCTCTTCTGAAGACTTATCTCCTTCTCAAAACATCTCCTCCTCAAAAACACAGAACCTCAACCCTTCACCTCACCTCCGGCGCTACCACCTTCACCTCCGGCGCCACCACCTCCCCCACCACCTTCACCTCCGGCGCCACCATCTCCCCCACCGGCTCCTCCTCGTCGACATACACCTCAGCTGCACCCCCTCCTCCTGCTCGATCTCCAACCTCATCCGCCACCACCTCCCCCACCGGCTCTACCTCGTCGTCGACCTCCACCTCCGGCTCCCCTTCTTCTCCGGCTCCCCTTCTCTGCCGGCTCCCCTTCTTCTCCGGCTCCCCTTCTTCTCCGGTGGGTGGTGGCTGAAGTGGTGGTGGTTGATTGTGGTGGTGGAGGTGGACGGTGGTTGTGGTGGTAGAGGAAGGCAGGGAGAGAGAGATGAGAGAGAGAGGTTATGGTGCTGGGTTGTCTGTGTGTTGTTTGTGTTTATAAAATATGAGAAGAGGTTTTTAAATATAAAAAAACCAAACCCTCTTCTCCTTGCAGACTGCAGACATTTGGTCCACCTCTTCTCCTGCAGATGCCTGCAGATGTGGTCCGCAGACTGCAGACCTTTTCCCACAGAAAAAACAAACACCACCATAGTGAAACAACTGCAAGCAAAGGATAGCAAGTCAAAAAAAAAAAAAGAGAGAGATGGAAATAGAAAAACCCCCAATCTTACCATGACCATCCTCGATGTACACCGGTTTGTCATCACGCTCCATCTTCCAATTCAAACTCATGCCGGCCCCGACGAGAGCTTTCTCCGGTAAAGCAATATTGGGCACATCCTTCAAATCTTGATACCAGTTTTCATCAACAGGGGTCTGAAGCGTTTCGATCGGAACGTCTTCTTTCCCCCTTAGAACCATCCTCACCGGAATTATTCCAGCCTTGATAAAAAAAAGTTTTTGTTTCCAATCGTGAAAGGATTTTGGGGGTTGTTGTAGAATCTTCTTTGCAGAAGCCCTCTGAACGAACGAGTAAAACCCTTGGGGTACAATGCATCTGATGAAAAACCCTAAATCGGGAAACGGTTGGCTCAACATGCATTGTCCGACACACGAATTCGAAATGTCAAACCCTAACCATGCCAATAGGATGAAGTTGGGAGATGTGCAGGTTGTAAAACCCAAGGATTTCAAGAAAAAATTTAGTGACAGGCAAGCGAAAGTTACCCTCACAGAAAAAATCCCAAAAAAGGGTAATATTCCCAGCCGGAGCATCCGCTGCAGTCTGCCCCTCTTCAGGATACAGAGCACCCCAGTTTTTCGGAAATTTGAGATTCCGAATTAAACCATCAAAGGTCGCTCTAGGCCACTTTAACGGTGGAAGTTCAGTTGACATTTCTTCAGCAAGATCTTCTTGGTGTTCTCCGGTCGACATAAGAGGAGGGACTGATAAACCTTTTCTTAGAAGAACGGAACAGGGAAAGTTTTCAACAAAACAATGATTACACAAAAAGAGGGGTTACTCAAACGTTACATATACTCATCACAATAAATAGCATAGGTAACCGCCACAACAACTTTTTCAAATATCACAGTTCTCCAAGCAGCAGAGAGAACAGTAACTGACACAAACGCGCTTACACGCGCGCGTGTAGGACACGTGTAGTAAAAACAACTGACAATGACAGACTGTCATTCAGGTTTACTGTACCAGTCTCATCCAAAGCCAAAGATTTTACAAAAATCTTTACAAAAATCAGAATGAATCTTCCTCCGGAAGTTTCCCCTCATTTTTCGTAACAAAAAGCATTTCCCTCCTGAAAGTCCAGTGCTCCACTTACTTGCATAAGTGCAACACTAGACTGGGGGGACTTGAAGGGGTAAGGTCCCAAAAACCCCATAAAAAGTACTTGGGACCACACCACAACCTTACCTTTCAGCCTTGTACCTTGCGCGGCCGCGCAATGATTTCACAAATAAAGACTTAAAGACAGACAACTGTCAACACTTGCGTGCCCAAAGGAAATCATAAACCTTTGCGCTTTCTCCCATAGACAAAGGATGAAAATCTTGAAATAAACACTCCCGCCTAAATATCCAGACCTGGATATTATTTACCCAGACTTGGGATTTATTTATTCACCTGTCTCCACACGATAAGGTGCCACACCAGATTACAGCAGTAATCTTCTAGAAGAAATACAATCGTGCATCACCAAGACGGTTATAACCGTCTGGACACGTGTCACCATCTCAAGCATCCCTGAATTCACAACGGAAGCATGCAATTGGAAAGTAATCTCCACTTGATCACTTTACACGTGGCAAATTCCCAGCCTTCGATCTAAGCCACGATCCGTGTGCTCTCACGTCGGATCAAGAAGCTTGACGGAAGGGAAGGTAACCGCTTACGGGGTTAGCATCTTCCGTCAACTTTTCACTAACGGGTTTTCCCGCCTAAAACAACTCCCGGCTATAAATATGAGAAGCAACCCAGGTATGAATTCAAGTTACACACACTTACAAAAAACATCTTCTTCTTCATTACCAATACTTATTCTCACACCGGAGTCGGGTCAAGGAGAGAACCCTTTTCTCCCCTTGGCGAGGCTAACGGTGCTCTTTTTTCCAGAGTTATCGGAGAAGAAGACCAGTCGGACCTGTATCAATCGAGTGGAAACCAACCTTTTATGCGGATTCAAACCCCCTAGATATCTCGGTTCCGACCATTTATCTAGTGTTTCTTCAGTGGTCAACCTTTTTGTTTTCATATTTAGGTAAGTAGCGGTTCCAATCAGCGACCTTCAAGAGTATTTCTGCAAAAAGTTGTGGCCACTGCAAAAGCTGCAAAATGTTGCTGAAAGTCGCTAATTGATATAACAACCTTCTTAAAGTCGCCGAATGATATAACAATGTTGCTGAAATTCACCGAATGATATAACAATGTTGATGAAAGTCGCTGTTTCATATAACAATCCTTCTGAAAGTCGCTAATTGATATCACAATGTTGCTGAAAGTCGTCGAATGATATCACAATGTTGCTGAAAGTCGCTATATCATATAACTTTCTTGTTAATGGTCGCTGATTCATATAACTTTGTTGGTGAAAGTCGCCAATTCATTTAACTTTCTTGTTAAATGATGCAGCAGGCAATGATCACATGTGAGTTTTAATTTCAAATTGTTTGCAGGAGTCACTTTAATTTCAAAGGTATCATGTGAGTTTTAACTTTCTTGAAAAATGACCTTGTCTTTTTGCAGGGAGTCACATGTGTGTGAATTGAATTTGTGGCCATTGTTCAAGAAGACTGCATGCAATATACAGTACCCCTGCATGCATTCAGTACCCCTGCATGCATTCTTATGACATGAAATGACTAAAGAATGCAAAGTTTAATTTCTGTGTAAGGATTCCACTATAGTGTAAGAAGCATCCACAACAGCAATTTTTATTATCCTCGTACACCTTACGGGAGGAGATGGTAGATGAGAATAATCTTTCACCTCCACACAAGATCTTCCCACTTGGTATACGAAAATTAAAACTGAGAAAAACATCATGATGAATGAGGTCCCGAATGATCCAAGAGCATGATGATACATTGACCAAATTTTCGTATCACCATAAATATCAACCAACGAACATCTTTTATAAAGAACATCATACAGACACAATTGAAAATTCAACATTATATTTTTTTAACAAACACAGTATGTTGTTACATACGAATTGTTGTGCATCTGTTTTGTAATATAGTTGGGTTATAAAACTGAACATTTCAAATTTCAGAACAATTATAAAATTCACTCCCTGCAACACGACAAGGTCAAACACCAACTTTCATTAACATTGTAGGATGAATCAGCAACCTTCATTAACATTGTAGAATGAATCAACAACCTTCAATAACATTGTTTTATGAATCAGCAACCTTCATTAAAATTGTACTTTGAATCAGCGACCATTTATAAGAAAGCTGTATCATTTGGCGACTTTCAGCAACCTGGTTATATGATCTAGCGACTTTCAGCAAGGTGGTAACATGAAACAACGACTTTCATCAAGGTAGAAACATGAAACAGCGACTTTAACAAAGTTGTTATATCATACAGCGACTTTCACCAAGGTCGCTGTATCAAACAGCAACTTTCAC
The DNA here is from genome assembly GCF_002127325.2 of Helianthus annuus. Classification (NCBI taxonomy): domain Eukaryota; kingdom Viridiplantae; phylum Streptophyta; class Magnoliopsida; order Asterales; family Asteraceae; genus Helianthus; species Helianthus annuus. The sequence goes on from NC_035437.2 coordinate 172,581,177, forward strand.
AATGTTTTGCAGCTTTTGCAGATGGTCTGATTTTTTGACAGAATCATCATTGAAGGTCGCTGTATCAAACAACAACTTACCTAAATATGAAAACAAAAAGGTTGACCACCTAATGACACTCTTTTTCATCTCAATCCACCTATTTATGCAAAAAATTCGATGTCGCGTGGGATGATGTAGTTGTAATAATATATATACCTTTCAAAAACATTATAATTGTTCTACGCATCTGAAATTTTATTTTATTGTTTGACCCCTTAATATTAAACCATAATTAAATTGACCATTTACACATACATATGTAAATTTCCCCCTTTATATTATCCCTCTCTTGCTATATGTAAGTCAACATCCTATTGCAAATTACAACCATGCCTTTAATACAAAGTTATATGTAAGTCAACATCCTATTGTAAATTACAACTATGCCTTTAATAAAGGTGAGTGGGAACCCATAATGGTCCTAACAGTGATGGAATCCTTGTGGCAAACATATGAATAATCAACCTCAAACAAGGCATCTAGGCTAGTTGAGTATTACAACATATCATAACTGTATTATGGTGTTTGGTATAGTGACTGATAGTAAACTACATAGGATTGATGTAAAATGTTAACATGTCAGGTAAACAATACCCGTTTAGCTAAATGTATACGGTTTTATAAAACCCAACGAGAGTATAGTTGTAAAATTATACATTTCTTTTTCTCTTCCTTTCAACTCAGGAACACACGAAACCTTTACTTTCTTTTCTTTTCCTTCAAACTCGGAAACACGAAATGAAATTGTACATTTTTCTTCTAAATTACCTTCCTTTGTAAAAGCTTATTAATATCCAACCGACGAGAAAGAGAAATTGTTCAAGAAGTTGCAGGAATCGGCGATAAAAGATGTTCATTGAGCGTTTAATATTTTGAAAGGCCAATGGAGTATAATGAATCGACCAGGACACACAATGAAACAATCGACAGTAGAGAGTTTGGTGTACGCGTGTATCATATTGCATAATATGATCTTAAAGGATGCGGACACACAATATCGTCAAACTACGTGATGGACCCTCTGACCCAGATAGTCGTTCCCGATGATATTGTTTTGGAGTTGTGGAATGAAAACACCCACCTTCGTCTATTATATGATCTAACGAAACAAGTTGGTGCTTTACATCTTCACTTTCTTGATTTCGATGAAGAGTTCGATGAAGAGTAGATTTAATTGTATTCTAGTTTTAAATTTGAGTTGTTTTTTTATTTTATTGGATTTTCTTATTTAATTTTAAGTATTTTAAAAATGTAGATTTTTAGTTAATATTTTATTCAACAAAAATGTTTAGTGATATAACGTGACGGTGTGATGGGTGTTACAAGTATTTAAGGGATGGTGTGATGTAATTAGAGAGAATGAGGTGTCAGACTGAGCATGGAAAAGAAGATAAGTGAACTCATCCCTTTCTTTTCTTTTCTTTTCTCTTCTCTTCTCTTCTCTTCTCTTCCTTTCCATTTCTTTCCAATTTAAAATGATGAATTTTAATATAAAAAATCCTCCTTATCTCTTCTTTTCTCTTTATAAAAAAACTCCGAAACACTATTTTCCCTTACTTTCTTTCAAATTATTTATCTTCACCTTCTTAGGAACGCAACGTTAATTATAACATAAACAAAAAGCGTGACAATCAAGGGATGGTTAACATATAGGTTGAGTTGAGTGGTGAAGATAACGGAAGTGAGTAGGGTTAGAGACAAGTATAACACATAACTTTCCGTCATATGTCAAATGTTCGAAGGCCGTTTTGCTTCGAAGAGCTTAGGAGTTAAGACTTTATCAGGATCCACCTCAGCAGATTATAAAGGTGCACGTCCCTAAGTCATGTTTATCTGACAAACACACCACTCATCGAGACTCGAGATCTGTTGCCGCTCTCCTGATAATCTAATGACACACGTGAGTGAGTTTGACCGAAAACTACATACAACACCATCTTCATCAAGCACCAACGATCTTGTTGGTTCATCACCATCGTTCCCCTTCAAAAGATCTCCATCTGTATCTATAATTCTGTATCTATATCTATATCCATCCACTACACTCCACCATATTCACAGACCTCAATCTATTCAACTCACATAACTTCCAGTTTCACGCATCAACAAGATCCATATCTCAATCATGACACACACAACCTAGGGTTTCAAAAAAATGTCTGGAGTCGATCACAGTGACAACGCGATTCTATTGCGGTCAAATAACTCAAATTCATCGTCTTCAGACAGAGATTTAGAATGCCAAATCTCATCTGCAAGAAGCAGTAAAAGCATTAAGGATATATGGAATAAAGTGGATCGAGCGTTTTCCGATATTCGTCTCAGCATTAAACGCCGCTCACCTAGGGCACGCTGGCCGGAGAGAGATCATGCGTCGCCGGTAAGAAGCACTGCCGGTGGTGGTGGTGGTGGTGATGATGAGATTCTCGGTGACGGAGCTCCGCCGGAATGGGCGTTGTTGCTGATTGGATGTCTTCTAGGTCTTGCCACTGGTTTGTGTGTTGCTGCGTTTAATCGTGCGGTAATGTTGAATGCTTATATTGTTTGATTGATTTGCATGTTAGGTTTTTGTTATGTAATAGTGAGATCTTGCTTAGGGACCTATAATTGGTGTCTGAACCTTGAATTGTAGTATACTGGGGGTGTTTGGCTATTGGCATTGAAAGCGGTTATCATCGGGTTATTGCATTTTGAATCTGCGGATAATCGATTAGGGTTTGAGGTAGTTGAACGGATTCTCATTATTAAGGCTGCAAACGAACCAAACGTTCGGCGGGAAGTTCATTTGTGCTCGTTTGTTTATCGAACACGAACAAGAAATTTCTTTCGTTTAGTTAAATGAACGAACATGAATAGAGGTCGTGTTCGTTCGTTTTTGTTTGTGAACGTTCGGTAACGTGTTCAATAGTTCATTAGTGTTTTTAGTTTTTATATTTTATTTAAATACTTCAAAACCTCGACAAATAAAATATTTAATAAGTGTTGGTGTATTGTCTATTTTGTTCATGAACGCTTATTTGTGTTCGTTACTTCGTTTGTTTCCATTTGTGTTCATGAACACATATATGTTCATGAAAACCTATGCAGTTAACTCGGCCGATATATCGGTGCTATATCGGTGATATAGCGGTTATCGGTCCTTCAGTCAAATATCGGTTTCATATCTCGGTCCTTATATCGGTCAGCGATAATATCGGTGGTTATCGCCGATATTATGTCTAATTTATCTCGGTCGAATCGCCGAGATTATCGGTTGGGCCAGTTTTGACAGAGAAGAAATGGTGGCTAATCGAAGTTGTTGAATCGAAGCTTACCTGCTGATCGAACCTTACCTTCCGAATCGTAGAATGAAAGATCTGTAGGCTGTTTTTTAGGTTTAGAAGATGGAGGAGCGAACAGGGGAGATAGAGGACGGCTGCTGAGATAGAGGACGGCTGCTTTAGTTGTTTAGGGTTTTTTTAGTTTAAAGGGATTAGTAATAGTAGGGTTATAAAAGTTAAATCATTCAGTTTACCTCCTTTTCTTTTAACTTGAATTACAATTTCATCCTCCAGTTATAGATTTATCAAAATTAACCTTAGACTTTTACAAGTTAGTGCATAAAAATGTTGTATACATATATTATATAGGTTTTAGATATTAATATACATATATTATATAGGTTCTATATATATATATGCATGATATTATAAATTACCGATATCTCACCGCGATAAACGATATCTCAAATATCGGTCCTTGACCGATAACCGATATTTTTCCGCATTAACTGCTTAGATGAAAACATATATTTCTTAACAAACGAACACGAACAAGGTCTTGTTTGTGTTCGTTTGGTTCGTTCGCAACCCTAGTCAATACTCATTATCTTGATTGTTTAGGGATCAGATAATTAGTTTATGAGTAGCTATAACAAAACTGATTTTGGCTATGTTATTATTTTGGGGTTGTTATTACTCGTAAACCTTGATTAGTGGGTCGATTGGGATTGCTTATTTGAACAGATGATTTTCTGATTATGTTATATTACATAATAACTTTACCTGACATTGAGGGACTGAATACAGGTGCATGTAATACATGGATGGGCGTGGGCCGGGACACCAAATGAGGGTGCTGCATGGCTACGGTTACAGCGGCTAGCTGACACCTGGCATCGGATTCTTCTAATTCCCGTCACTGGTGGAGTGATTGTCGGAATGTTGCATGGTTTACTTGAAATTTTAGACCAAATAAAGCAGTCGACTCCTGGAAACGGGTCGAGCTTCCTTTCTGTGTTCTTTCCAACAGTGAAGGCTATTCAAGCTGCGGTTACTTTAGGTACAGGCTGTTCATTGGGCCCTGAAGGCCCAGATGTAGATATCGGAAAGTCGTGTGCCAATGGGTGTTCGTTAATGATGGAAAATAATAAAGAACGCAGGATAGCTCTTGTTGCTGCTGGTGCTGCTGCTGGCATAGCTTCAGGTTTTGACTTATTTTCTCTTTAGTATTTTGGAAAATAATAAACAGCAGAACCGCGTCCAAACACTTTCCTTTGTTTCAGGTTTCAATGCAGCAGTCGCTGGCTCTTTCTTCGCCATTGAAACTGTTTTAAGACCTCTGCGTGCCGAAAACTCTCCTCCATTTACAACTGCAATGATAATATTAGCATCTGTTATTTCTTCAACTGTCTCAAATGCCGTGCTTGGGGAAAAACAGGCTTTCACAGTGCCCAGTTATGATTTGAAATCTGCTGCCGGTATTTAATCCTTACATATTTACATATAGGGAAAAGAGTAAAATGTCATTTTCGTCCCTGAGGTTTGTCTAGTTTTGCGACTTTTGTCCAAAGGTTTGTTTTTTCACATATGGATCCAAAAGGTTTGAAATCTTGCCATTTTCATCCGGCTCATTAACTCCATTCATTTTTCTTCGTTAAGTCAGGGGTATTTTTGTCTTTTTTGTTAACTTAAAGGGCAATTCGGTCGTTTAAATACTTGTACATTATGCTAAATGCTTGTACGTAAAGTGAAAAAGACCGAATTGCTTTTTATGTTAAGAAAAAAGACGAAAATACCCCCTACTTAGCAAAGAAAAATGATTGGAGTTAACGAGTCAGATGAAATGGCAAGATTTCAAACCTTTTGGATCCAAATGCAAAAAACAAGCCTTTGGACGAAAATCGCAAAACTAGCCAAACCTCAGAGACGAAAGTGGCACTTTACTCTAGGGAGAATGTTATTATACAGGAACCAAGTTTCACCGTTGTTTTATATAAACACAATTGGCATATGTAGCCGCTGATTCATGTTGCATGCTAATTTTTTTAACAAAAATCACAACACCTAAATACTAGTGAAACTTGATTGCTATTTAGTGATATATTTGTTATAAATGGTGTTTAGATCTTATATATATGTGCAGAACTACCTCTATACCTGATATTGGGCATGCTATGTGGAGTGGTTAGTGTATTATTTACCCGTTTGGTAACGTGGTTTACTAAGGCATTTGAATACATCAAAGAACGGTTTAATCTTCCTGGTGTTGTAACTCCAGCTTTAGGTGGTTTAGGAGCTGGTATAATAGCACTTAAGTACCCTGGGGTTCTATACTGGGGATTCAATAATGTTGATGAAATATTACATACCGGAAAGATAGCTTCAGCACCTGGAATCTGGCTTCTGGCTCAGTTAGCCGCAGCTAAAGTTGTAGCCACGGCTCTATGTAAAGGGTCTGGGCTTGTTGGTGGGCTGTATGCACCAAGTTTGATGATTGGTGCTGCAGTTGGTGCGGTGTTTGGTGGTTCGGCTGGTGAGTTGATTAATTCTGCTATTCCTGGGAACACTGCTATTGCCGAGCCACAGGCGTATGCATTAGTAATGTTTTATTTTCTTTGTTTGTTTTTCTGTTTAATTATTGAATAATTGTTGGTGACTATAACTTATGAGTGCAATATTTTATTGTAGATCGGAATGGCGGCAACCTTGGCTTCAGTTTGTTCTGTTCCGTTGACTTCGGTTCTACTTTTGTTTGAGTTGACCAAGGATTATAGAATCTTGCTTCCACTTATGGTAATATTACGGGATTATGTATACATAGGCCACTCAAGTATTGATAATTTTGGGTGTCGTTATCCCTAATTTTTAGTGTACATTTGCGTGTCCATTACTGTGCGAATAAGCTAGATAGAGTGTGTGTTGTATGTGTATGTTAGATAGATGTAACGCATGAGTGTTACGTTCGTAATATCAATATGACATACATTGTGTGATGTACAATGTATGAGTCATACGTGTTTTATTGACTAAAGCATGAGCCATGTCTATATATAGTTGAGACATGCGTTAGTGCGAAACAAGTTTTAGAGATTGGAAATTGAACACACTTGGTTCCTCCCTGAGCTTAAACGATTTAAACTCTTTCAGCATTAATAAATCTGTGATGGCGTTGTTATGCTGCCGAAATTTCTACCGAATTTGTTTATTATACTAAACTTCCGTCTTGAACATATTTAAACACTAATCGTTAGGTTAAACGATCCGTTTCACATATATTCACTAATTTTATTCCTGAGAAACTTATATGAATTTAAATACGGTTTTTGTTATGAATTTGTGTTTTTCAGGGGGCCGTTGGATTAGCAATATGGGTACCATCTGTAGCAAACCAGTCTAAGGAGAGTGATACAAAAAAGGGTTATACTATGCTTTCACCTGTTGACAAATTTGAAACGTGGAGACAAACGACAGGCGATGCAGATGATTTGGAATTATGCATCATGGGGCCCGATGGTAACCATGAATCCGTTGATGAAGATATTATTCTCGAAGACTTGAAGGTTTATTATATAGAATTTGTTACAATACAAATATATTGTGTTTGCATGGTGACAGTTTTAGTTATTTCGTTAATTAGGTTGCACAGGCGATGTCAACCATCTACCTTAATGTCGGGTTATCGTCAACTATTAAAGAGGCTGTACAATGCATGGATAATGGTCAACAAACATGTGTGCTTGTCGTTGACCCTGAAGAACGTTTAGAAGGGATTCTGACCTATGGTGACATTAAACGTGGCATGTTGAAGAACTATGATGAAATCGATGGTGTTTCAATGCCAGATGTATGTTAGTTATTTCTATTTAACATGCTTTTTATTTGCCTTTATATTTAACGCACACAATATATATCCTTCAAATATTCATAGTAGAGTAAATTGCCATTTTAGTCCCTGAGTTTTGTCCAAATTTGCCATTTTAGTCCAAATAGTTTTTTTTTTGCCTCTGGGTCCCTGACTTTTCCCTTTTGTTGCCATTTTGATCACATACACTAACTCCATCCAAAAACTCCATCTTTAACCAGGGGTATGATTTTTTGGATTTTTTAGAATTTTTATGATTTTTTATTATTTTTTGGAATTGGATCAAAATGGCAATTGAAAACATTTAAAATGAAAATCCCCAAAATACCCCTGGTTAAAGATGGAGTTTTTGGATGGAGTTAGTGTATGTGATCAAAATGGCAACAAAAGAGAAAAGTCAGGGACCCAGAGGCAAAAAAAAACTATTTGGACTAAAATGGCAAATTTGGACAAAACTCAGGGACTAAAATGGCAATTTACTCTTCATAGTATCATCATATTCATCTTTCAAAACACTAAAAATGCATTATTTACCCATTTAATAGTAAATAAATAAACTGAATTGTTTTGCAGTTTGGTGAGAGCCTTGTTTCGTCTGTGTGTACACGAGGGATAAGTTATCGTGGGCGTAAACGCGGGCTTTTAACTTGTTATCCTGATACCGATCTAGCAATTGCTAAAAATTTAATGGAAGCTAAAGGAATAAAACAATTGCCTGTGGTACAACGAGCTGTTGATTTTCGAGAAGAAGGAAAACGCAGGATTGTTGCTATTCTTTACTACCATTCGATCTGGAATTGTCTCAGGTGACATAACTGCTTTTATTTTTATTTTTTTTTTATTTTCATTTTTTTTTTCAGATTTTCTATACTTTTTGGTGGGGTTAACAGTACGAAAGTGAAACAAGCTTTTACATATTTTTCTTATATTTAGCAACCAGCTTTAACTTGGGTGCAAATAGCCAAAAGAGTAAAATGCCATTTTCGTCCCTGAGGTTTGGTCGGTTTTGTGACGTTCGTCCAGAGGTTTATTTTTCCGCATCTGGATCCAAAGGTTTGAAATCTTGCCATTTTCACCCGGCTCGTTAACTCCATCCATTTTTCTCCGTTAAGTCAGGGGTATTTCCGTCTTTTTTGTTAACTTAAAGGGCAGTTTGATCTTTTTCACTTTTATGTAAAAAGACCAAGTACCCCTGAAGTAGACAAAAAAGACGGAAATACCCCTGACTTAACGGAGAAAAATGGATGGAGTTAACGAGCCGGATGAAAATGGCAAGGTTTCAAACCTTTTGGATCCATATGCAAAAAAACAAACCTTTAGACTTCAAACCTTTTGGATCCAGATGCGGAAAAACAAACCTTTAGACGAAAGTTGCAAAACTGGCCAAACCTCAGGGACGAAAACGACATTTTACTCTAGCCAAAAAGAAAGAAAGCTACATTTTATAACACAGGTTTTAGCAGCCAACTTTAACTTAAGCGCGGAATAGAAACCAACTTGCATTTTATTACCGGTTTTTGCAACCATATTACTAATTGTAGCCACAGACTTGTTCATTTTATTACATTTCATTTAAAAAATTGTTGACATGGCATCTTCACATTTGATATTTTGTTGTATATATGTCATGTGGCATCTAATGTGACATTTAATAATTATTTTCAAATATCTAAATAAATGTATTTTTTAAAATTTTTTCACATAAACATGACATCAAGGTTGGTTGCTTATAAAAATCGGTAATAAATTGCATTTGCGTCCAATTTTAAGCTTATTGCTAAAAGTGGGAAAACGTGACGTTAGCCTCGATTTCTTAAAAGGGTGTTTGGCATTGTCGTTTGATAGTGTTTGGACGCGGTTGTTTGAGATTTTGAGTGTTTGGCAAATCTGTATAATAATCAAAATCAGTTTTGTTTTCTAAACTGATTATCTGATCCCCGATATTATTGTGCAGAGAGGAATTGAATCGCAGGGGACCCGAGTATCAACCGAGGGTAGAAGAGTGTGTCGAAGATAAGATTTCCAATGGCCATTGATTCGAATTGTTCCCCACGTTGGATGTTTTTAGTGTTACTTGCCAAAGTGGAAGACCGTACAGTAAGCTGAAATTTATGACACAAGGGGTATGCACTTTCATGTGCATTGTCCCGAATACGTAGGACTCACGTGTTGTCGAACAAGATGTTTTATTATACTTGTAATATACCAATTCGTTATACGATTTTTTTGACCTTAGTCGTAGGATTATTAAAAAATGATGAATAAAGCCTAATTTTTTACTCTATGTTGTTCAAGGTTGTGTTATTTTTGCCCATCTTGAATAAAATTTCGTCTTTAGTGTTTTAACGTGTTTATTTTCATCAGCGTCACGATGGAGTCGACCGCCGCAACGCACGATCATTAAAATTTGTACTTAAATTGAAAAGGTTAGATATGATTAGTTTATTTATGATGACCACTTAATTTTTTTGGGTTTTATATTTTGATTTACCGAGTGAGTGTCAGTATTAGACCTTTTTTAGGTTTTATATTTCAATTGCTTTGGATTTTATATTTCGATTGCTAGATTGCTATACCTTGTGAGTGTCAGTATTAGACCGATAGCGTAATGAACCGAATCGCTGTCGACTGAACTCCCGCCGCAACACGGCAGGGCAATCCACTACTTATTAATAATCTTGTGAATAGTCATGAATGGTAAATCTATTTTTAAGTATTTCTTTTAACTTTTTAATAATATTTTATTCATAATTTTGTTTGATTTTTTTATACTTTGCGTACGTAAACTTAAAAAAAATCTAACTCCGCAACTATGTTTGTTTATTTTTTTCAGTATTGTGATATAAATTTTATTAAAAATGGCTATTGTGTCGTTGTCATACCCAACCGTGACAATAAATGAATATCAGTATCCACCTTGATGATCTGAACCGATAATATTGTTCGAACAACATCAGTGCCCATACCAGTGTTCGTTTTTATCGTTTTCAGTCGATGTAAAACACGCGTTGATTTCTACACCGAGTACATGTATTCTACTGGTACTATAACAAACCAAACTGATACCCATCAAATGCCCACGGTAACGTACCGCCGCAACGTGTGGTCAAATATTTTTAACAAAGAATTTCCAGTGGAAGAATTGCAACATAAACAAGTTCAAATAATAATATAAAGTTGTGAATATTTGTACTCTTAAAACACCAATAAAATTTACATCTGAGGACCAAGGGGCAACCTATTAATAACCATATGATGGTAAAGAGACGAACCGTTAGCGGCAAGGTTCAAACCAGGGTCCGACACGGGCTCCACCTTCGGTTCACCTTTCGGCAACATCATTCCCATCTCATTCATTTGTCCAATAAACTGATGACCATGAACCGGCATTTTACCTTGGTTAGGTCCCAACCCAGCCATAGCCATTTGACTCATGTTCATCCCATAACCATAGCCATTGGGACCGGGCTGCAAACCGTAATGGGGTCTTTCAAACCTAGCCATGCTGTTTTGAACTTGAGAGGCTTGAACTGATTGAGGTTGTGTGACGGTGGAGTTAACGTGACTGCTGTTACGCGCAACTGGGACGTCGTGGTTGTGTTTCCCTTCGTATGTTGTGATTACCGACTTAAGGTCGTGTGAAGCCCGTTCTACGTGTTTTCTGACTGTGCATCCGGTGCTCGTGCATTTGTAGTAACTCCTGTATCAGAAGTAGTAACACAAAATGTTATTTAACTAATCGAGGGCACTATAGTAGACGAGTAGGGCTGCAAACGAACCGAACGAACACGAACAGGACCTTGTTTGTGTTCGTTTGTTAAGAAATATATGTGTTCACGAATTGTTCATGAACACTTACCGAACGAGATTTTTGTCCTTTTTCGTTTGTTAAGGAAATGAACGTGTTCGTGTTCGTTTGTTAATTTTAGGAAAGAGTTAATTACTGTTTTCGTCCCTGTGGTTTGTCAAAAATCACTATTTCAGTCCATTAGTTTAAAAATTGCGATTTTAGTCCCTGTGGTTTCACTTTCGTAACCATTTCAGTCCCTGTGGTTTCACTTTCGTAACCATTTCAATCTATTTATTCTGTTAGTACAGGGACTGAAATGGTTACGAGGTGGACTGAAATGGTCACGAAAGTGAAACCACAGGGACTGAAATCGTAATTTTTAAACTAATGGACTGAAATAGTGATTTTTGACAAACCACAGGGACGAAAACAGTAATTAACTCTTTAGGAAATGAACGTTGATGAACACAAACTAATGTTCATGAACACAAATGGAAACAAAAGAACACAAACAAGCGTTCATAAACAAAATATATAATACACCGACACTTATTATATATTTTATTTATCGGAATTTTGAAGTATTTAAATTAAATATAAAAACTAAGAACACTAATGAACTATAGAACATAAACGAACATGTTACCGAACATTCACGAACATAAATGAACGAGTGCGGCTTCTATTCATGTTCGTTTATTTAACTAAACAAACAAAATTCGTGTTTGTTTGTTTAATAAACGAACAAACACAAACGAACTTCCTGCCAAACGGTTCACGAACTGTTCGCTGAAAGTACTGTTCGTTTGCAGCCCTATAGACGACCCCATGGCAATAAGCTGCCCAAATAACTAGAAAATGTAACCTTGGATTTGGATTTCCTTTGACGACTTTCTGCCCGTATTTACGCCAGCGGTACCCGTCATCGAGAATATCCACCTCGCTCGTGGTTTGCACAACTACTCTCGGCTCCCTTATGGCTCGGCTGGCCCCACTTACATCTGCTGCGTATGCTTCAACCTTTCTGGAGAATCAAAAAAACATCCACAATTACAATAAAGGCGAAAATATATATATATATATATAGAGTAAGGTTAACATACAAAAAGCCTTATCATACATCACATAGGAGACAATGGTAACCGTTGGATCAGGGGTATAATCACGCATGGGACCACATAATCACGCATGGGACCACATAATCACGCATGGGACTATAATCACGCACGTTCTATGATAATAACGCACGTTATATTTTTTTGTCATGTATGTTAATGTAGGTTAAGCCTTGAAGTACATTATACTTTCTCTCTCTCTCTCTCTCTCTCTCTATATATATATATATATATATATATATAGTATATTATAGGGCTGCAGAGAAACCAAACGTTCAGCGAACAATTCGTGAACCGTTTGGTGGGAAGTTCGTTTGTGTTCGTTCATTTAGTAAACAAACAAACATGAACAAAGGCCATGTTCGTTCGTTTATGTTCGTGAACGTTCGGTAATGTGTTCACTTATGTTCGATTGTGTTCGATAGTTCATTAGTGTTTTTAATTTTTCTATTTTATTTAAATACTTCAAAATCCCAACAAATAAAATATTTAATAAGTGTCGGTGTATTATATATTCTGTTCATGAATGCTTGTTTGTGTTGGTTTGTTTCCATTTGTGTTCATGAACGCTTGTTTGTGTTCATCAACGTTCATTTTCGTCCGTTGCCGAAACTTAACAAACGAACACAAACAAACACGAACACGTTCATTTCCTTAACAAACGAACACGAACATAAAATCCCGTTCAGTATGTGTTCATGAACAGTTCGTGAACACATATATTTCTTAACAAACGAACACAAACAAGGTCTTGTTCATGTTCGTTCGGTTCGTCTGCAGCCCTAAGTATATATCTAGAGGCTAAGAAGGCAGGAAAGATTGACGAACCTTCGTTTTGACTCAGACTCGTCTCCTTCAACGTCACCACCCAATGACACGCTGCCATGTGTCGCACGATCATCATCTTCTCCTTCCTCATTAGAAAAGGTCAACGAGCCGTCCACATGATCACTAGACTCAACCTGAGTTCCATGATGAACCGCGGTTGACGACACTTCAACATTAGCATCTTGGGCCCACTCAATGCCACCTTGGATGTCGTTAGAAGATGCGAACCCGGATCTACGGCCAGGAGGAGGTTTTGGATGATTGTGGGCCCCTTTATAAATAATTTCGGTGATGTGGCCCTCGTGAGATCGCTCCACCTTTTTTGTGACCGGACAATTTGCATAAGTGCATTTGTAATAGCTTCTAGGATACTCACTACCCTTCACTTGTTTTTGGCCGTACTTTCTCCAGTTATACCCATCTTCATTTACGTAATTACCATTTTCGCCACTCGGTATTTGATCTGCGTCTTCTTCGTGATGTTCTTGAATAATATTCCCATTTAAACCACCGTTTTTGGCGGTTTCAATGGATGGTACGCGATTCTCAGATTGCCAAGACATAAAAGGCGAATTAACCTAAAAGTAAACGAAATAATCGTGATATAAATAACCACATACACTTACAGTTTTTTCATGCATAAGTATAACATATTTAAACGCTTATAACTAGAGGTGCAAACGAGCCGAGCTACTCGCGAGCTACTCGAGCTCGGCTCGAAAAAAAGCTCGAACGAGCCGAGCTTAAACGAGCTCTAGCCCGAGCCTAAAAACAAGCTCATTTAGTAAACGAGCCCGAGCTTCGCTTATTGTTTATATAATTTTTATTAATATATTAAACATGTATTTATATAATAATAATTATCATTTATATAAATATAAAAATAACTAAATTATATGTATAACAATAATTATAATTAATATAAATTAATTAATAAATACTAAACGAGTCGAGCCCGAGACGAGCTCGAGCTTGAAAAATTACCTTCGAGCCGAGCTCGAGCTTTAGAAATAAAGCTCGAATCGAGCCGAGCTCGAGCTTTCATATGTTAAACGAGCTCGAGCCTGGTCGAGCTCGGGCTCGGCTCGGCTCGTTTGCACCCCTACTTATAACTACCTTGTTGGAAACCGGAACAGAAGCAGATTCAAGAACAGGTTTAAATGCAAAAGATGAATTGTTGAATTCTTCAAACGAATCATCTTTATTTTGTGCAAATGCGAATTTCCCAGTTGTTGGAGATGGTTGAGCCTGCAAAAAAAAAAAAAAAAAAAAAAATAATAATAATAATAATAATAATATACACAAATCATGCTATTTGAGTACTGTATTTGGCATTGCTTTTAAAAGTGATTATCTGTCAATATTCAAACAACTGACTGACTATCTGATTATAACAACACTTTATCCCTCAACACTTTTGTTACAGTTAATTATCGAGTGAATTTCAAGAATTGTCCTTTATCTTTATACCCATTTTCAGGCGCTGTCCTTTATGTTCAAAATTAACGAGTTTTGTCCTTTATGTTTTCATATCATACACGTTTTGTCCTTTTTCAGTTAAATTTGGTCATATGCTTTGCACATGAGGGTATTTTTGTCAATTCAAAGGTACATTCAACGGCAGATTTACAGCTCAAAGCTTCTGCAACCTTTGAATTGACAAAAATGCCCTCATGTGCAAAGCACATGAACAAATTTAACTGAAAAAACTAACTGGGTTAGGCCTAAAGGACAAAACGTGTATGATTTGAAAGCATAAAGGACAAAACTCGTCAATTTTGAACATAAAGGACAACGCCTGAAAATGGGTATAAAGATAAAGGACAACCCTTGAAATTCACTCGTTAATTATCTAATTGTTCCGTATACGAATAATAATCACTTTCGAAACATATCACCAAACACGCAAACATCGCTAAACTAAATCTTAAATCCGACTTTATTAAAAAACGATGCGTTTTACTGTTTTAGTAAACTTTACCAGCGAATTCGACAGAAAAACCGGCGAATCTAAAAGCGAAGTCGGACTAAGACCAGGAGGGATTGTCAAAACAGACGATTGTTTGTCCACGTCAGCAGGACTCGGAGGAGGTCTGATGATGTCAGTGTTTAATCTTGGAGCATTGTAACCAGCTCTAGCAGCCATTCTTTCAACAAGACCTGACCTTGAGCTTCCCGACTTCTGTTCGGCACCAAACGCACCGTTTTCTGACCCGAATTGTTTGTCGGGTCCATGAAAAGTGAACCTACTGGTTGGGTTGTCCTTGGGTGGTTCAGTCACTGACCCTGAGCCTGCTTCACTTAACATAGCCATAAAGAATGACCTTGGGCTAGGGCTTGGGTTAGGAGCCATCCAATCTCCAATTATTCCAACATGGTCATCAAATCCACCCATCAAAAAATAGAAATTAAACTCCTTTTTTGCTGTCAGCTTCTAATTAAGGTCAACTGAAACACAAGATTATTAGAAAAAAATAAAGATTGTAAATTTTTAACTAAAAAAACATAAATTTTAGACCTTTTTTGTAAAAAAGAATAATTTGCAGTCTGGAACAAGAGCATATGATGAGAAAGATTGTAAATTTGTTACTAAAAAACATAAATTTTAAACCTTTTTGCAAAAAAGAATGAATGAACACTCTGAAGCAAGAACATATGATCAGAAAGATTGTAAATTTGTCACTAAAAAACATAAATTTTAAACCTTTTTGCGAAAAAGAATGAATTTCACTATGAAGCAAGAACATATGATCAAAAAGATTGTAAATTTGTCACTAAAAAACATAAATTTTAGACCTTTTTTGCAAAAAAGAATAATTTGCAGTCTGGAACAAGAGCATATGATGAGAAAGATTGTAAATTTGTTACTAAAAAACATAAATTTTAAACCTTTTTGCAAAAAAGAATGAACTCAATTCTGAAGCAAGAACATATGATCAGAAAGATTGTAAATTTGTCACTAAAAAAATATAAATTTTAAACCTTTTTGCAAAAAAGAATGAATTTCACTATGAAGCAAGAACATATGATCAAAAAGATTGTAAATTTGTCACTAAAAAATATAAATTTTAAACCTTTTTGCAAAAAAGAATGAACTCAATTCTGAAGCAAGAACATATGATGAGAAAGATTGTAAAAATGGTACCCAAAATTATTATATTTTTGCAAATAAAGAAGTGAAACAAGAGAAATTGATGGGAAAAAAAGATGAAAGATTTGTAACCTAATTACCATAATTTCAGACTTTTTTTTTTTTTTTTTTGCAGAAAAAGAAATAATCCCACACTAAAACAAGAACAATAAATGGGAAAGCTGATAAATTGTAACTCATAAATGGTAATTTTAGCCGTTTTTCTGCAAAAAAAAAAAAAAAAAAAAAAAAAAAAAAGAGAGAGAGAGAGAGAGAAGAAATCCCACACTGAAACATGAACTGTAGAACTTATATGAATACAATAGTTTCCATGAAAAATTAGTAACTGATAATCACAAAAAAAAAAAAAAAAAAAAAAAAAAAAGATTTTTATAATCCACCCAAATGGGCAATTGCAAAATGTCAATCAAAACATTTTCTTGAATCTTGATTCTCTTAGCTACACACCCAATTTCACAATCTTGACCCAAAAACAAAATCTAAATAAAGATCCATCTGATCAACAATCCCACTTCATTAAAACCAAAGATCTGCACTGATCATCAAGAAAACCCCAAAAAAGACATAAAGATTGTAACTTTAATACATACAAATTAAAGGATTGAAATTTAAATGAGAAAACAAGAACACCCAATTGAAAGATTATAAATTTATGATTACCCACCTGGTAAGAACACACAAGAAGGAGAGAGAGAGACAAACAGTCAAAAGGGTAAACTGTTTTTTTTTTTTTTTTTTTTTTCTGTTCTTCTCAGATTAATTGGTTCTTGTGTCTCTGATTAACAGCTTCTTTCATTCCATGAAAAACAGTGTTTTTAACAGAGAAAAAAAAATGGGTAATTTTCCTGTTAGTTTCCCCACATATGTGATATGGCCTCTCAATCTATTTGGAGACAAATTTGTAGAGAAATATAATATAATGGAGTACTAAAAGGAAAATTAAAAAGGTTGGGATAATTGTGGTGGACCAGAAATGATTGGAATCTTTAAGAGGAAGAGTTAAATTGAGTTATTAATTAAAGTTTATATATATTTCTTTTTCCCTTAATTTATTGCAAAAAGTAAAAATTGATGGGGGTAATACGTATACGCTCCCCAATCACCACACTCCAACATTCAAAGTGGGATTGCTCCGGACGTCCGGAGCATTGCACCTCGGACGTCCGAAGCATCACAGCTCCGAATATATCTTGTGACGTTATCAATTGTACTATAGATATGAACTAATGCCGCTAGAGGTGCACAACTATATCAATCCTGAAACTAATTTGAAATTGAATTAATCTGCCATCTTGAAGGGGTATGGTCCCAAAACGACCATTACCCGCATCAAACAAACCCCTACCAGTAAGCAAACCGCACCCATGCGGTCACATCCTTCGAACCCATTCGGTTCGAAGACGAATAGCTTGACCCAAGTACGAAAGAAGATGAACATATCGATGCGGCTGGCACCGCATCATATGGCCATTTTCGTCACGACAAGGGAAGCGAGCAAATAGTCTCCACATACGATGATGCGGCCAACACCGCATCTCGCGTATTTCTTGGTCACAAGTAGGAGACGCGGTAACTTCAGACGTTACCGCATGCAGCGATACGGCTCGCACCGCACCCTGCATATCCAACAAGTGGACTGACACGCCAGGCAAGTGGCTGACACCACGAGGCAAGTGGCGCCGGCGACAGTCCCCTGTCAGAGCTATTAAAGCAATGGGCTGACGTGGCGTAACCCCCACGGCCGGCGAGACTGACACACCTGCAACGGTGCAGCTCGTCGTCAGCCCATCCATCAATCTCCTCCTTCACTCCTCGGCTATAAATACCGACCCCAAACCAGGTTTGAGGTATCGCTTCACAACTCTCTAACTACTACTATTATCTTGCTTTGCTTCCCAAGCAAACTACTGATTCTCACGCCGGAGAGTGGTAACAAGGAGCACCCCCCACCCCATCCTCCTTGTTACGAGTCACGGCTTGTTTCCTTGTGCAGGAGATCATCCACCGGTGACCCAGCCAGCGATCTCCGAGAGGAAGGGATTAACCCTTCTTGACGAGACCAGTGTGTTAACCCAGCCCGGTTAGCCATTGTTTCATCATTGGCGCCCACCGTGGGCGCCAATGATGAAACAATGGCTAACCGGGCTGGGTTAACACACTGGTCTCGTCAAGAAGGGTTAATCCCTTCCTCTCGGAGATCGCTGGCTGGGTCACCGGTGGATGATCTCCTGCACAAGGAAACAAGCCGTGACTCGTAACAAGGAGGATGGGGTGGGGGGTGCTCCTTGTTACCACTCTCCGGCGTGAGAATCAGTAGTTTGCTTGGGAAGCAAAGCAAGATAATAGTAGTAGTTCGAGAGTTGTGAAGATATACCTCAAACCTGGTTTGGGGTCGGTATTTATAGCCGAGGAGTGAAGGAGGAGATTGATGGATGGGCTGACGACGAGCTGCACCGTTGCAGGTGTGTCAGTCTCGCCGGCCGTGGGGGTTACGCCACGTCAGCCCATTGCTTTAATAGCTCTGACAGGGGACTGTCGCCGGCGCCACTTGCCTCGTGGTGTCAGCCACTTGCCTGGCGTGTCAGTCCACTTGTTGGATATGCAGGGTGCGGTGCGAGCCGCATCGCTGCATGCGGTAACGCCTGAAGTTACCGCGTCTCCCACTTGTGATCAAGAAACACGCGAGATGCGGTGTTGGCCGCATCATTGTATGTGGAGACTATTTGCTCGCTTCCCTTGTCGTGACGAAAATGGCCATATGATGCGGTGCCAGCCGCATCGATATGTTCATCTTCTTTTGTACTTAGGTCAAGCTATTCATCTTCGGACCGAATGGGTTCGAAGGATGTGACCGCATGGGTGCGGTTTGCTTACTGGTAGGGGTTTGTTTGATGCGGGTAATGGTCGTTTTGGGACCATACCCCTTCAAGTCCCCCCAGTCTAGTGTTGCTACTTTGTGCAAGTTGCACGTGGGAGGAACACTGGACTTATGGTGTAGGAAGGTAGTTTGGCAGTCTGGAGAAAATTCTAGGCCAGATCAAGGTGGTGATCTGGTAAAAAATCCGGCTATGCCTCTTCCGTACCGGTGAAGGGGTTTCGCTTGATGCGAAATTCTCAGCCGTTGCATGTCATCAGGTGGGTTGCCACCTGTTGTTGTGTTGAAGGCCTGTTAGGGACCTTCATAGTAATGCTGCACAAACTTCGAACCAACCTCTGGGATGGTGGTTCGAAGGTTTGCACATGTTTCGAACCTCTTGGAGGTGGTTTCTTCTTCGAACCATTTGCCAGAATGGTGCACGAAGAAGAAAAGAAAAGCTTTTAAACCAACCTTTGCGGTCGGGTTTGAAGGTTTTGGATGTTGTGTTAGAACTTTGCTCAAGTTCTATGTTCAGCATCCTATGATGAGATGACCATCCCTTTTTTGTGGGGTGTTCGTGTTTGTCTTGATAGCTCTCAAGTAACCGTACGTTCTTTGCGGTTACTTCGTTGCGTCATTGTTGGCCCTGTTTGGTCGAACAATGTGGATCTAAACTATGGGTAAATAAACATGGTCATAGGCAAGGGGATGCCCATCGTTGTTTATTCCATGCGATCCATTGGTAGGTAAACAAAGTCCTAAGCAGACTTGTTACCGCGGTCCGTTGGCAGGTAAACAAAGTCATAGGCAGACTTGTTACCGCTGTTCGGACACTTGCTGCTTGATAAGTGCTTGTTTAGAGCACGTATCTGCGTTCTTTCTGGAGCCACTTTCCTTCACGCTCCAATACCGAGTTTATAACGAGGTAGCCTCGTTCGGTGATGTGGAGTGAGCTTTGCTCTTCCGTAGCAACCACTCTGCGGAAGCTATGGTTATGTCTGTAGCTCTTCATGGGTGTCTGCGATGTTGCAGTCCCATATTCGCTCAAAGTGTGCTTGTTGCACGGATGTAACTCTTGAAGGTTCAGGAGTCAGGGCTGCTGATGTGCGGGCGCGTAGATTCCGTTCCTTCTTTTTTCTGAAGAAGTTGTTCATGCACCCTCTGTGGTTGTGAACCGGACAGGAGGGATTTGAAGCTTGAAGAAAATGAAGGCAATGCGCTTTGCCTGTTCCTGAGATGCGGTTCAGTCCAAAGAACAACACTGGTTCTGAGCATCTGACACATCTGAATGGGTTCATGTGTGTCACTTCCGCATATTTCACGTGTGCTCGTGAGTGATGCGGAAAAGGTAATATATCCCTTTATAGTATAGATAGATATATTTCTACCTATTTTTTAGGGTTAACCGGTGGGCGCCAATGATGAAACAATGGCTAACCGGGCTGGGTTAACACACTGGTCTCGTCAAGAAGGGTTAATCCCTTCCTCTCGGAGATCGCTGGCTGGGTCACCGGTGGATGATCTCCTGCACAAGGAAACAAGCCGTGACTCGTAACAAGGAGGATGGGGTGGGGGGTGCTCCTTGTTACCACTCTCCGGCGTGAGAATCAGTAGTTTGCTTGGGAAGCAAAGCAAGATAATAGTAGTAGTTCGAGAGTTGTGAAGATATACCTCAAACCTGGTTTGGGGTCGGTATTTATAGCCGAGGAGTGAAGGAGGAGATTGATGGATGGGCTGACGACGAGCTGCACCGTTGCAGGTGTGTCAGTCTCGCCGGCCGTGGGGGTTACGCCACGTCAGCCCATTGCTTTAATAGCTCTGACAGGGGACTGTCGCCGGCGCCACTTGCCTCGTGGTGTCAGCCACTTGCCTGGCGTGTCAGTCCACTTGTTGGATATGCAGGGTGCGGTGCGAGCCGCATCGCTGCATGCGGTAACGCCTGAAGTTACCGCGTCTCCCACTTGTGATCAAGAAACACGCGAGATGCGGTGTTGGCCGCATCATCGTATGTGGAGACTATTTGCTCGCTTCCCTTGTCGTGACGAAAATGGCCATATGATGCGGTGCCAGCCGCATCGATATGTTCATCTTCTTTTGTACTTAGGTCAAGCTATTCATCTTCGGACCGAATGGGTTCGAAGGATGTGACCGCATGGGTGCGGTTTGCTTACTGGTAGGGGTTTGTTTGATGCGGGTAATGGTCGTTTTGGGACCATACCCCTTCAAGTCCCCCCAGTCTAGTGTTGCTACTTTGTGCAAGTTGCACGTGGGAGGAACACTGGACTTATGGTGTAGGAAGGTAGTTTGGCAGTCTGGAGAAAATTCTAGGCCAGATCAAGGTGGTGATCTGGTAAAAAATCCGGCTATGCCTCTTCCGTACCGGTGAAGGGGTTTCGCTTGATGCGAAATTCTCAGCCGTTGCATGTCATCAGGTGGGTTGCCACCTGTTGTTGTGTTGAAGGCCTGTTAGGGACCTTCATAGTAATGCTGCACAAACTTCGAACCAACCTCTGGGATGGTGGTTCGAAGGTTTGCACATGTTTCGAACCTCTTGGAGGTGGTTTCTTCTTCGAACCATTTGCCAGAATGGTGCACGAAGAAGAAAAGAAAAGCTTTTAAACCAACCTTTGCGGTCGGGTTTGAAGGTTTTGGATGTTGTGTTAGAACTTTGCTCAAGTTCTATGTTCAGCATCCTATGATGAGATGACCATCCCTTTTTTGTGGGGTGTTCGTGTTTGTCTTGATAGCTCTCAAGTAACCGTACGTTCTTTGCGGTTACTTCGTTGCGTCATTGTTGGCCCTGTTTGGTCGAACAATGTGGATCTAAACTATGGGTAAATAAACATGGTCATAGGCAAGGGGATGCCCATCGTTGTTTATTCCATGCGATCCATTGGTAGGTAAACAAAGTCCTAAGCAGACTTGTTACCGCGGTCCGTTGGCAGGTAAACAAAGTCATAGGCAGACTTGTTACCGCTGTTCGGACACTTGCTGCTTGATAAGTGCTTGTTTAGAGCACGTATCTGCGTTCTTTCTGGAGCCACTTTCCTTCACGCTCCAATACCGAGTTTATAACGAGGTAGCCTCGTTCGGTGATGTGGAGTGAGCTTTGCTCTTCCGTAGCAACCACTCTGCGGAAGCTATGGTTATGTCTGTAGCTCTTCATGGGTGTCTGCGATGTTGCAGTCCCATATTCGCTCAAAGTGTGCTTGTTGCACGGATGTAACTCTTGAAGGTTCAGGAGTCAGGGCTGCTGATGTGCGGGCGCGTAGATTCCGTTCCTTCTTTTTTCTGAAGAAGTTGTTCATGCACCCTCTGTGGTTGTGAACCGGACAGGAGGGATTTGAAGCTTGAAGAAAATGAAGGCAATGCGCTTTGCCTGTTCCTGAGATGCGGTTCAGTCCAAAGAACAACACTGGTTCTGAGCATCTGACACATCTGAATGGGTTCATGTGTGTCACTTCCGCATATTTCACGTGTGCTCGTGAGTGATGCGGAAAAGGTAATATATCCCTTTATAGTATAGATAGATATATTTCTACCTATTTTTTAGGGTTAACCGGTGGGCGCCAATGATGAAACAATGGCTAACCGGGCTGGGTTAACACACTGGTCTCGTCAAGAAGGGTTAATCCCTTCCTCTCGGAGATCGCTGGCTGGGTCACCGGTGGATGATCTCCTGCACAAGGAAACAAGCCGTGACTCGTAACAAGGAGGATGGGGTGGGGGGTGCTCCTTGTTACCACTCTCCGGCGTGAGAATCAGTAGTTTGCTTGGGAAGCAAAGCAAGATAATAGTAGTAGTTCGAGAGTTGTGAAGAGATACCTCAAACCTGGTTTGGGGTCGGTATTTATAGCCGAGGAGTGAAGGAGGAGATTGATGGATGGGCTGACGACGAGCTGCACCGTTGCAGGTGTGTCAGTCTCGCCGGCCGTGGGGGTTACGCCACGTCAGCCCATTGCTTTAATAGCTCTGACAGGGGACTGTCGCCGGCGCCACTTGCCTCGTGGTGTCAGCCACTTGCCTGGCGTGTCAGTCCACTTGTTGGATATGCAGGGTGCGGTGCGAGCCGCATCGCTGCATGCGGTAACGCCTGAAGTTACCGCGTCTCCCACTTGTGATCAAGAAACACGCGAGATGCGGTGTTGGCCGCATCATCGTATGTGGAGACTATTTGCTCGCTTCCCTTGTCGTGACGAAAATGGCCATATGATGCGGTGCCAGCCGCATCGATATGTTCATCTTCTTTTGTACTTAGGTCAAGCTATTCATCTTCGGACCGAATGGGTTCGAAGGATGTGACCGCATGGGTGCGGTTTGCTTACTGGTAGGGGTTTGTTTGATGCGGGTAATGGTCGTTTTGGGACCATACCCCTTCAAGTCCCCCCAGTCTAGTGTTGCTACTTTGTGCAAGTTGCACGTGGGAGGAACACTGGACTTATGGTGTAGGAAGGTAGTTTGGCAGTCTGGAGAAAATTCTAGGCCAGATCAAGGTGGTGATCTGGTAAAAAATCCGGCTATGCCTCTTCCGTACCGGTGAAGGGGTTTCGCTTGATGCGAAATTCTCAGCCGTTGCATGTCATCAGGTGGGTTGCCACCTGTTGTTGTGTTGAAGGCCTGTTAGGGACCTTCATAGTAATGCTGCACAAACTTCGAACCAACCTCTGGGATGGTGGTTCGAAGGTTTGCACATGTTTCGAACCTCTTGGAGGTGGTTTCTTCTTCGAACCATTTGCCAGAATGGTGCACGAAGAAGAAAAGAAAAGCTTTTAAACCAACCTTTGCGGTCGGGTTTGAAGGTTTTGGATGTTGTGTTAGAACTTTGCTCAAGTTCTATGTTCAGCATCCTATGATGAGATGACCATCCCTTTTTTGTGGGGTGTTCGTGTTTGTCTTGATAGCTCTCAAGTAACCGTACGTTCTTTGCGGTTACTTCGTTGCGTCATTGTTGGCCCTGTTTGGTCGAACAATGTGGATCTAAACTATGGGTAAATAAACATGGTCATAGGCAAGGGGATGCCCATCGTTGTTTATTCCATGCGATCCATTGGTAGGTAAACAAAGTCCTAAGCAGACTTGTTACCGCGGTCCGTTGGCAGGTAAACAAAGTCATAGGCAGACTTGTTACCGCTGTTCGGACACTTGCTGCTTGATAAGTGCTTGTTTAGAGCACGTATCTGCGTTCTTTCTGGAGCCACTTTCCTTCACGCTCCAATACCGAGTTTATAACGAGGTAGCCTCGTTCGGTGATGTGGAGTGAGCTTTGCTCTTCCGTAGCAACCACTCTGCGGAAGCTATGGTTATGTCTGTAGCTCTTCATGGGTGTCTGCGATGTTGCAGTCCCATATTCGCTCAAAGTGTGCTTGTTGCACGGATGTAACTCTTGAAGGTTCAGGAGTCAGGGCTGCTGATGTGCGGGCGCGTAGATTCCGTTCCTTCTTTTTTCTGAAGAAGTTGTTCATGCACCCTCTGTGGTTGTGAACCGGACAGGAGGGATTTGAAGCTTGAAGAAAATGAAGGCAATGCGCTTTGCCTGTTCCTGAGATGCGGTTCAGTCCAAAGAACAACACTGGTTCTGAGCATCTGACACATCTGAATGGGTTCATGTGTGTCACTTCCGCATATTTCACGTGTGCTCGTGAGTGATGCGGAAAAGGTAATATATCCCTTTATAGTATAGATAGATATATTTCTACCTATTTTTTAGGGTATATATTTCTACCTATTTATAGTATAGATAGATATATTTCTACCTATTTATATATCCTAAAAATAGGTAGAAATATATCTATCTATACTATAAAGGGATATATTACCTTTTCCGCATCACTCACGAGCACACGTGAAATATGCGGAAGTGACACACATGAACCCATTCAGATGTGTCAGATGCTCAGAACCAGTGTTGTTCTTTGGAGTGAACCGCATCTCAGGAACAGGCAAAGCGCATTGCCTTCATTCTCTTCAAGCTTCAAATCCCTCCTGTCCGGTTCACAACCACAGAGGGTGCATGAACAACTTCTTCAGAAAAAAGAAGGAACGGAATCTACGCGCCCGCACATCAGCAGCCCTGACTCCTGAACCTTCAAGAGTTACATCCGTGCAACAAGCACACTTTGAGCGAAAATGGGACTGCAACATCGCAGACACCCATGAAGAGCTACAGACATAACCATAGCTTCCGCAGAGTGGTTGCTACGGAAGAGCAAAGCTCACTCCACATCACCGAACGAGGCTACCTCGTTATAAACTCGGTATTGGAGCGTGAAGGAAAGTGGCTCCGGAAAGAACGCAGATACGTGCTCTAAACAAGCACTTATCAAGCAGCAAGTGTCCGAACAGCGGTAACAAGTCTGCCTATGACTTTGTTTACCTGCCAACGGACCGCGGTAACAAGTCTGCTTAGGACTTTGTTTACCTACCAATGGATCGCATGGAATAAACAACGATGGGCATCCCCTTGCCTATGACCATGTTTATTTACCCATAGTTTAGATCCACATTGTTCGACCAAACAGGGCCAACAATGACGCAACGAAGTAACCGCAAAGAACGTACGGTTACTTGAGAGCTATCAAGATGAACACGAACACCCCACAAAAAGGGATGGTCATCTCGTCATAGGATGCTGAACATAGAACTTGAGCAAAGTTCTAACACAACATCCAAAACCTTCAAACCCGACCGCAAAGGTTGGTTTACAAGCTTTTCTTTTCTTCTTCGTGCACCATTCTGGCAAATGGTTCGAAGAAGAAACCACCTCCAAGAGGTTCGAAACATGTGCAAACCTTCGAACCACCATCCAAGAGGTTGGTTCGAAGTTTGTGCAGCATTACTATGAAGGTCCCTAACAGGCCTTCAACACAACAACAGGTGGCAACCCACCTGATGACATGCAACGGCTGAGAATTTCGCATCAAGCGAAACCCCTTCACCGGTACGGAAGAGGCATAGCCGGATTTTTTTACCAGATCACCAGTTTGATCTGGCCTAGAATTTTCTCCAGACTTCCACACTACCTTCCTACACCATAAGTCCAGTACTCCTCCCACGTGCAACTTGCACAAGGTAGCAACACTAGACTGGGGGGACTTGAAGGGGTATGGTCCCAAAACGACCATTACCCGCATCAAACAAACCCCTACCAGTAAGCAAACCGCACCCATGCGGTCACATCCTTCGAACCCATTCGGTTCGAAGACGAATAGCTTGACCCAAGTACGAAAGAAGATGAACATATCGATGCGGCTGGCACCGCATCATATGGCCATTTTCGTCACGACAAGGGAAGCGAGCAAATAGTCTCCACATACGATGATGCGGCCAACACCGCATCTCGCGTATTTCTTGGTCACAAGTAGGAGACGCGGTAACTTCAGACGTTACCGCATGCAGCGATACGGCTCGCACCGCACCCTGCATATCCAACAAGTGGACTGACACGCCAGGCAAGTGGCTGACACCACGAGGCAAGTGGCGCCGGCGACAGTCCCCTGTCAGAGCTATTAAAGCAATGGGCTGACGTGGCGTAACCCCCACGGCCGGCGAGACTGACACACCTGCAACGGTGCAGCTCGTCGTCAGCCCATCCATCAATCTCCTCCTTCACTCCTCGGCTATAAATACCGACCCCAAACCAGGTTTGAGGTATCGCTTCACAACTCTCTAACTACTACTATTATCTTGCTTTGCTTCCCAAGCAAACTACTGATTCTCACGCCGGAGAGTGGTAACAAGGAACACCCCCCACCCCATCCTCCTTGTTACGAGTCACGGCTTGTTTCCTTGTGCAGGAGATCATCCACCGGTGACCCAGCCAGCGATCTCCGAGAGGAAGGGATTAACCCTTCTTGACGAGACCAGTGTGTTAACCCAGCCCGGTTAGCCATTGTTTCATCAATGGCTAACCGGGCTATAAAGGGATATATCTATAAAGGAACAATGGTTAACCCAGCCCGGTGGGCGCCAATGATGAAACAATGGCTAACCGGGCTGGGTTAACACACTGGTCTCGTCAAGAAGGGTTAATCCCTTCCTCTCGGAGATCGCTGGCTGGGTCACCGGTGGATGATCTCCTGCACAAGGAAACAAGCCGTGACTCGTAACAAGGAGGATGGGGTGGGGGGTGCTCCTTGTTACCACTCTCCGGCGTGAGAATCAGTAGTTTGCTTGGGAAGCAAAGCAAGATAATAGTAGTAGTTCGAGAGTTGTGAAGAGATACCTCAAACCTGGTTTGGGGTCGGTATTTATAGCCGAGGAGTGAAGGAGGAGATTGATGGATGGGCTGACGACGAGCTGCACCGTTGCAGGTGTGTCAGTCTCGCCGGCCGTGGGGGTTACGCCACGTCAGCCCATTGCTTTAATAGCTCTGACAGGGGACTGTCGCCGGCGCCACTTGCCTCGTGGTGTCAGCCACTTGCCTGGCGTGTCAGTCCACTTGTTGGATTTGCAGGGTGCGGTGCGAGCCGCATCGCTGCATGCGGTAACGCCTGAAGTTACCGCGTCTCCCACTTGTGATCAAGAAACACGCGAGATGCGGTGTTGGCCGCATCATCGTATGTGGAGACTATTTGCTCGCTTCCCTTGTCGTGACGAAAATGGCCATATGATGCGGTGCCAGCCGCATCGATATGTTCATCTTCTTTTGTACTTAGGTCAAGCTATTCATCTTCGGACCGAATGGGTTCGAAGGATGTGACCGCATGGGTGCGGTTTGCTTACTGGTAGGGGTTTGTTTGATGCGGGTAATGGTCGTTTTGGGACCATACCCCTTCAAGTCCCCCCAGTCTAGTGTTGCTACTTTGTGCAAGTTGCACGTGGGAGGAACACTGGACTTATGGTGTAGGAAGGTAGTTTGGCAGTCTGGAGAAAATTCTAGGCCAGATCAAGGTGGTGATCTGGTAAAAAATCCGGCTATGCCTCTTCCGTACCGGTGAAGGGGTTTCGCTTGATGCGAAATTCTCAGCCGTTGCATGTCATCAGGTGGGTTGCCACCTGTTGTTGTGTTGAAGGCCTGTTAGGGACCTTCATAGTAATGCTGCACAAACTTCGAACCAACCTCTGGGATGGTGGTTCGAAGGTTTGCACATGTTTCGAACCTCTTGGAGGTGGTTTCTTCTTCGAACCATTTGCCAGAATGGTGCACGAAGAAGAAAAGAAAAGCTTTTAAACCAACCTTTGCGGTCGGGTTTGAAGGTTTTGGATGTTGTGTTAGAACTTTGCTCAAGTTCTATGTTCAGCATCCTATGATGAGATGACCATCCCTTTTTTGTGGGGTGTTCGTGTTTGTCTTGATAGCTCTCAAGTAACCGTACGTTCTTTGCGGTTACTTCGTTGCGTCATTGTTGGCCCTGTTTGGTCGAACAATGTGGATCTAAACTATGGGTAAATAAACATGGTCATAGGCAAGGGGATGCCCATCGTTGTTTATTCCATGCGATCCATTGGTAGGTAAACAAAGTCCTAAGCAGACTTGTTACCGCGGTCCGTTGGCAGGTAAACAAAGTCATAGGCAGACTTGTTACCGCTGTTCGGACACTTGCTGCTTGATAAGTGCTTGTTTAGAGCACGTATCTGCGTTCTTTCTGGAGCCACTTTCCTTCACGCTCCAATACCGAGTTTATAACGAGGTAGCCTCGTTCGGTGATGTGGAGTGAGCTTTGCTCTTCCGTAGCAACCACTCTGCGGAAGCTATGGTTATGTCTGTAGCTCTTCATGGGTGTCTGCGATGTTGCAGTCCCATATTCGCTCAAAGTGTGCTTGTTGCACGGATGTAACTCTTGAAGGTTCAGGAGTCAGGGCTGCTGATGTGCGGGCGCGTAGATTCCGTTCCTTCTTTTTTCTGAAGAAGTTGTTCATGCACCCTCTGTGGTTGTGAACCGGACAGGAGGGATTTGAAGCTTGAAGAAAATGAAGGCAATGCGCTTTGCCTGTTCCTGAGATGCGGTTCAGTCCAAAGAACAACACTGGTTCTGAGCATCTGACACATCTGAATGGGTTCATGTGTGTCACTTCCGCATATTTCACGTGTGCTCGTGAGTGATGCGGAAAAGGTAATATATCCCTTTATAGTATAGATAGATATATTTCTACCTATTTTTTAGGGTATATAAAAAATAGGTAATATATACCCTAAAAAATAGGTATAGAGCCAATGATGAAACAATGGCTAACCGGGCTGGGTTAACACACTGGTCTCGTCAAGAAGGGTTAATCCCTTCCTCTCGGAGATCGCTGGCTGGGTCACCGGTGGATGATCTCCTGCACAAGGAAACAAGCCGTGACTCGTAACAAGGAGGATGGGGTGGGGGGTGCTCCTTGTTACAACTCTCCGGCGTGAGAATCAGTAGTTTGCTTGGGAAGCAAAGCAAGATAATAGTAGTAGTTCGAGAGTTGTGAAGAGATACCTCAAACCTGGTTTGGGGTCGGTATTTATAGCCGAGGAGTGAAGGAGGAGATTGATGGATGGGCTGACGACGAGCTGCACCGTTGCAGGTGTGTCAGTCTCGCCGGCCGTGGGGGTTACGCCACGTCAGCCCATTGCTTTAATAGCTCTGACAGGGGACTGTCGCCGGCGCCACTTGCCTCGTGGTGTCAGCCACTTGCCTGGCGTGTCAGTCCACTTGTTGGATATGCAGGGTGCGGTGCGAGCCGCATCGCTGCATGCGGTAACGCCTGAAGTTACCGCGTCTCCCACTTGTGATCAAGAAACACGCGAGATGCGGTGTTGGCCGCATCATCGTATGTGGAGACTATTTGCTCGCTTCCCTTGTCGTGACGAAAATGGCCATATGATGCGGTGCCAGCCGCATCGATATGTTCATCTTCTTTTGTACTTAGGTCAAGCTATTCATCTTTGGACCGAATGGGTTCGAAGGATGTGACCGCATGGGTGCGGTTTGCTTACTGGTAGGGGTTTGTTTGATGCGGGTAATGGTCGTTTTGGGACCATACCCCTTCAAGTCCCCCCAGTCTAGTGTTGCTACTTTGTGCAAGTTGCACGTGGGAGGAACACTGGACTTATGGTGTAGGAAGGTAGTTTGGCAGTCTGGAGAAAATTCTAGGCCAGATCAAGGTGGTGATCTGGTAAAAAATCCGGCTATGCCTCTTCCGTACCGGTGAAGGGGTTTCGCTTGATGCGAAATTCTCAGCCGTTGCATGTCATCAGGTGGGTTGCCACCTGTTGTTGTGTTGAAGGCCTGTTAGGGACCTTCATAGTAATGCTGCACAAACTTCGAACCAACCTCTGGGATGGTGGTTCGAAGGTTTGCACATGTTTCGAACCTCTTGGAGGTGGTTTCTTCTTCGAACCATTTGCCAGAATGGTGCACGAAGAAGAAAAGAAAAGCTTTTAAACCAACCTTTGCGGTCGGGTTTGAAGGTTTTGGATGTTGTGTTAGAACTTTGCTCAAGTTCTATGTTCAGCATCCTATGATGAGATGACCATCCCTTTTTTGTGGGGTGTTCGTGTTTGTCTTGATAGCTCTCAAGTAACCGTACGTTCTTTGCGGTTACTTCGTTGCGTCATTGTTGGCCCTGTTTGGTCGAACAATGTGGATCTAAACTATGGGTAAATAAACATGGTCATAGGCAAGGGGATGCCCATCGTTGTTTATTCCATGCGATCCATTGGTAGGTAAACAAAGTCCTAAGCAGACTTGTTACCGCGGTCCGTTGGCAGGTAAACAAAGTCATAGGCAGACTTGTTACCGCTGTTCGGACACTTGCTGCTTGATAAGTGCTTGTTTAGAGCACGTATCTGCGTTCTTTCTGGAGCCACTTTCCTTCACGCTCCAATACCGAGTTTATAACGAGGTAGCCTCGTTCGGTGATGTGGAGTGAGCTTTGCTCTTCCGTAGCAACCACTCTGCGGAAGCTATGGTTATGTCTGTAGCTCTTCATGGGTGTCTGCGATGTTGCAGTCCCATATTCGCTCAAAGTGTGCTTGTTGCACGGATGTAACTCTTGAAGGTTCAGGAGTCAGGGCTGCTGATGTGCAGGCGCGTAGATTCCGTTCCTTCTTTTTTCTGAAGAAGTTGTTCATGCACCCTCTGTGGTTGTGAACCGGACAGGAGGGATTTGAAGCTTGAAGAAAATGAAGGCAATGCGCTTTGCCTGTTCCTGAGATGCGGTTCAGTCCAAAGAACAACACTGGTTCTGAGCATCTGACACATCTGAATGGGTTCATGTGTGTCACTTCCGCATATTTCACGTGTGCTCGTGAGTGATGCGGAAAAGGTAATATATCCCTTTATAGTATAGATAGATATATTTCTACCTATTTTTTAGGGTATATAAAAAATAGGTAATATATACCCGGGCTGGGTTAACACACTGGTCTCGTCAAGAAGGGTTAATCCCTTCCTCTCGGAGATCGCTGGCTGGGTCACCGGTGGATGATCTCCTGCACAAGGAAACAAGCCGTGACTCGTAACAAGGAGGATGGGGTGGGGGGTGCTCCTTGTTACCACTCTCCGGCGTGAGAATCAGTAGTTTGCTTGGGAAGCAAAGCAAGATAATAGTAGTAGTTCGAGAGTTGTGAAGAGATACCTCAAACCTGGTTTGGGGTCGGTATTTATAGCCGAGGAGTGAAGGAAGAGATTGATGGATGGGCTGACGACGAGCTGCACCGTTGCAGGTGTGTCAGTCTCGCCGGCCGTGGGGGTTACGCCACGTCAGCCCATTGCTTTAATAGCTCTGACAGGGGACTGTCGTCGGCGCCACTTGCCTCGTGGTGTCAGCCACTTGCCTGGCGTGTCAGTCCACTTGTTGGATATGCAGGGTGCGGTGCGAGCCGCATCGCTGCATGCGGTAACGCCTGAAGTTACCGCGTCTCCCACTTGTGATCAAGAAACACGCGAGATGCGGTGTTGGCCGCATCATCGTATGTGGAGACTATTTGCTCGCTTCCCTTGTCGTGACGAAAATGGCCATATGATGCGGTGCCAGCCGCATCGATATGTTCATCTTCTTTTGTACTTAGGTCAAGCTATTCATCTTCGGACCGAATGGGTTCGAAGGATGTGACCGCATGGGTGCGGTTTGCTTACTGGTAGGGGTTTGTTTGATGCGGGTAATGGTCGTTTTGGGACCATACCCCTTCAAGTCCCCCCAGTCTAGTGTTGCTACTTTGTGCAAGTTGCACGTGGGAGGAACACTGGACTTATGGTGTAGGAAGGTAGTTTGGCAGTCTGGAGAAAATTCTAGGCCAGATCAAGGTGGTGATCTGGTAAAAAATCCGGCTATGCCTCTTCCGTACCGGTGAAGGGGTTTCGCTTGATGCGAAATTCTCAGCCGTTGCATGTCATCAGGTGGGTTGCCACCTGTTGTTGTGTTGAAGGCCTGTTAGGGACCTTCATAGTAATGCTGCACAAACTTCGAACCAACCTCTGGGATGGTGGTTCGAAGGTTTGCACATGTTTCGAACCTCTTGGAGGTGGTTTCTTCTTCGAACCATTTGCCAGAATGGTGCACGAAGAAGAAAAGAAAAGCTTTTAAACCAACCTTTGCGGTCGGGTTTGAAGGTTTTGGATGTTGTGTTAGAACTTTGCTCAAGTTCTATGTTCAGCATCCTATGATGAGATGACCATCCCTTTTTTGTGGGGTGTTCGTGTTTGTCTTGATAGCTCTCAAGTAACCGTACGTTCTTTGCGGTTACTTCGTTGCGTCATTGTTGGCCCTGTTTGGTCGAACAATGTGGATCTAAACTATGGGTAAATAAACATGGTCATAGGCAAGGGGATGCCCATCGTTGTTTATTCCATGCGATCCATTGGTAGGTAAACAAAGTCCTAAGCAGACTTGTTACCGCGGTCCGTTGGCATGTAAACAAAGTCATAGGCAGACTTGTTACCGCTGTTCGGACACTTGCTGCTTGATAAGTGCTTGTTTAGAGCACGTATCTGCGTTCTTTCTGGAGCCACTTTCCTTCACGCTCCAATACCGAGTTTATAACGAGGTAGCCTCGTTCGGTGATGTGGAGTGAGCTTTGCTCTTCCGTAGCAACCACTCTGCGGAAGCTATGGTTATGTCTGTAGCTCTTCATGGGTGTCTGCGATGTTGCAGTCCCATATTCGCTCAAAGTGTGCTTGTTGCACGGATGTAACTCTTGAAGGTTCAGGAGTCAGGGCTGCTGATGTGCGGGCGCGTAGATTCCGTTCCTTCTTTTTTCTGAAGAAGTTGTTCATGCACCCTCTGTGGTTGTGAACCGGACAGGAGGGATTTGAAGCTTGAAGAAAATGAAGGCAATGCGCTTTGCCTGTTCCTGAGATGCGGTTCAGTCCAAAGAACAACACTGGTTCTGAGCATCTGACACATCTGAATGGGTTCATGTGTGTCACTTCCGCATATCTCACGTGTGCTCGTGAGTGATGCGGAAAAGGTAATATATCCCTTTATAGTATAGATAGATATATTTCTACCTATTTTTTATATATCCTAAAAAATAGGTAGAAATATATCTATCTATACTATAAAGGGATATATTACCTTTTCCGCATCACTCACGAGCACACGTGAAATATGCGGAAGTGACACACATGAACCCATTCAGATGTGTCAGATGCTCAGAACCAGTGTTGTTCTTTGGACTGAACCGCATCTCAGGAACAGGCAAAGCGCATTGCCTTCATTCTCTTCAAGCTTCAAATCCCTCCTGTCCGGTTCACAACCACAGAGGGTGCATGAACAACTTCTTCAGAAAAAAGAAGGAACGGAATCTACGCGCCCGCACATCAGCAGCCCTGACTCCTGAACCTTCAAGAGTTACATCCGTGCAACAAGCACACTTTGAGCGAAAATGGGACTGCAACATCGCAGACACCCATGAAGAGCTACAGACATAACCATAGCTTCCGCAGAGTGGTTGCTAAGGAAGAGCAAAGCTCACTCCACATCACCGAACGAGGCTACCTCGTTATAAACTCGGTATTGGAGCGTGAAGGAAAGTGGCTCCGGAAAGAACGCAGATACGTGCTCTAAACAAGCACTTATCAAGCAGCAAGTGTCCGAACAGCGGTAACAAGTCTGCCTATGACTTTGTTTACCTGCCAACGGACCGCGGTAACAAGTCTGCTTAGGACTTTGTTTACCTACCAATGGATCGCATGGAATAAACAACGATGGGCATCCCCTTGCCTATGACCATGTTTATTTACCCATAGTTTAGATCCACATTGTTCGACCAAACAGGGCCAACAATGACGCAACGAAGTAACCGCAAAGAACGTACGGTTACTTGAGAGCTATCAAGATGAACACGAACACCCCACAAAAAAGGGATGGTCATCTCGTCATAGGATGCTGAACATAGAACTTGAGCAAAGTTCTAACACAACATCCAAAACCTTCAAACCCGACCGCAAAGGTTGGTTTACAAGCTTTTCTTTTCTTCTTCGTGCACCATTCTGGCAAATGGTTCGAAGAAGAAACCACCTCCAAGAGGTTCGAAACATGTGCAAACCTTCGAACCACCATCCAAGAGGTTGGTTCGAAGTTTGTGCAGCATTACTATGAAGGTCCCTAACAGGCCTTCAACACAACAACAGGTGGCAACCCACCTGATGACATGCAACGGCTGAGAATTTCGCATCAAGCGAAACCCCTTCACCGGTACGGAAGAGGCATAGCCGGATTTTTTTACCAGATTACCAGTTTGATCTGGCCTAGAATTTTCTCCAGACTGCCACACTACCTTCCTACACCATAAGTCCAGTACTCCTCCCACGTGCAACTTGCACAAGGTAGCAACACTAGACTGGGGGGACTTGAAGGGGTATGGTCCCAAAACGACCATTACCCGCATCAAACAAACCCCTACCAGTAAGCAAACCGCACCCATGCGGTCACATCCTTCGAACCCATTCGGTTCGAAGACGAATAGCTTGACCCAAGTACGAAAGAAGATGAACATATCGATGCGGCTGGCACCGCATCATATGGCCATTTTCGTCACGACAAGGGAAGCGAGCAAATAGTCTCCACATACGATGATGCGGCCAACACCGCATCTCGCGTATTTCTTGGTCACAAGTAGGAGACGCGGTAACTTCAGACGTTACCGCATGCAGCGATACGGCTCGCACCGCACCCTGCATATCCAACAAGTGGACTGACACGCCAGGCAAGTGGCTGACACCACGAGGCAAGTGGCGCCGGCGACAGTCCCCTGTCAGAGCTATTAAAGCAATGGGCTGACGTGGCGTAACCCCCACGGCCGGCGAGACTGACACACCTGCAACGGTGCAGCTCGTCGTCAGCCCATCCATCAATCTCCTCCTTCACTCCTCGGCTATAAATACCGACCCCAAACCAGGTTTGAGGTATCGCTTCACAACTCTCTAACTACTACTATTATCTTGCTTTGCTTCCCAAGCAAACTACTGATTCTCACGCCGGAGAGTGGTAACAAGGAGCACCCCCCACCCCATCCTCCTTGTTACGAGTCACGGCTTGTTTCCTTGTGCAGGAGATCATCCACCGGTGACCCAGCCAGCGATCTCCGAGAGGAAGGGATTAACCCTTCTTGACGAGACCAGTGTGTTAACCCAGCCCGGTTAGCCATTGTTTCATCATTATCTTGAAATCAGTTTGAGAACATATTTGTTGAAACCGATTAAACCAAACAAAATAAAGCCGGTTTCAAACTGGATTATTTTATTTA
Organism: Helianthus annuus; assembly: GCF_002127325.2. Lineage (NCBI taxonomy): Eukaryota > Viridiplantae > Streptophyta > Magnoliopsida > Asterales > Asteraceae > Helianthus > Helianthus annuus. Next base: position 172,616,742 of record NC_035437.2, read on the forward strand.
GAAACAGTCTTCTAACCTTAACCGTACGTCTCGCTTGCGGTGTGCACATATAATGTATATATATGTGGGCCCTCACGCGGGGGGGGGGAGTGAAATTGCATTAATTTTAACATTATTTTAGTAGTTTCGTTAAAAACGGCAGACGGTTAATCATGCATCATGTGGTGGCGTTGATAGCCGAAAGACAAAAGGGTACATGCACTAATCGGCCATTGTCCCGATTGTTGAGTGTTATGTGTCTTATATCCAAGGTTTCATGCAAAACTACTATCGAGTCGGTGGTCTCACTTGAAACAACCCCTCTATTCCTACGGCGTAGATGTAAGGTTGTCTACATCTTACACTCCTCAGACCATACATTAGCTTTGCTATTGGTTGGATTTACTGAGTATGATAATGATAATGATTTCTAACCCTAACCGGTTTAAGCCTATCCACTTTTGACCTCCCCGGATCTGAACCGATTTTAAAACCAACACGGTTTGGCCCAAAACCGGTTTTGTGGACACCTATCCCGTACTACAACATACCAAGAATATGGCAGCTCCTAATGTTCGGGTATGACAGTCTCGAATGTTTTTAACTAAACAAGCATATGACAAACTAGTGGACATCAACCTATTTGGAGCTTAAAAACTTCGGACGTAATCACTCAACTGGACATAACAACTTTGGACGTTATCAACTCCTTCGAAGTAATAACCACTCTAATGTCGTCAGAGCAACCAAAGTATAATAGCCCCAGACATCTACTAGCTTAACTAAATACGATAAGGTCGGACCTTATCAATTAGTCGCGGACTCGTGGTCACTTCATTCCCGAACCTTAACTTAACGGTAACATCACAATCATTTAATGATATGATAACCATCAATAGAAAACAATTTAAATGGATATTATATTATTAATTTCCGTCATGTATCAATGTATTTGCTTAGTTACATTTCATGAGAAAAAGAAAGAAAGAGAGAGATTGTGATACATGTCTTTAATTCTATACTAGTTGTTTGTTGTGGTATTGAATCATGTAGATTTGATTTATGACAAAATCATAAATATGTAAAGATTTTAATATATGTAGGTCCACACATTTTTGCGTGTACCTATTTGCACACTCATTTGCCTATTGGCACACCAAAAAGGTGTTTTTTGTCTTATATGGACACCCTGCAGTGTCGAGCTGTGGCTAAAGCGCGACGTTTTGGTCCGGTCAACCAGACAAAGACTGACGGGTGTCTGTTGACCGGATCAAAACGCCGAGCTTTGGTCGCGTTTTGGTCCTGTCAACCAGACAGCTCGGCGTTTTGGTCCGGTCAACAGACCCGTCAGACACCCGTCAGTCTTTGTCTGGTTAATCGGACTAAAACGCCACGCTTTGGCCACAGCTCGACACTGCAAGGTATGCACATAAGACAAAAAATACCTTTTTAGGTTAACTATCTACACACTTGATGTGTAGATAGTTTGAGCCTTTTGCATATACAGTTATGCAAACTGTAAATAACTAAATAAGTTTCACATAGTTAAGTTTGTTAGTGCCATTCAATACAGTCGGAAGATTATAGTTGGAAAGGACGATAATGGAAAATAAAACTCACTAAAAACATTTATTAAAAACATAAGGCATTAGGACAATATTTATTGCTACGTCAAAACAATATTTGTACATTAATCTCTCCAATTTTTTTTCCTTTTATATACAAAAAAGTATATAATTAATCCAATTTCAAGTTGATAAAATACTATTATACCCTTTCTTTAAAATTTCAATGTTTTGTTTATATCAAATTTTATAAAAGGTAAGACAAAAAAGATACATTAATTAATTTCTAATGAAAACAAACAATTGTTTCAAAAAAATAAGTAGATGTATTATATAAATACATAAACATTGTAAAATATTGTATAAAACTGATAAACTATTTATAAAAATAAATTAAGATAAACAGAATTACAATTCACCTTTTATGTAATTGTTAGGGGTTTATTTTTATAACTATGGATCACATATCCTTAGATTGGCCTGAATCACTGATCCTTAACAGATGGTGCAAGAAGTTCGAGGATCACGGATCTTTATTATTACATAAATTTGCTAACAATTATTCTCTGTGTTTTCTCATGATAATATGCAGGTCATGGGCGACGTTGTTGGTGCATTACGTCTATTGACTTCGTCTTGTATCATGTAATAGGATAGGATAGGTTAGAATAACCAGTGCACGAGGTTCGAGAAACGAGAAGTGGTTAAATAGCATGTTGGACCGCTTATATGGACATTGTCCATAAAAGCGATCCACACAACATACCTGGATCGCTTTTATGTCATGTACGTATTAGCGGTTCCAGAACACTATATATAGGTGCTTGGTTATTTCATTTGTAACGGTTCGGAACTTGTAACGAAGTGCTGCCGATTTGCTTCCAGGTTGTAAACATTGCTCAAATCAATAAAGTGAAGCATTATATTTAGTTTGAGCATCTAATTCACTGATTCCGCCTTTGAATTGGAAAACGACTCTTCTGATCGACTCATTCAGGGTCAACGACGATCCTACAAGTGGTATCAGAGCTCAGGAAGAAGAGTTCAGCTCAAACTTGATCCGTTTTCTGTCTTCTACACCTTTTTTTTCGATTTAGACAAGTTTCCACGGTTAAATTTGGACGAATTTTTCACAGGACGTGTATTATTGGACAATAATAAACCCTAGAAAGTTTCAGACTAAAATTCAAACTAAAAACAGGTTAAAACATGTTCGAAATATGGATCGCTCCAAATGACGTCATGATGAACCGCTTTTAGGTCAAAGTTTGGATCGCTGATTCGTACACATTTGGTCTTGGTTCGCTCCAAAGACAATTCGGACCGCTCGAAAGTTTATCCTGGTCCGCTCATTAGTACAATTTTGGACCGCTCATTTGTCCGTTTTTGAATCTGAACCGCTCATACGACATATCCTGGACCGCTTTTCTGAACATTTTGAACCGCCTTTTCAAACGTTTTGATTGCTAGGATCGCTCGAACGGACGTATCTTGAACCGCTCGAACGATCATATTGTGAATCGCTCGAAAGATCACACCTTGGATCGCTTATTTGACATATACTGAACCGCTCGAACGGACACATTCTGGTCCGCTCGAACAAACAAGTTGCAACTCGCTTTTCTGGACATTGTCAGGATCGCTTTTCTGGAAATACTCTGGACCGCTTTTGTGGTTCTGATAATTTTCAGAATCAAAAATTTTGCTAAGTATTGTCTAATCTTCCAGGTACGATCAAAATGGTAGCAGAAGTACAGCTGACACGAGAAGAAAGACACGCTCGAATGAGACTGGATGACGTGTACGATGCTTACAGAGAAGCCACATGGGCTGGAAGGTGGAGCAAAGATAAACAATGCTATGTTGATCCTGAAGGAAACCCAACTGTTGATCCAAAGACAGTTGATCTTGAAGCATTGGTTGCTGCTATTCCGACTGTGGATGTCTGGTGTAAAGGTCTTAGAGAGAATCCAAGATACAAGCAGCAAGTTGAAGAAGGAATTAGAAAAGTCATTTTTGCGAGTCTGGAGAAGAAAAAGAAGAAGACTGTCGAGGAAATTGTGATTGAGAGCAAGGAGATGGTGAATAAGGTGAAGAAGGTTGAAAAGAAAATCGAGGAAGGTGCTGAAGAAAAAGAGCTAGTGGTTGAAGAAGTTCAGACACAGAAGACTGAGGATACGACAGTGCCAGTCATTGAGGTAATAAGTCAAACTGATACTTCTGTCAAAATTGATAATGAAGCTGAACACCAATGCAAGAAATGCATGGAAACATGCAGTGCTTGTATTGAGAAAGATGAAAAACTCAACAACAGGGACATTGAATTCACTAAAATAGAAAATATTTTCAAAGAAAAATGTCATGAGATGAGTGAAAATGAAAAGTTTTTGAAACAAGAAAATGAAAAATTGAAATTAAAATGTGATGATCTTGAAACAGAAAACATGAAATTAAAAGAAATGTGTTCAGCTGTTTACAACGAATGTGTTCCGAAAGACATCAAAATTCAAGAGTTGCAAAAAGAATATGATGTAATGAAACTGTCATATGAAACTGTAAAAGAAGCGTATGAAACTTTAAAGAGTAAAGTCAAAAGTCTAGATGATAGATTGTGTGCTTGTCAAAGAAACACTAAATTTCTTGAAGCTAGATATGAAGATAAACAAAGAGTGGTAAACCAATATATTGATGATGTTGCAAAGCTTAAGCAAGAATTGGCAGAAAAAGAAAAGTTGGTCAACAAACTGCAAAGTTATCATTCATCTTCATATATTCTGGAACGTATTTTCAACATCACACCCGATGAAAAAGCGTCTGAAAAGAACAAAAAGGGAAAAGGGTCTGAATTTCATCAAGTTCCACCACCGTTGGAGAATAATTATACATTCTATGATGGCGAAGAAGTGGAAAAAGTTATCAACATGGTTGATCAGTTACCCGACAACATCGATGTGACTTACACCAAATCTGATGATATCAGTGATTCAGAGGTGGTTGGTAAGGTTGTTGAAAGCATTTTTCAAGAAAACTCGGTTGAAACAAGTAAAACTGAATCACAAGATGAAGATGAAGGAAATCTTCATGATGGTTATCTAAAGAACATCAAATCTGAAGAAAATTTGAATGATGATTCAAAGGGATTGGTTTATACCATGATTGGATCAGACAAATTATTCTTGGATGTTGTCTTCCCGATTCAGAATGTGATCTCAGAAAAGGTTGATAAAGTTTTCAAAATGGTTGAAATTGAAAAATCTGAAATTTCAAAATTTGCTGGTAAAGGTCACAAAACTTTTTATAACAAACCGGGTGGCAACAAGAAGAACATGAAGGCTGGGTTGGGTTATAAAAAGAAACAAAATTGGAAGAAAAATGTGACACCAAATTATCAAGAAAAAATGAGGTTTGTTAAGGGAGATAGTTTAGCAAAAGAAAAAGAAAACAAAATGAAACAATCTAATGCTGAGTTTGAGGTACAAAAGGAAAAGCGACAACCACAGGTCAAAGATGTGTCAATGAAAACATGTTTCAAATGTGATCAATTAGGACATCTTGCTCGCAAGTGTCAGAATCTAAAACCTGTGGATGTTGTTCAAAAGAAGCTTGATGCTACAAAACACCAATCCGAGAATGTGAAATCAAGGTCAACCAAATTTGATTCGAAACAAACTTGGATGTATAACACAAACAAGTTTGCTTCAAATCAAAAATGGAAATCAAATCCGAACAAGTTTGATTCAAGACAGACTTGGAGTTCTCACACATCCAAATTGAAAACAACACAGATTTGGAGACCACTAGTTGTTATGACAAAACTTCAACAAATCTGGAAACCTAAAAGTGTTGTTCAAAATCAAAAGGTTCAAAAAGGAACAAATTTTTACAGACGAGGTACTCCAGAAGGTCAAGTGTGGATGGTTAAGAAAAGTGTTGGGTTGATAAACAATGAAAATGTTGGGAAGGATATAGAGAAACAACAACAAATTTGGAAACCCAAGATTGTTTTAAAAGAGAAAGGTTCAACTTCTAGGGTGAAAAAGTTTGAAGAGTCAATTCCAGTTGATTATGACGCAAACTTTCCACCACTTAAGGCTGAAAATTTCAAAATTCAAATTGCAAGAGTCAAGGTTACACCTAAGGCTGATCAAGCCTGGGTGGATACCATGTTTGATTAAACAGTTGGAATTGCCGGAGCTTCCTTTAACGCGAAGCATGAATCGGCATCTATCTCTATTGATTGAAATTATTTGTATATTTGATAAAGTTTGAATGTGCAGGTACTCAAGGGTGGTGAAGACTGTCAAATCCAACAAGTGCCTGGCGTTAGCATATGAAGAAGATCCCCGGTTTGGTCAGACGGGGAAAGTATGTGTTTGATTGTGTGTAAATTTTTGAACAACTTGAGATTTGTTTGTGTGGTGTTTGTTGGTTGGTTGCTTACTTGGTTGTTGGTTGATAGATTGTGATAGACTGTGATGGTTGTGATAGTTGTAGTTTAAATTTGTTTGATTTAGGTTTGATGGACTATGCCGAAACCCTCACGGCGGAACAAACATGATTTCTCACAAGTTGAAGAATGGTTTTCTAATGGTCAAAATCAATGGGTTGTAAATCATGGGGGTACGTTATATTTTCTGCAAAACAGAGCATGAGATGCAGAAAATGGATGGCGAGACAAAGCTATCAGTATCGGTTTGTCAAATTTCTTTAATGGTTTTGCATTTTAGGGGGAGAATTATTGTCAGAAAATACAAAAACATTAGAAAAATTTGAAAAATACAAAAACATGATAAAATCAAAATTTGAGTTTTGTATAAAAAGAGGAAATGATAGTACATCAGTAGACAGTTACAGTATGCTAAAGATTTGTAATGATTAAATAGCGTTAAACAGTCTCACTGATGATATGTCGATAGGTTTTTATACATTTAGTAAGCTTTTTCGGGATATAAACCTAAATTCAAACTTGCTTATTTCGTGGGGAACACTACTTGGATATATAGGTAACCCCTGAAATCTTGTTTGAAAGGTCTCGTATTCTGATATACTAGGTGTTTATACTCTATGATGTCTGGGGTATTATTCCGGGACTTTTGCTGAACGGTAGTTCTGACCTAGTCCCTGGCTAATACTTTCACCAAAATGCTTGAAATATAGCATAAAGCCCTCAGCTGATTAGACGATAAAATTGATAATCAGTTGTTGTAGCTAAAAGATTCTCTAAAGGGAACACACTGCAAAGTCGAAGCTGATATCTCTTTGCTGAACGGAAGTTCTGACCTGAGATCCCTCAGTTCTCGCATACCCTAATTTATGTACAGACATCATTGTAGTACTCTTACCTGTAAGACTGAATATTGGGATTCTGGATACGGGAGTATATTCAAGAGGTGGGAAACATGAATGAGTTTAAGTCTTAAAACATCTAAATCGTATCCTGAATCAGTTGAAATTTGTATGAAAATTTAAATGGATCAGTATATCGACAATCTAAGTGAATTGTTTAATTCTGAGTATGATTTAAAGCTTAACGGTACTTGTGACTTGTCAAAAACTGATATGATCCTCTGATGCATACTCAAACAAAAATATGTTTGTTTATATTTCTTTACAGCTTTATATTTTCAGAAAATACAGAAAGATTTTGATTTCTGCGTTATTTTCGATAAACCGATGTCTGAGTTGCTGAGTTTCAAAATCTTAGTATGCTGATTGTGTTTCTGAAAATAAAACGAGTTCATTAATTTGAAACTTGAAATTTCTTGTAAAATCGTCAAAAACAGGTTGTGAAAATCTTCAAGGTCATTAATTTGAACTTGAATGATATTCTAAGAGGGAATTGGATTCTTGTTTACTGCCATATCTGTTGAGTTTATTGATAGGGGGAGTAGGTTAGAAAATTTGATTACTGGTTTTAAAGTGTTATTACTTATCATTTGTATGAGTGATTACAGGGAAGATCCAGATTACGATCCCGAAAGCTGAGTCTTAGGGGGAGTCTGAAGACGAGTTTATTGCAAACAAAAGTGTGCAAAGAGCTAGGTATCGTTAGCTGAAAAGCAAGGTGATGATCCCTAAAAGCATGGAAGCTTGACGAGAGGGGGAGCTTACTGATGATGAAGATGATCAATGAGAAAGATTGAAGATTGTTACAATCTGAACAAGTTGGCAAAGATGATCAAGACTGAAGAGGTGGCATAACAGAGAATGTTCACTGAAGACTTCGTCAATATCCGAGGGGGAGTCTGTTGGTGCATTACGTCTATTGACTTCGTCTTGTATCATGTAATAGGATAGGATAGGTTAGAATAACCAGTGCACGAGGTTCGAGAAACGAGAAGTGGTTAAATAGCATGTTGGACCGCTTATATGGACATTGTCCATAAAAGCGATCCACACAACATACCTGGATCGCTTTTATGTCATGTACGTATTAGCGGTTCCAGAACACTATATATAGGTGCTTGGTTATTTCATTTGTAACGGTTCGGAACTTGTAACGAAGTGCTGCCGATTTGCTTCCAGGTTGTAAACATTGCTCAAATCAATAAAGTGAAGCATTATATTTAGTTTGAGCATCTAATTCACTGATTCCGCCTTTGAATTGGAAAACGACTCTTCTGATCGACTCATTCAGGGTCAACGACGATCCTACAGACGTGGACCAAGTCATGGCGGGAATCTCGGTCAATGTTCGTTGAAGATGCTGCACATGTTGAATTACCTCAACGTTCACAGGCTTGGACGTGGTCTCCCTAAACTTTCGGACTTAGTTGTTAGTTTGATTTAAAGGGGTTGATCAAAGTGTTTAGATAGATGATTAGCTGACACATACACTCTCTCGAATACAAGCTCGCGAACAACACACTCTCTCACATTAGCAAACATTCATTGTACCACACTTGATCAACATCCAAAGTTGTAATCTTTTTTGTGCAATATAGTTGATAGTGATAGTTTTCACTATCCGAGATTTTTTATGCCGGATATATCATAAAGATCAAGGGTTTTTCCTCATATAAATCATTGTGTTCATTGTTCTCAACATTTCACATTTGATCATATACTTGTTCATCATTCAAGAACACTACCTCACAAAATCAGATTTGATTACATTATCCTTTATTTGATTTTTGACCAAAACAATAATATATCATAATCATAATTAACATATTTGACTTAATCCCAACTAAGACATTACATATCATCTAATACATAGCTTGGGTTTGAGACTAAGCATGAGCATCAAGGTTGTAAATTTTTCTATTAGAAAAAAGTGCTTTTAATAAATATTTATGAACTCAAAATCGTATAAATAATATTTTCATTCATGTGAATAAAAAGGTTTATATGTTGATAAACGAATAAAATAGTTATTAATAATAGTGTGCGTGTGAATATATGTTAAAAAAAAAACAAATTCTAAAACCTACACATTTGTCTCGAGTGATATTGCTAGACCAGATAGTTTTTCGTACATACAACGTGCGGGTTCAGATCCTGTACAAACACTGCTAGCTGTAAGAACCGTAAAAACATATCTGAGCCATTGATAGTTTGAATTAAAGGTTGATATTGATTACATATAAAACCCCTATAATTAATAATTAATAATATCAAGTTAGGGTATTTTAGTCATTTAGTCATTTCCCATAAAATACTAATTCCACCAAGTTTTTTAAACTAAAATAACTTTTATATATTTCATTAATTTTGGGAAAAAAATTATACCATAAAATCAAGTATTTTTTATCTTTAATATGAGTACCATATTGTTATACTTTTTTTATTTATAAAAATGACTTTTAAAAAGTTACAAAAAGATGTTTTATAATTGTGTAGTTAGAATGTACTAATATGAAAATTTATTGTGTTAATTTTAAATCTATACGCATATTCTAATTTTATTATGTAATTCTTATGTGTTGTTATTTTTTTTTCTTTTGTGTTGTTATTGGGAGCCTATTTATAAATAAATTTGTTTTCTACCAGTTATGTAATAGTATGTGTTATTTACAAAATTAAAACAAAAATATGAAATTGTGCTAGTATGTAAAAGTATGTGTTGTTTAAAAAAATAAAAAAAAAATGAAATTGTGCTAATTATGTAATAATTATGAAATTGTGCTAGTATGTGTTTATAAAATTTAAAAAAAATTGTGCTAGTATGTAACAGTATGTGTTGTTTATAAAATAAAAAAATGAAATTGTGCTAGTATAGAACAATATGTGTTGTTCATAAAAATAAAAAAAAAAGAAATTGTGCTAGTTATTTAATAGTATCTGTTGTTATTTTTTTTCCTTTTGTGTTGTTATTGGGAGCCTATTTAGAAATAAATTCGTTGGAATGTCGTATTTTTATTGTGCTAATTTGTTTTGTTGGTGTTACCGTCGGATGCCCAGACGGTGGTGTTAAGAGAGTGCTAATGTCGTTATTTGATTGTGCTAATGTCGTTTTTTGATTGTGCTAATGTCGTTATTTGATTGTGCTAATGTCGTTTTTTTATTGTGTTAATGTCGTTGATAATGAAAGTTCCTTTTTTGATTGAAACGAGAATGCTGATAATGTGGATGGTTTTATGTTATGCTAATGTCGTTTTTTGATTGTGCTAAGGTCGTTGATAATGGAAGTTCCTTTTTTATTGAAACGAGAGTGCTAATAATGGAAGTTCCTTTTTTGATTGTGCTAATGTTGTTTATGTGAGTGTGCTTATGTTTTTCGTATTGGTGGTTCCTGCAGGTTGGTTTGATCTGAATATGTTACAAAAATTCAAATTTTGGTTTGAATTAATTTGCATGGATTTTGGGATATTTTGATAATTAATTTTAATTAGTTATAAATAAATAGGGTCAAAATGTCTAAGTTACCCCTAAACTAATTTTTAATTGAATAACACTTGTCATTTATGTATTGGTTCTTATAGTTCTTACAAACATAAGAGTTTGTATTTGATCCCATACCTACAACGTGCGTTGTATGTATCTATGTATGTGTGCGTATATAAAAATTCAATAACAACAACAATCATATCAAGTATAACCTCATCTAATGAGACAAAGAGATTTCTTCTAATGAAACCACCGATTCAAAAGAAATATCCATATATACGAACCATATAAAACATACATATGCACACAACTAGACAAAATATAACAATAAAACATTTTGTACTAAAAATATTCTTAGTAAGCTATTAAACAAATAACACATTTTACAAGAAACACAAAAAGATAACACCCCTAAAATTCCTTAACCTTAATCCTACGTTTTCACAAACTCATATCCTCGACCATGTCCTAAAAAATGTGTAAGTCTAACAATTCTTTTAAAGTAAACTGCAATTTGCGTCCCTATAGTCTGGTGGTGGGATCAACTTGCTTCCTTATTTTGAAAAAAATGGAAACCTTAGTCCTCATACTTACTTTGAAAAAAAACTAATTTTCAAAATTAGGGCGCACATTGATCCTACTACCAAACCACAGGGACGCAAATTGCAGTTTACTCAATCCTTTTGTCACACACTGGTTTCCCGGTCAGGACTTGAGGTTTATGCGTGACGGTCAGAGAACAATATCACAATTTGCAACGGAAGTAAAGGATGATAAAGTACAAGTATGAAAACTTGAAACTATATTAAATAAAATTCATAGTTTTGTGTTCGATACAAACATCCCACAAGGCATGATCAAAATAAAAAAAAGGACTTTAGACATCATAGGTCTTTAGCCATTCGCAAATTCCAAAGCTTTATAGTTGAACCATATCCAGCCTACTATTGAGGTTCGTCACCTGAGATCAATCTTTAAAAATACGTCAGTTATCACTGGTAATACTAATTTTTTTAACAGCAAATTCCAATCACATTCATCACCGCGGATCATCTATTTGCGGGTTGCTATGTGGCGTCAATATTATGGCAAAAGGTAAGCGTTTGGTGCAAAATTCAGCAGGTATTCGCCTTCACAATGAAGGACTTGCTGGAATTTCATAAGAAAACGGTCATCGAAACGCAGAAAAAAATATATATATACAAACAGTTATTTTGGGGACGTGTTGGGGAATTTGGAAAGCGAGAAATGAATGCATTTTCCGTGGAAAGCGTGTTAATATAGATACAATATTTGGCGAGATGCAAGCAAATACTTTCCTGTGGACGAAATGCAGAGCAAAGCAAAGAACTTTAGATTGGAGGAGCTGGGCATGTTTTGCTGTAGGAGAGTAGAGCCCTGTATGTTTTTTTTTTTTTGTTTTCTGTCTTTACTTTTGGTGATTATGTAAAGGTTTGGTCTAGTATCTAACTAGCCAATATGTACTGGACAAATGCCACCGCATAGCTTACAAACTGCCGATCCTTGTGTCATGCCCCTTTTCTTTAGCCCGATCAATGTTGGCAGCCTATCTTGTACCCCGCGCCACCCGAAAATATTGACTTTTTTGGGAGCCCATTTTACCCATTCGAAAGGATAATATGGAACCGCGAACCTAGATAGCAGCTTTCGAGAGGATGTAACCGAGAACAAACCGTCATTCGCTGGCTTCCAGATCCATTTATCAGGCCTAGTGGAGAGCGTAACGTCTCGTAATAAGTTCGAAATGCTCTGCAGCTGAACTCGTTCCACATCGGAGCATGGTGTTTGTCTCCACTCCCATTCCGTCAACCTTGTGGCAACCGTGACGCGTTTATGTTTTTCCAGCCTAAATAACTCCGGAAAACAATCCTTTAGCGGCCCTTCCCCTACCCACCAATCCAACCAATATCGTACATCATTCCCTACCCACCAAGCTCCTTTGCTATTCTATGTATTCCATTCCACGTGCCCGAGATACCTTCTTTAACTGGAAGATATGAGGTCGAGTGCATGTGAGAATGAATCGCCACAATAGTTTTTCCCCAAAGACTTTCTTTCTCATGTTTAAACCGCCACCACCACTTTAGCAACAAGCTCACATTCATATCTCGAAGTGAACCCAACCCTAGACCCCCTTTTTCAAGTGGACCTATTACATTTTCCCAACACACCCAAGCGGTCTTCGATTTTTCATCATTACCCCCCCCCCCCAAAAGAACCTTCTTCTAAGAGCGTCCAACTTGTCCAAAACCCCTTTCAGTGCCTTGAACAAAGAAAAGAAATACAACGGGAGACTATCCAAGGTAGCTTTCAACAATGTCAACCTCCCCCCCGCTGATAGCATTTTCGACTTCCAATTAGATAAGCGAGCTTTGAAGCAGTCTACTACGCACTTCCAATGTTTAATTAGATTCATGTTTGCTCCCACAAGTATTCCAAGATACTTACAAGGGAACTTACCTGTTTTGCAATTTATCAAAGATGCCATCCGACTTACCGAGTTGTCGTCCACACCGATTCCAAACAAGTTGGACTTTTCGTGACTTATTTTCAGCCCCGATATGCAATAGAAACACCTCATAAGTCGAATGATATGGATAGAATTTTCCTCCCAATCCCCCATAAACACCACATCGTCCGCATACATCATGTGAGATATAATCGGGCCGTTATTTGGTAACGAAATACCTTTAATTTTTCCTATTGACATTGCTTTAGACATAAACCCAGTTAAAGCTTCCATAGAAATTATGAATAAGAAGGGGGATAGCGGGTCACCTTGGCGAACCCCCCTATAGCATTGGAACTCAAGAGTAGGTGAACCGTTTATTAAAACTGACGCTCGAGAAGACACCAGTATACCCCTAACCCATTTTCTCCGTAAGGTCGGGAATTCCATTTGTTGGAAAACCCGGTCGATAAAATCCCAGTTTATTGAATCATACGCCTTTTCAATATCAACTTTTAAAACGAAAGCCTTCTTTTTTTCTTTCTTCGCCCAAGATATTATTTCATTCAAAATCAATGGCCCATCCAGGATGTTCCGATTTGAGAGGAAACCCGATTGACATTCGGACACGACCGACCCTACCACACCTTTAAGTCTATTGGCTAGTAACTTAGAAATAATCTTCGAGATACTACCAATAAGACTAATTGGCCTATAATCATTAAAGGATATAGGGTTCGTACCTTTAGGGATTAATGCCAAGAAAGAGGACCCGCAACCACGATTAATGGTGCCATTATTATAAAAAGCTTCCATGATTTTCGCCAAATCTTCTTTGAGTGTCCCCCAAAAATGCTTGATAAACCCAAAATTGAATCCATCTGGACCCGGCGCTCGATCGCTAGCACAATCCCAGACCGCAATCTTGATTTCACTTATAGTGAATGGAACCGCCAAGCCATCGGCCTCATCGGACGACAGTTGTTTCAAATTAGGAACCACGAAATCAGGTCGGTGTAACATAGGCTCCCGAAATTTGAAAGTAAAAAACTTCCTTGCTTCCGCTTTAATTCTTATCGGATTAGTGACCCATTCGAAAATCATTTGATGTATATATGAAAACCATTTGGTAATCATTTTATTTTTACATTGGGATAAATTTCTTGTTATCAATTTTACATGATTGTCAATACAGTCGGGGACCGGAAATCAAATACCGGTACATGGTCAATATACGCACCATCTTTAATATATTGCGTCTGCCAGGTGTATGCTTACACCCCGCGCTTATTTTATATGGTCATTGCAATTAATGAGTCGGGACGCCCGGACACGGTACTATTAACCCCCAAGTGTTTAATGTTATTCAAGCAAAAACAGATTAAATCGGGTTATTACATTTATGAAAGCATTTGCCCATTTTGCAATACACGCTCCAAATGGCTAGTGTCATGCTAGGATATAATATCAATATTCGGGTTGTTACACCTTTATAATCGCTCCTTCCAAATCAGTTTCGATTTACCTCTACTCATACCCCTCCATAGTGAAACTTTCTAACCATGATTGTTGTTTGTCTCCTTTTGCATCCCTAAAACATCTAAACCTCTCCTCCCTTATCTAAAAAATAAACTTTTTAAAAAATTGTTGTTTGCTTGCTTGTTACAAATAATGCTAAAAAGGTATATATATTTAAGATGCATGTGATGGAATGATTCATCTAAAGCCGAATTATTTTGTATCATCAAACTCACCCATCCAAATATCTAACAATAGAGTTGAACCGTTGAACCCTGGATTACTAAGGGTTGTTTAATAGCCTCTTAATGACCATTCAGATACTATCTCTTAATGGTTTAAAAACTCTGAATGAATAAGATGTAACCTCAAGTCTGAATGGTTAAGAGGTAACATCTGAATGGTAAATCATCACATGTCACATTCTTCTACCTTCTCATTGGTAAAATTCTTAATGGTTCCATTAAGAGGTAGTCTTTTAATGACCATTCAGAGACTACCAAACAGCCCTAAGCTAGAGAATGTTTGTTATATTCATTATGATGTGAAATGTTAACATGTTTTGATATTTATTTATCTGAAAACCTTATTTTTTTTTAACGGCTAATTTCTTTAATCCTCTGTCGTCTGTGTGACTTGAACCCAAGACCTTCCTTTTCCCAACCTAGGTGTTTTAAAGGCTTTGCGTTTGTCAATGGACCACCTAACTTTATAAAAAAATAACACATGATTCAAACAATTATGACATCAAGTTTTTATTAAATTAAACGATATGATATGAGGAAAAAATGTTTTTGGAAATAAGAATTTCAATGAAAACGTTGAACTACATTTTAGATGAATCTTTTATTAATAGTTTTAAATCGTAAAAATCACATGATCAATTCAATAACAAAAATAGTATCAATCTTAACTAAAACAACAACAATAACAATACTAATAACAGTTTACAAATATTCATTAGGTGACCTTATTTAAAAAAAAGTATTAATGATAACAATTATAATAATAACTTTTGTTGCTATGGTTGTTGCTTAGCGATGAGCGTGGTACCGGTATCGTACCGAACCAGCACCGAAAATCTTCAAAATTGGAAACTGGTACTGGTAATGAAAATGTTCGGTATGATATCGGTATTTGAAGGTAAAATCGGTATTTTATCGGTACCGTACCGAACCGATACCGAAAATGCCTAAAAGTGAGAACCGAATTGGTACCAAAAAAATTCGGTACCGGTACTCGGTACCAAATGCTCATCCCTATTGTTGTTGCTTTTGTTGTCGTTGTTGTTATTGGCGTTGATGTGTTGTCGTTGGTGTTGCTACTGGTGTTGTTATTGTTGTTGATGTTATTGTTGTTGTCGTTGCTACTGTCGTTGTCTTACAAAGTCTCTTAAATCTAGAAAGGGTACAAAAACACAATAAATCGCAAAATATAATACAATGAAACGAAAAATATAACATAATGTCGAAGAAAAAGACACAATGAGTCGCAGAAAAAACACAATGATGCAATTAAAGAAAAGACACAATGCCAAACAAAAAAGACATACATAATGATCTAAATAAAATTCTAAAATATACAAGCTAAAATTCTAAAAGTGAAAACTTAAAATTCCATGTCTTAGAGTTCAACTAAAAGGGTTTAATACCGCTTGAATGAATTCAGTCGAACTTCGTTTGATACTCTTTCTACGACTTTTTATTTTTAAGAGACAATGTATTTGAATCTTATCCTGTTATTATTATTAATATTATTAATCAATGAATAATACTACCTATATGTAAATATTATTTAGGTAATTCATACTAAATGTAGCCATGAACTGTATATTGAAAACATAATAGTACTATTCACATGTGTGGCCAAAATAAGGTACAAAAATGAAATATTCATGATTTTGTTGGGTTATGCGAGTCATGCCAATTGTGAGTATAATCATGCCTATCAAAAGAACTAATAATTATTTTTCAAATTAAAACATTTCACTCTGTTAACGTGACAATTATATTTTTTAATCATTTTACTGTTTTTTTTATTTAGAATATAATAATATTTATTAACTTTTAGACCAAGTTATTGATCGTTTTAATGCTAGTGTTAGAAAACAATTTTCCTCTGGGTTTAGAAATTATTGTTTGTCTTCACTTTGATTCATTCACATGTAACAACTAACAAAGATGGTGCTTAAATTAGATGAATATTAAAAAAATCAGTTAAATATGTGTAACGTAACTATTTATCTTTAAATTAAAGAAATAATACACACCACGACGTATGTGTCAGAACCTAGAATATATTGAGAACTACGAGAACCATAAATTTTACTTATAGGTGATGTTTTGAATGTGATAAAAAATGGTTAATTAAGCAATACAATTACCCTCTGCTACTACTTTGATTATCTTTTAAGCACTATGTACATTATACTATTCTCGCAGGTCTTAGTATTGTTTTGGTTCTAATGAAATTAACAGATCTCACAACCACTTTGTGTTTAATTTTAAATCCTATAAAAATCAATCTCAAAGGATATTTCATTTTTGGATCACACATTCAACAATTCTCTATTAGAATCCATCTAAAGAATAAGAAACAAAATCATTAAAAAGCATACATAGGAACTAATAAACGACATGAAGTTTGTTGAGGGAAGGTAATGGTTGTTGTGATTGTTGCGATATCCCCTATCCACCGGAATCCTTTTGTAAAATGTATTGTTCTTGTTAAAACAATGGTATTATGGTGAATCAACAGAAAAATAACAATCACAAACAAGAAATAGCGACAAAACGTGACCAAAACTCTTATTTACCCAAACCAGAAAAAGTGCCCCCCAAACCCTAAGATCTTACAACTGTAAGATCAATACAAGAGGAACGATATAACCAGAGTTGATGATCATCCACTGATGATCATCTATACCAACAATACACTGGAATCTCTTCAACAGATGAGAGATTCAAAGATACAACCGATGAACAAACCCTAGCTATTACAGAGAAAATGAAAGAACAATAATGAGAGAGTTCTAGATCTCAAAGCCTTTTATATCCTCGGTGATTGAACGTTACAACCAGCACCAAACCTTTAGCTTATCAACAACAATAGCCCTCAATGTTACAGAATAGCCCTTAGATATTTTCCCTGTTGCAACAACTTAAAAACAACCATAACAGATCAATGACAAACAACCATTGGGCCAACTATTATACAAGCCCAACAAGATAAAATAAATAACCAGGAGCCCAACTGAGAAATAGCCCAAATGAATGATAATATGTATCATTTTAACATCCCCCCTTCATCCATTTGGTTTAAACAAGTCAACTAGCCCAAGTTTTTCACAAAAATAACTATGAAGGTTAACACTTAACCCTTTAGTGAAAATATCAGCCAATTGATTCTCTGCATCAATTTTCTCAGTTCTTATAAACCCAGATGAGATTTTCTCTC
Source organism: Helianthus annuus (assembly GCF_002127325.2). NCBI lineage: Eukaryota > Viridiplantae > Streptophyta > Magnoliopsida > Asterales > Asteraceae > Helianthus > Helianthus annuus. Next base: position 172,634,559 of record NC_035437.2, read on the forward strand.
TTAGAAAATATAAGTCAATCTCAAAGTGCTTCGTCCTTTCATGAAAAACAGGGTTTGCAGCTATTGAAATAGCTGCACTACTGTCACAAAACAACTGAACAGGTAATTTGCAACTTACTTGTAACTCACTTAAAACATTAACAAGCCAAACAACCTCACATGTTGCTGAACACATAGACCTGTATTCAGCCTCACCAGAAGACCTTGAAACTGTACTCTGCTTTTTGCTTTTCCAGGACACCAAATTTGTCCCTAAGAAAACGCAAAAACCAGTCACAGATTTCCTGCTAACCAGACACTTAGCCCAGTCGGAATCAGCATAACATGTTAAAGAAAAATCTGCACTTTTCTTAAACGTGATGCCCTTCCCTGGACTGGACTTCAAATACCTTAACAACCTCAATGCAATCCTAAGATGTCCAGATGTAGGACTATGCATAAACTGACTAAGAAACTGAACCGCATAGCTAATATCAGGACGAGTTAATGACAAATAGATCAACTTTCCAATTAACTTTTGATAGTTAGTTACATTAACAACACAATCAGTATTATTTTCAGTTTTGGAATTAACAAGGCTGCTCAACTCTATAGGAGTAGCCACAGGCTTACATCCTAAATAGCCAAACTCACTTAGTAACTCCAAACAATACTTTCGTTGACTTAAACACAAACCACATTCATCATATAAAACCTCTATGCCCAGAAAAATACTTAAGAAAACCTAAATCTTTAATACGAAATGTATCACTGAGCATACACTTCACTTTTTCAATCTCAACATTGCTATTTCCAGTTATAACAATGTCATCTACATAGACTAAAAGAATAATAAACACAGAATTTCTAGACAACGTATACAAGGAATGATCACAAACACTTTGCACAAAACCAACATCTAACAGGACTTTTGTAAGTTTTTCATTCCATTTTCTAGGAGCTTGTTTCAACCCATAAAGGGATTTAACAAGCTTGCACACTTTATTTTTCCCTTCAATGTAATACCCCTCAGGAAGGGACATATAAACATCCTCAGAGATAGCACCATACAAAAATGCATTATTTACATCAAGTTGAAACAAAGTCCATCCATTCTGGACAGCAATACTCAATACACACCTAACAGTTACCATTTTAACAACCGGTGAAAATGTCTCACCGAAATCAACACCCTCACGTTGACTATAACCTTTAGCCACTAAACGTGCCTTGTACCTCTCAACCTCACCATTAGCTTTGTATTTTATTTTATATATCCATTTACACCCTATCGGTTTCCTACCCTTAGGTAAATCAACAACTTCCCATGTGTTATTTCTAAGCAAAGCTTCCATCTCAAGATTCATGGCATCAACCCACCTTGAATCTTTAGATGCTTCATTAAAAGAACATGGCTCACTCAACTTATTCAATTTACTAGCAAAACAACAATTTTCAGCAGACAAGCAAGTATAACTCACAAATTTTCCTATATCATACTTAGCATTACTATTGAGAACAAAATTATCAAATTTTTTTGGCAAAACAGTGTTTCTAGACGACCTTCTAAGACCAGAAACAGTCCCCTCAGATGGGTTGATCTCATCTGTTGGTACCACAGTGTCCTCTGCCCTCTCAGACTCCATTCTAACACTACTTTCTACACTAGACCCTAAGCCACGACTTGACTCAACCGGACTAGGAGTGGCAGATGTAGAAGGAACTGGTTGCTTATCATCACTGATGGTACCATGAGACTCAGCAATACCCTCTTCATCATCGGGAGTATGAGAAACTTCAGGTGTTAACATTTCATATGAGTCAAAAAAATTTATATGATTTAAATTTTTATCAAAAACAGATTTATCATTCACAAGCTTAGATTTAAACGGATAAACATGTTCATAAAACTTCACATCTCTAGAGAAAAACACCTTTTTCTCATCTAAACTCCAAAGCTTATAACCCTTTTTTGTATTAGAATATCCAATTAACACACACTTATCAGCATGATAAGCAAACTTATCTGACTCATTTAGAATGGTACTAAAACATAAACAACCAAAGTTTCTCAGATGTTCTAAAGAGGGTTTAAAACCAAACATGCACTCATACGGACTCTTACCACCTAAAACCAACGTAGGAAGCCTGTTAATCAAGTAAACAGCAGTCAGAACACAATCACTCCAAAACCTTAAAGGTAAGCCACCCTGGAACATCAGAGCTCTGGCTATGTTTAAAAGGTGTCGATGTTTACGTTCAACAATACCGTTTTGCTGCGGTGTATATGAACAGTATGTTTGGTGTATAATACCTTTACCACTACAAAAATTAACCATCTGATTATTTACAAATTCAGTACCGTTATCACTACGAAAAGCTTTAATTTTACTCTTAAACTGAGTAAGTACAAGTTCATAAAAATCCTTAATGTCTTCGAAAACCTCAGTTTTGCTTTTCAAAAGGTAATACCAAACAGCCCTTGAATAATCATCCACCACAGTTAAAAAATACTTATAACCCTCATAACTACTAATTTTATATGGACCCCACAAGTCCAAATGCACTAAGTCACCAACAGATTTAGACTTGTGTTCACTAAGAGGAAAAGGAACCCTAACTTGTTTAGACTTGTGACATATTTCACATGGACCATGTTGAATTGAATTAATACCTAGACTACCTCTTAAAACAGCCAGAACTTGATCTGAAGGGTGACCTAGCCTACTGTGCCACATATTAGACATTAACACACTATTAAAACAAGAATTCACAGAATTACCATTTCTACCAATCATGTAAAGACCATTTTCTTGTTTACCAATCACCAGGATTTTCTTTGATTTCAAATCCTGTAACATACAGTTATCCTCATTAAACAACACAGCTATTCCATTATCTTTAGCAAGCTTATGCACATATAGCAAATTTACACTATAATCAGGCATATAAAAAACATCTTTTAACACAACACCATTAATCAATTTTAATTCACCTATCTTTATAACTCTCACACTAGTACCATTAGGATGACCAACAGTTAAACCACATTCTGAAACATCCACACAATTAAACATGTCTTTATCAGTTTTAATCATGTGTTGATTAGCCCCAGAATCAACAATCCAGTTATATTGAGTTTCAAAACTTGAACTACTTGAACAACACATATAACTACTAGGAAAATTAGACATGTTAACCAACTCACCTCCCATATTTGCCTTTAACTGTTCTCCCCCAGACTTTTCACTCACAAGATCTAACAGTTTTGCTATCTGCTCAGAGGTAAATGGCATAGTAGATACAACAGAACTCGAAGAATTAGCAGACACACCAGACTTATTACTATTATTATTTTTAGCAAATTGTCCTGCATTTCTTCTTCTCATACCAGGGGGATAACCTATGATCTCGAAACAACGATCAACAGTATGACCAAGCATATTGCAATGAGTACATTTTAGATTTGAATTAGGACCTTTAAAGTTTCTCCTAGATGTATTTTGAGTTGAAGGATTAGACCTAGCCACATATGAAACAGACTGACCCTTAGACCCACTACTAGTGAGTCTATGTGACTCCTCTCTAGATATTAAAGCAAAAGCAGCCTTAACAGAAGGAAATGGTTCTCTTGTCAACAAGTTAGTTCTCACAGGTTGATATACATCATCAAGACCCATGAGAAATTGCATCAGTTTGATTAAAGTTGTAAAATCATTGTAGTTTTTGGCAGCCTGACAAGAACATGAAGGCAGTTGCACCATTGCATCAAACTGCTTCCACATAGTTGTCAGTTTATTATAATACTCAGCCACAGAACTACCGTTTTGAGAAATACAGTTAATCTTTTTGTACAAATCATAGACAACAGAACCATCTACTTTATCATAGGTCTCTTTTAGATCTGTCCAAACTTCAGAAGCAAGTTTGGAAAAGACCTGCCCTAAAAACAATTCTTCAGACACAGAATTCAACAACCAAGTTAAAACCACAGAATTGCACCTATCCCATTGTGCAGCAAGAACCTCATTATCTTTACGTTTTTCACATTTACCATTAATAAAACCAAATTTATTCTTTGCTTCCAGTGCAAGTTTCATTGCACTGGACCACACAGAATAATTCTCAGTGCCTTTTAACTTCATATTAACAATGGTTAGAGAACTTGAGTCACTAGGGTGTAAATAAAGAGGATCTCCTATATCAAGCTTACTGATCAGGGTAACAGAAGTTCCCTCACCACCAGTCATGATGCAAACAAACAAACAAAGAATAACAACAGGCAAACAGAAAACACAAACTATAAGACAACAACTACAATCAACAAACAATACAGGTAACACAATCAACCAAGGGCGAAACTGAGTCAGGGACCAGATTCCAGGTTCATCACTCAAAAGGTGCCTGGACAAGCCTTTACTCAGGAGCCACACACTAACACTAGAAACCAACCAATAACAAAAAACAAACACAGATCAAGAATATGTGCCGGTCCTCACTACCTCGACTTCAACTAAACCAACAACAGAAAGAAACAAGAGATAAGAACGATCTTACAGTGGGTGCGAATCTTCAACAACAACAGATCTGTAGTTTTCAAGAACTACAAGATCTGACTAAGAAAATACCAACAGAATGAAGAACTCTTCTGGTTAGTTTGCCCTGAAACAACAAGATTTCAGAGACTAACGCAGGAGTTTCACAAGAGGAACACCAAACCCTAACTTAGGGTTATAACCAGCAACAGCAAATAAAGCACCAGAACACAGATCTGAGAAGATCTGCCTTCAATCACCAGTTTCCAAGACAGAAACCCTAAATCAAAAAAATATCAAATATCAGACAAGAACACAGCGGAAAAACCAAGACTCAACAACACCAGGAGCTAAATAGCTCTGATACCATGTTAAAACAATGGTATTATGGTGAATCAACAGAAAAATAACAATCACAAACAAGAAATAGCGACAAAACGTAACCAAAACTCTTATTTACCCAAACCAGAAAAAGTGCCCCCCAAACCCTAAGATCTTACAACTGTAAGATCAATACAAGAGGAACGATACAACCAGAGTTGATGATCATCCACTAATGATCATCTATACCAACAATACACTGGAATCTCTTCAACAGATGAGAGATTCAAAGATACAACCGATGAACAAACCCTAGCTATTACAGAGAAAATGAAAGAACAATAATGAGAGAGTTCTAGATCTCAAAGCCTTTTATATCCTCGGTGATTGAACGTTACAACCAGCACCAAACCTTTAGCTTATCAACAACAATAGCCCTCAATGTTACAGAATAGCCCTTAGATATTTTCCCTGTTGCAACAACTTAAAAACAACCATAACAGATCAATAACAAACAACCATTGGGCCAACTATTATACAAGCCCAACAAGATAAAATAAATAACCAGGAGCCCAACTGAGAAATAGCCCAAATGGATGATAATATGTATCATTTTAACAGTTCTTCTTATGGATCGAACAAATAGGCTGAGCCCCATGCATGGGCAACCATGTGCGACTACGTGCACCTCTTACTCCTTCACATCATCCATCAATCATTGCGATTTCTACCAAATTTTGTGATTTCCCATTTTTGTATTTTGTATATGTGATTTTTCATTTGCGTTTTTCATATGTGATTTGCGTGTTGTATCTTCTACATCTGTTACAACTAAATGAACAATGATTACTAAATGTGTAATTTTCGGATACTTTGATGGAAACCGTATTTTACCTTTCCATGAGGAACATCCGTGTAATTAATATATAATGTTTATATAGCTTCAAACATGATGTTACATTGTGTTTATTATATGATATAAAGTACTATAAATAACTAAAGTATATTTCGTTGGTTTTGATATTATACCGTGATACAATTTATTTATATGAATACATAGATAAAAATAAACAATCTGTAACATCCTATTTTAACTTGTATAAAACATTAGTGAAATTTATAAGAGAAAATAATATTATAATTTATATAAAATCGAAAAGACAATTATCCTTATATTAAAAATGAAACGCAATGAACAGTAAAACAAATTTATTAACTCAAACAGTAAATTAGAGCAATAAGGTATCAAATTTACCAAAGCGGGTATATTTTCGGTACTGAATCGGTACCGACTTTTGACATTTTCGGTATCGGTTCGGCACCGGTATTCACCAGTTTTTACCCTCAAATACCGGTACCGTACCAGTACCGACCGGTACCGAACCGTACCGTACTGTACCAGGTATAATCGGTACCGGTACTCACTTTTGGGGATTTTCGGTAACGGTATTTTCGGTACCGGTTGGTACCGAGTTCAACAAATCCTGTAGCAACGCAAATAATTGCATCGTGTAGATTACTTTTTATACACACTGTAAGTAAACTGTATTTCGTTTGATTAAGGTTTTATATACACAACAACTTATTTTGTTTTTCTTTTTATCTTTTCCTACAATGAATGAATTGTAGCATGTAAAATTAACTTGGATAGTTAGATTATTGACGAGCAAATCGTATCAAATTCTGTAATCAAACCGATATCGTATCGGTACCAAATTTACTATACCAATCATTTTCGGTACCAATTTGGTACCCACCTTTTGGCGTTTTCAGAGTCGTTACTTTTGGTTCGACACCGATCTAGCACCATACCTGTATTTACTGATTTTTACCTTCAAATACCATACCGTATCGTATCGAGCATTTTCGGTGCAGGTACCTAATTTCGATGATTTTCCGGATCGGTACTCTCGGAGCCGTTACCGGTACCGAGCTCATCCATATTTTAACGTGTTTGCACCGTAATAACTAAACTGAAAACAACTGAATTTCCAACGTGTAGGACGTGTGGGGCTATTATTATATATTAGTTTATTTAAAATCGCTATTTTTGGGACGAATTGACTATCGTTACCACGTCATTGTTATTGATGTTTTGATTTTCGGTATCTGCTTGCCCTTGCCGACACGCGTTTTGCAGACATTAGGTCCCTATCGCAATGCGCGGGCGAAAAATCAACTAGTTATACAGTTAATTTGTCATATCAATAAGTACAAATGATAATTTTTGGGGGTAAACTTAAGGGTGTGTTCCCGAGTTAAAAATCCCTCCCCATCCCTCCCCTCCCCTCCATGTCTTTCCAAATTGGAAAGACTATTATCAGGCAAAAAAAACCCCATTTTCCCTCCCCTCCTCTCCCCTCCCCCTGTTAAGTGGATCTCTGGAACACAGCATAAGAGTTGACCCAAACAATCATCTCTATACAATTTTCAACCTCTAAATACCTAAAAGCTTCATAAAAACCCTTGATTTCGTTAGATAAATAACATTATTTTCAACATCCTACACTTTTGGTTTATAAGTTTTATTAATTAATACCAATACACATGTATGTAGCATCAATGTTCAATTAAAATATACTAATATAGTGATTAACATGCCGTTAATATTATCCATACTTAATTAATACTTACTTTTAGTTTAGATATCATATATGTTCAAATTCGTTGTGAAATTTAAGAACATTTAATCGGTATATATTAAAGGGGGTTTCAGGTACTTAACTAAGGTCGAGGGGCTAAAACTACTATTAAGTGAAATAAAAGTGGGTTAATACGCATTTTAAGTTGACCCAGTTTATCCAATTCAGTAAAGCCAACATATTTGTCAGGTTAAAACATAAATGAATAAATAAGGTTTAGGTTTTAGTTTTATTTATATATTTTAGTATGTTGGTCAGGACACAAGGATGGACTGACCAAGTCTTTGTCTCTAGCTTGTCTCCTCAGCCTATCATTGGTAATATCTTTTATTTTATTTTATGTGAGAACATGTTAGGCTACTCGGTATGGTGATGGTCCATTCTTGGAGGATGATTCGCCACGTAGGCGCCACGTCATAGTCCTTCCAAAGATGGTCCATCCTCCAAAACTAGAGGGCATGGGAGAATGGTGCTAGATGATCCTACCCCACAAAACTATGTACAAGTATTAAAGCATAATGTACAAATCCCACAAACAAACAAACAAACAAAAGAAATGGGGCCCACTGTTTTGCTCCGTCCTGGACGTCGGAATACCGACGAGACGACGGGCGACGTTGGGGGCGGCATGGCTGGATGGTCGGCGATGGATGGGGACGGTCCAAAGCCGATCCCCATACCGTATAGCCTTATAGCATCTTCTAACTAGAGTTTATAACCCGCACGTTGTGGCAGAGAGAGGTGACGGACCGATGGATATAAAACATAGAGATGGATTTGTTTGTGGCTACGGATGGCAAGAATAGAAGAAAGGGGACGTCCTTGGCAGTTTGTGGAGGTGGGCACATTCTTGGCTTGTCTCTATCCGTAGATTTCGCTATTGAAACTATTCTTCCTTTATGTTTCTACCAATAAGTTTACCAATTTATGTTTCTACGAAGCTGATTAGTTTTGTTTGCCTTTATTTTAACTGTTTTCTCCTAATTTTGTGATTTTGGTTGATTGTAAAAACACAAGTTGTAGATTTTATTATTTTACGTGTTTAATCAGTCATTTAATTTTAATTCTTGATTGTTAAATTTTTGCTTTCTCAATATTTAACAATTTCTAACAAATTTAGAACTTTACTATAAAAACACCCCTGTGTATCTTGTTCTTATAAACAAAGATATCAATTTATGCGTAGTTTTATATTTATATGATCATGAAAAAAAAAAAAAAAACAATTTAGTGAAACATTTAACAAGCTCTCCAACAAGATTAACTTAAGAGCCAAGATTTTGTGAAAGCAATCTAGAACACATATTAAGTTAATCGAGTTGGATATTGACTATTTACCGAAAATTAGAGTACATCCACATATTGAAGCAATGATAATTCACATAAGATAAATTAATACCCTTAAAATATAACTAAGACTTGCAAAATTTCCCGCTCCATCTTGAAGGAGAACATCAATGAGAACCGAAATAAACTCCCATGATAAACCTTCGCTAGTTGGCTTTTCATCATATACAACAACAACCATACCCAATAAATCCCGTAATTAGCAAAGCTAATGACAGTGTCTGGGGAGGGTGTGATGTAGACAAACCATACCCCTATCGTAGAGGATAGAGAGCCTGCTTCCAGAGAGACCCCCAACACTATAACAACAAGCACTAAAAGAGTACTAGAACTACCCGAGACAAAAGCAATGGTGAAAGCCAAAAACAGTAGAGTGAAGGTAAATATTGAAAAAAGAAAAAATTTATTTAAAGTACAAATATTGAAAAAAAAAATTTATTTTATTTCAAAAAAGAAAAATTTTATTTAAAGTACAAATATTGAAAAAGATTTTTTTTTTTATTTTAAGTACTTTAAGTTTCCCTTCTCCAAAAGTGAATATACGTTCATGATCATATTTATTTTTGAGTAAATTCGGTTTTGCTATCTAAGGTTTGTCAAAAGTAACCTTTTTTTTTAAAGATTTAAAATATCGATTTACCTCCAAAAGTTTCATCAATAGTTTTATTTTTATTCAGATCATTTACAACATTTGTTTCGTTAGTTAAGTCTATCCATGAGCATTTCATGTGACGAGCTCTTGGTGATTTCCCTCTCATTCACTAAACTTAAGTCTTAAGAAGCCGTACAAAATCCAGATACCACTCATGTTCGTTCGTTCATTTCAAAGAAAAAATACTCGTTCCCACATGTGCCTTCCCCCCTTTCCGATACTAGTATTTTTTTCTTTGAAATGGAGCAAACGTGGGTGATATTTGGATGTAAGGATTTCCTGAGTTGAGTTAATTAGAGAGAAAATGATCAAGATACACATCATATGAGAGACACGTGTTAGATTTAATAGAGTAAATAGATGTTATTAGAGGTTTGGATAAAAATGAAACAAGTGATAAAACTTTTAGAGGTAAAAAATGTTTTTAATCTTTTGAAAAAAAATAAAAATGATTAGTAAATTGAACTCTTTGCTTTTTTTTATTAGCAAAGGTTGACCATGACACACTCTTATTTTCCTCTCTGGTCACCGATAATATGTTTTATATATTTTTATCTATGAATATAAAATGCATTTTTAGAACCAACTAAAATAAACTAGATTAAATTATTATGAAATTAAACTAAATTATATCTATCAAATTATTAAATTTTTTCCTGATTTGGATAGGTTACATGTTTTTAACAAGGGGTATTCATAGTCTAGTTTTAATAGTATTTAGGTTAAACTGTGAGTTAAACTACTAATAATAAGAAGCCGAGGTCAAAGTTGATTTGGTTGTTAGCGGCATATATCTTTTTTGTGAAAACAACTAGTGCTTCGATGTGATAATCCCTAATGTTATAAGAGTCGGTAATCAAAGAGAGTAGAATATTGCAATGTTACATTAACGAAAATAACTCGGTGGTCAAACATGTCATTGTATACTATACTGAAAGTCGAAACCCATAAGATTTGGATGGGTTGCATTCGCATTTTGATTAAACTATATTGACCCAGTTTTATTTTTATCAAACGTAAATTAAAATATAGATAGTTAAATATATGTAATATAAGATACTTCTAAAATTATTTTACATTCAAATTTTATGGTATGGTCCTGTTTGTTATGAGTGGTTTTGGGTATAAATCGTAAACCAAAATGTTCACTATGATTTAAATATTTTGAAACCAACATATCAAAAGTTTAGAAGAACCCGACCTTTAAACCAAACTAGTAATTTGTTTGGATGATTTCATGGTTTTAAATTGAACCGTTAACAACTTTTTTTTTAACGGTAAATTTGGATCACCGACGGACCACTGGAGTATCATTGTGCCACCAGCGGAACCACCCGATCATATCCCTCTTCACTAGACATAATGTCTATACACCAATTCAGATGGAAACCCAATAAATATGGGAAAACCCTCCTTGTAGGAATCGAATCCAGGACCTATTGGTCTCAAAGTCTTATCTCACCGCTAAGATGCCAATAGGCTATAAAGCGAGTTAACAACTTAACACCCCTATTTTAACATCCTAAATTTATAGCAAACCACTCTTAAGAGAGTTAAGGTAATAGCAGATTAAAAAAAAGCCGAGTCCTAAGGGCTCCACGGCCCACAAATGGGACCAGTAAAGGATTTTAAACCGGGCCCAACTTCCAACCCACTACACTACTACAGTACTTTAAAGTTTACTTATCAAATGCATTTTGACTGATTTATTTCGTTCATATAATTTTAAATAGCTTTTTATAGATTTCGTTCATATAATTTAAACAGCTTTTTATAAAGTTTATATATTAAAGCAAATGCAGATAATCATTCAATGTTTGTGATAACGTAAAATACACTAGTGTATTTTCATCATCAAATTCTGGCCATTGATTTACACTTGTGTATTAATAATCAAGGGCTAGGATTAGTTCACTAATGTTCACAATCAAGGGTGTTGTTCACAAATGAACCTAACCATTATACATAACTCTAATTTACAACAATCCAATGCAATGAAGGTAGTACTTTTTGCTTCTTATATTGTAAGGTAGTACTTTCTACTGTTTGTTACCCCAAAACCCTCACCCACCTCCTACTTCACACGAGTTAATGGAGAAGGTTTCTTTCTTCCCTAAATCGCAAGCAGCACCGAATTCGTTCTCCACATCGTGAAACCACCGTCGTCACCACAATCACCATCGCTTGCTGCACCACGGATGTCATCACGATGCTGCACCACTACCCTTGAACCCCATCTATTTCAATCTAAGCCCCAGTCGAACACTAGAGTTTCGGAATCGCCTTCAATCGAAGACGTGTCGGCATCTTCCACCAACACAGGCGACCTACACCAACACTGTCAACCTCCGCCTCCACACTCACCTCCTCTAACAAAGATGTTGTTCATGTTTGATAAGGTACTCATGATACAAGTTGCATACAAGCTATCTCAGTTTAGATTTATGTCAATGTAGTTCAATTTTCAATGTTTTGGGTAAAGTTTTGCAGTTAAATTGATTAATTGTAGAAAACCTAAAACTATGGACTTATGAATGTGTTCTTCCCCAAAAAATATTTATTGTTAGCATATTGTATTTTTGTGTTGTTAGCAATTTTAATCTTAAAAGGGATGATTGTTTGTCAGTTAAGGTGTTGTTTATCATGTTCTTCAAGTATCCAGATTCCTCACATTGGTCCAATGAAAGAATACGAAATTTGATATGCTTGCTGGTGTTGCGATAAAGTAAGGTGTTGAGGTAATTGTAATGTTTTCTAATTTGTTAGAAACTGAATGTTAAAAAGGTTTTATTATTGTTTATTTTTATGTTTACATGTACATATAATATAGATTAAATGAATCTGTAGCAAAAAAATTGTCTAAAAATTTGATAATTCTCTAATATTGCTGAACAAATTTGCATTTTAAAGGGCAATTTTTTGGTTTAAAACTGTGTATTATGTTTTGTTTTATGTTTTTCACCTTTAATTTTGTTTACTTTATGTACATAAAAAAAGATTATTATGAATTTGTAGCAACAATTTTGTGAAGAACTAACACAACTAATTGAAAATGTGTGAAACACTAATAAATTAACAAGAGCAAACTCAATCGGTGAGCGGATGGTACAGGAAAGAGAACTGATATATCATAGCGTGGTGATTGTAGATGATAGAGATGATGGTTATTTCGGTAGCGTTGATATATCATGATCACCCACACCATTCTTTGACTTATTAATGGTATGGATGTGACGGATGGTCCTTTAAACATGAATCTTTAATATTCTGTTGATCTTTTTTATTAATTTACATATCACTCACTTTATATCAATTATTATTCATTTGTAACTTGTAAGCTATACATTCATAAGGGGATGCACAAGACTGTCAGGAGTTCTCAAGAAGTTTACATTTATCCATCATCTGTTTAGGTTAGCACATTAATACCAAATAAAATCAATATGTTTTTTCTTGGGCCTTTGTGGTATGTGTAAATTTAGTGTATGCATGTTTTCTATGATTCCTACTTTTGTTGACTACTTAATAATCGATTTTGGCTTTTCTTATAGGCGTAAGCAGGAGGGAAAGGCTCCAGCTTGGAAGTTTTAAAAAAATGTGGTGTTTCTCGATTTTTTTAGCCTAAAGTTGGGGGACTTGAGTTAATAGTTTAAGAGTTTAGGTACTTGGAGCACATCATGGTTGTTTACCTCTTTAGAAGTCTGTTATAGATGTAGTTATACGAAGTTAGCGAATGCTTGTCTCGCCGGCGCAACGCGCGGCGGGCTGTATTCTAGTATATATATACATACGTACATACACACACAACCTCACACAGTTGGCGGCTTAATATTAACCGATATCAAACAAAATTCAAAATTTCGATATTTTCTGTTGACCTCTAAGAAGGTTTTGATTTAAAATTCTTGTGTGTTAAATTAATCTTTAATAGTTTAACTTATAAGGAACATAGGATGATAAATTCTTGTTATTTAGGTTGAAACACTAGGCATTTAAGGATGCTTATACGACGACAATTTATAATAATGAAATTACCTGATTATTCTTAAGTTGATAAGTCACATTATTTTTTTTTTGAACAATGTTCCCCCTTAAATATACATCTCCTAAGGATTGAACCTTGGTCTCCCCATAAAAGGTAATTCATCTTGACCACTAGGCCAGAGCCTGAGTGGCTAATAAGTCGCATTTCACATACAATATTAGATTTTATATTGTAAGATTAAATATATTACGTATTAATATTTAATCTATAGCCATCATAATCATTTACATTATAGAGATCAAAATATATTATAACCTATTAAATAATTAGTTGGTAATTGTTGATGGACCATATTACCCTTATTAACTAATAAGGTTTCCTCCTGGGTGCTTATATAAGGAGAATTATGTGGAGGTTAAGGGGTTACTCAGTTACACAATTACACACACCCCATTAGCCATAACATCATAACTTCGACCTTCTCTCCTAGCCGATATCCCTTTTCGGTTTTCTAAGTCCCCATCATTAGTCAGCACCCTAAGGAGGAACCAGATCACGATGACAAGCATGTCGAACTCCATTACTGGATTCTCCAACGCACTGTCTGCTATAACAGGTATGTTTTAATGTTTTCCTTCTTGTATAAATAGAACTGAACCAACATATATGACTCATCAAGACATATGTGGATGATTTCCCTCTAGTGAGAACATGTACTGATGTACCCAACATGGTACATTAACAAACAAAAAGAAAGCAACAAAGCTCTTAGTAAATGGTGTATACAATAAAAGATTTACTTATATATCATGTTATATCTATTGTTGCTTATCAATATGACCAGTGAGGACAATTGAATGGTATCGTTCAAATCTTTCACGAGGCATACGTAGCAGTTCAATGCATTGTTTGGGATTTCCTGTCAATAACTCTAACGTGTATTTATGTCCCGTCATATCCGAATCATTCTCTCGCATTCGTTTCAAACTTCTCCTCCAAAAAAACGAACATACAATTACATAAGAATGACGAAAAATATTTTCTTATTATAATCCATTATGATCCCGAGTTAATAAAACATAAACAACAATTATAAACAACCATTAAACATAAACAAAAAAACATACAATGTTTTCAACATAAACCAAAAGCATACAATGTTTTTAACATTAACCAAAAGCAATCAGTGTTTTCAACATAACCAAAAGCAATCAATGTTTTCAACATAACCAAAAGCAGCGAGTAGTCGTGTTAAGCAAATAATGTTCTTCACTACTTTATTAGTCTTAAACTTGTAGCTGTCATCGCGATCCACCCTCTTAAGACCTTACGAATTTCTGGCAATGCCATCCATGCCTCTATCATGTCTAAGGACACTCCAAAAATATGAAAAACAACTAAGAATAGAGGATCTACTGGGTCTAAACCAACCAACTTTAACTTCTCAGAACATTCAAGAATTGTTGGCCATTTTTTACCTTTAATTAAATACTATAGAGCCTTTTGCATATCAAGTGTTAAATCATCATGGCTGATAGATGATGATTTTGAGGATTTTGCCCTTTTGTTTGGATTAGGCTCGGGGGGTAGGCTCATGAGTAGGCTCAGAACTATGCTCAGGAGTAGGCTCAAAAGTGTCGGCATCATCTTCTGTGTCATGAAAACAGGTGTCCAAAATCAAAAGTGATCAAACACGATGACAAGAAGATCCAATCCCTGATGTTGTTTGGGTTGAGGTCCACTTGCAATTCCCAGTGACAGTATTACCATCAAATAATTTTGCACAAAGTTCTGGAAAAAGGCAATGGAACTGTTTTCAATGATGCAGCCTTCGGATGCCCCTAAACCCAAAGTAAAAAAATGTTATAAGCTTTTGTTTATAGGTAGATGTTAAAAAATTATATAAATGAACATACCTTCTTAAATTATTCTCATTCCTCGTTCGTTAAGGTAAAAATATTTGTTTGAGCGTTGTATATGTTGCCAGTTTTGTTTTTCAAATACATCCAACCTAACTTTAAGATTATTATAGGCATTTTTCATTTGATTTTTAGTCAAATCCAAGCCAAATTTTCCTTAAGAACTCTTCTTAACTTATTTCATGAGTTTTTATGCAAACTCAATCCTTTTTTACCCATCATGTTTATACTTCAATGTAAGTCTCTAATAAGCATTTTAGATGCTTAGTTGACCATTGTTGTTTCACTCCCATTTCTATTAATCAACAAACAAACAACATAATAGGCACAAATCAATTAAGCATATTCAAACCAAGTGCTAAATTCAAACAAGAAGGTCCATATTCAAACAAGAAATTCTAATAAGCATTTTATAGTAATGCACATATAAATCAAAGAATAAAAAAAACGCTACTAATGAATAACATCTAAATCAAAGAATCAAAAATTCTTATAAGCATTTTATAACAATGAACATCTAAATCAAAGAATCAAAAAAATTCTACTAATGAATAACATCTAAATGAAAGAATCAAAAATTATAATAAGCATTTTATAACAATGAACATGGTAGAAAAAAAATTCAGAAAACAAACACTACCTAATGAACATGTAGAAGTAATGAAAAAATAATTAGAAATCAAACCTGTGAATGGGGGTTGTGAAGGAGGACGACGGGGGGAGGGTGGCGGCTGTGAGGAAGGACGACCGGGGGGGGGGGGGTGACGACTGTGAGGGATGACGACGGGGTGAGGGGTGGCGATTGTGAGGGAAGATGACAGAGGAGGGAGCCGGTAATGAAGGTGGTCGACGGTCGGGAGTGTGGTCAACAGTGAATAGAGAGACGAAGGAGAGGGTGCTAAGGTTTCATGTTTGTGTTTGGATATTAGGACAAGAAGATGTTAGAAGAAGCCATCCCACATTTACAGCAAAAGAGAATGCTAGGGTGAAGAAGACTAGAAAACTAGTCAATGGTGGTCCTCCATAGATTCACTTATATAAGCCGCGGCTAAAGTTGCAAAAATAAAAGCTTAAATACCACTTATAAATAATCCAAGGAACATGACGGAGATAGGAACCACTGAAGATACTAAAGAATTTAAAATTGAATATATAAAAGAAAAAAATTTACAATTTGGTAAAAAACTAGAGATGGGTAGTTGGGTAAGGGTACTAGGGTCGGTAGGGATGTGTTTTTATTCAATTTTTTAACACATTATTATAATAAAATTATTATTATTATTATTATTATTATTATTATTATTATTATTATTATTATTATTATTATTATTATTATTATTATTATTATTATTATTATTATTATATAGAATTGTTTTTTCTTGGAAAGAAGAACGCCCCAAATAATCTATCTGCTACCATTCTCCATCTATCCATCTTTCTACTCCCTATATTCATCAATCGATTGCTGCCCAACCCCAATTCAATCCACGATCAATTCTTAATCGATGGCGATGAGGGACTTAGTGACCGGCGGGGCAGCATGCGCTGTGCCCGGTTCTTCCTCTTCGTCAAACCCTCTCGGTGCTCTTGCAAACGCCCTTATTGGCTCTTCATCTCAAAAGGTACTTTCTTTCTTCCTTTCAATCGTCAACTTACAACAAATAGTTATGTACTTATTGACGGTTATTATCTGTAGTTCATCTGTTTTATAAAAAAAACCCTAATTTGGAAACTGGGGTTTGGTTTTTTGATTGTGTGTTAGCTTGAAGGTTATTGATAAAGCATAATTGAGTTGGGTTTATTGATTTATGTGCTTGTTTTAAATCTTATATACTTATATTGAAGTTCTAGTGTTATGGAGTTGACTAAGGCGCAGAGGGTGAGGACTAAGGCGCAAAGGGTGAGGACTAAGGCGCAGAGGGTGAGGACTAAGGCGCAGAGGGTGAGGACTAAGGCGCAAAGGGTGAGCCTTGGGCCTAAGCGCAAGGCGGTTAAAAAACGAGGGCTTTTTTAAGCGATGCGCGTAGTATAAAGATACCGTGTTTAGGGGTTTTGGCTTGTTTAGGAGTTAGGACTAGTTTAGGCTGTTTTAGGTTGATTACAGGTTTGTTTTGGGCTCGTATAATTGTTCATGGACCATGTTCAGAGTTCACAAGAAATTGATATATGCGGATAAGTTTGGTCAGTGGGGAAGCTTGAGATTTCCGACCGGGGGGCGGAAGTCACCGGACCTAAAAATTTCTATAAAACCGGGGGGTCGAAAACGTATACATCCTTGGTTTTAAAATGCGCGCATAATGCGTGATGCGCCCGATGCGCTAATGAGAGCGCATCGCAACAGCTGATGCGACGCGTTTACGTGATGCGAGAATATTGCGCGCATTTTGCATAATGCGCTCATCGCATAATGCGCTCTGATGCACGCAACATTGTTTCTTATGCTTTTTTTCCAGATTTTATGAACTGTCTTCGGTTTTTTCTATAATTAACATCTTAGTATGCTTGATTTGGACCAAAAAACACAACTCTTACCTTCTAATTACGTCAGTTGTTTTACTTTAAGTATGTTTTTATAAGTTTTTATGTATAAATAATTTTTAACTATTTTTTTTATAAAGAACGCATCACATACGTGATGCGCTCGCATCGCGCATCACGCATCGCGCATCAGATTTTTGGACTAAACGCATCGGAGCGCATCACGCAGTTTAAAACCAAGTATACACCCAAAAATTTCTATACGAAAACTACATACTCTCCGCTACTGAGCGAAAAGTTCGGGGGGTCGGCCGCCCATTCCCGCCCCTTAAAAGCTTCGCCCATGAGTTTGGTGGTTACCAATTTATTTTCTATTATTAAAGAATCCTACAGAAGTTTTGAAGCAAATCTGGTAGTCTTGATAACCCTTTTTCTGAAACGAAGATGATTTACAAATGGTCTTTATATTCTGTTAGAAATGCACATTTTTTTGTATGGTGAAGTCGTGTGTCGATTCCATATTTCCGTTACAGTTTTATCAACCTAGTTTGGTTAACATCTTACTTCCGATCATGGATCGTAATATGAAGGAAGTGGTAACATCAAACATGTACGATTTGATCAGCTAGCATGTTAGACAACCACAGTATCTTAGATACAATTTTTTTTTTTTTTTTTTTTTTTTTTTTTTTTTTTTTTGTTGCAAGCAGGAAAGGTTGCAGGAGATTCCTACATCATCACTTAATCCTTCTGGCAATAATCTTTACCCGGGAGTCGTAGATCCTATGTCAGCACTTCCTGGTTCAGAGTTGGAACATCCTCTGCATCAACAAAACAAGGTTTTTATTTTGTATCATTTAACTATTAATAGTAGGGGTGTAAACGAGCCGAGCTGAGCCCGAGCTCTACTGGGCTCGAGCTCGGCTCGTCATGTTTTTATGAAGCTCGAGCTTGGCTCGGTTCGAGCCTACTTATTTGAGCTCGAACTCGGCTCGCGAGTAAAACCCCAAGCTCGAGCTCGGCTCGACTCGACTCGAGCTATTTTGAGAACAACCTCAAACGAGCTAAAAACTCGACTCGAACTCGCTTCAATATCGCTTAAACGAGACAAAGCTCGGCCCGAGCTCGGCTCGACAATGTTATCATCACTATTATTATATTATATATAAACGAAATAAATTTTTGTTCGGGCTCGTTTAGGCTCGCGAGTCTAAACGAGCTTTGTATTTCAGGCTCGAGCTCGGGCTCGATAACTAAGCGAGCTCTATTTCAGGCTCGAGCTCGGGTTCGGGCTCGTTAAAGCTCGGCTTATTCGAGCTTTTAACCGAGTCGATAACGAGTAGCTCTCGAGCCTCTGGGCTTGTTTACACCCCTAATTAATAGATAGTTATTTATTCATATATATCTATTCATTTATTCTCTCTATGTCAGGGCTCAGAGTTCCTTAACGGTTTCCACGCTGCAAACGACAACCGACTTGGCGAAGTTTGGGACGGAATACAAAATCCTCAGGTTCCTCATTTCCCTCCAGGGCAACCACAACTTCAACCCGAGTTAAACGGTAAAGTTCAAATTTTTTAAATATAATGCTTTGGGGATTTTTAATTTTTAATTTTTTTTTATGATTTCTTGTGATCCAGGTCCACCTCAACGAGTATTATCAAGCTTTTTGCATTCGTTTGTTAATAGCAGTCATGGTGGAGTTCCTTTTGGTCCCACTCAACTTCCCGTATTAGGGTTGTCTGAAGGGGACAAACGTTGCATACGTGATCGTAGTAGCATTATGGCTAGACATATATTTGCTGACCGAAGTGAGGATTTCATCAATGGCCAGGTTTCTTTCTCAAATTACAAATCAAACCTTTTTTTTTTTTTTTTTTTTTAACAAATAAACTTGTTTTGTACTACAATGCACGTAAAAACTTATCTTCGGTAACATTTATTTTAGAGTTAAATGCCATTTTAGTCCCTGTGGTTTGGGCCATTTTGCCAGTTTAGTCCAAAGGTTTCATTTTTAACCTGTGGGTCTAAAAAGGTTTCACAGTTGCCATTTTAGTCCACTTGGTTAACTTTATCCATTTTTTCTGTTAACGAGAAGGCCAATTCGCTTATTTTGTATGTAATTCTGTTAACTAAAAGGGCAATTCATCCATATAAAATGACCGAATTGGCCTTCTCGTTAACAGAAAAAATGGATGAAGTTAACCCAGTGGACTAAAATAGCAACTGTGAAACCTTTTTGGACCCACAGGTTAAAAATGAAACCTTTGGACTAAACTGGCAAAATGACCCAAACCACAGGGACTAAAATGGCATTTAACTCTTTATTTTAGGACTTAGGCTTTTTTTGTTTTACTTTCCAACTGACTATATATATACGTATTCAGGTGAATGCTCTGTTATCTTCGTTAGAAATCGACAATCAGGGTATGGCTCGGGGCCCGATGCCTGGAAGATACCCCGAGCTGGAACAATATTGGGGTGAGTCTCAAGCCATGCCACCTAGACCGCACGGTCCAGATGGTTGGGCTGATGAATTTTCCCAACAAAGATTAGGTCAAGCTGACCCTAATGCGTGGGCCCTATCCTTTGAACGTCAACATGGCGCTGGTGGTTGGGCTTCTGAATTTGAACACGTGAGGATATATCATACTCTTTATTTCAGTACATCGATGGTTACGGACTTACGGCAGTACAACTTATTATTTATATTAACATGATGGTGCGTTGATTTCAGGAGCAACGTCAGATGACGTCTGTCGATCGAATGGCTGGTACAAATATTCCGTCTTTGGCTGCTATGGAGCAGACTCGTATGCTAGCACACACCTTAGCTCAGAACAACAACCCTAAATTTCAGGTTAAACGTTAATTTTATAAAGAGTAAACTGCCATTTTGGTCCCTGAGGTTTGGTCACTTTTGCCACTTTAGTCCAAAACTCAAACCTTTTGCATCTGGGTCCCTGTGGTTTCAGTTTTATTGCCATTTTGGTCCAAAAATGAAAATCGGGTCATATTTGTCTTATGAGTTAAATGCCATTTTAGTCCCTGTGGTTTGGGCCATTTTGCTAGTTTAGTCCAAAGGTTTCATTTTTAACCTGTGGGTCCAAAAAGGTTTCACAGTTGCCATTTTAGTCCACTGGGTTAACTTCATCCATTTTTTTTGTTAACGAGAAGGCCAATTCGGTCATTTTATATGGCTGAATTGCCCTTTTAGTTAACAGAATTACATACAAAATGACCAAATTGGCCTTCTCGTTAACAGAAAAAATGGATGAAGTTAACCAAGTGGACTAAAATGGCAACTGTGAAACCTTTTTGTCCCACATGTTAAAAATGAAACCTTTGGACTAAACTGGCAAAATGACACAAACCACAAGGACTAAAATGGCATTTAACTCTAAAATCCTGCTATTTTGTCATTTTCCTCAAGGGCAAATCAGGTCATATTTGTCTTATAAAATATGGTATTTATTTATCAAAAAAAGAAATGATCATTTTGCCCCTGCGGAAAAGGACAAATTTGCAGGATTTTATGACAAATATGATCTGATTTCATTTTTGGACCAAAATGGCAATAAAACTGAAACCACAGGGACCCAGATGCAAAAAGTTTGAGTTTTGGACTAAAGTGGCAAAAGTGACCAAACCACAGGGACCAAAATGGCAGTTTACTCTTTTATAAACTTTGTTATTACGTTCTTGCTTTTTAAGGGCCGGTGTGAACTTATTTGTTGACGCTGTTATTTGGTAATACGCAGAACTCAAAGTTCCTTCAGTTTGTTTCCAAGATGAGTCGTGGGGAGTTGACTATTGAGGATAACCAGGTCAAACCCGCAAGTGGTGACTGGGCAAATGAATTTCAACAACAATATAATGCAGGCCCGTCTAATTGGGCCGATCAGTTTGCACATGAACAGGTAAGTAGAGCTTTCCGGGCCCACCTTTTAATCTTATTTTCCCGACACACGTACTTAGGTCATATAGTTAGTTAGTTACTAATGAATAATTGTGTTGTTAGGTATCTACGGCTCCTGATAGGTGGGCAGATGATTTTGCTAATGAACGTGTGCATCACGGTCCCGTAGATGAACAGTGGGTCAATGAGTTTTCGAAGTTGGAAGTCAATGATTGGGCCGATGAATTTGGGCGCCAGGTTGGCGAAGGGATTCTCGGAGATGATACTGCTGATAACTGGGCTAGTGCGTATGATGAGTAAGTTTATCGTTCCCAATTACATCAGTTATCCTTATTTGTATGGTGGCTTTCGTTAATTGATGTTTTTTTTTGGGGGGGGGGTATGAACCGAATGACGATCAAAACCGGGGAAAATGTTAGACAAAAACACTAATTTTTAACACGGTGATTACGTGACGTAAAATGTTGGCGAAATCGAATTTATACCCGCAACTTTATTAAGTTTAGGGGTAGAAACGTAAACTGGTAAAAGAAATAGAAAAAAGCATAGAATGATTAAACTATAAGGGCTCCAAGGGAAAGTTTACACTAAAAGACAAACTAGTCATTATTCATCACAATGTTTCAAATTGACATATATAGATAATTACAGTTGTAATTAAAAAAAAGAGTTAATTGCCATTTTAGTCCCTGTGGTTCGGGCCATTTTGCCAGTTTAGTCCAAAGGTTTCATTTTTAACACCTGGATCCAAAAAGGTTTCATCGTTGCCATTTTGGTCCAACTGACTTAACTCCATCCATATCTGTTAAAGCTGCCAAGGGCATTTTTGTCAGATATGGATGGAGTTAAGTCAGTTGGACCAAAATGAAATGACAAAAATGCCCTTGCCAGCTTTAACAGATATGGATGGAGTTAAGTCAGTTGGACCAAAATGGCAACGATGAAACCTTTTTGGATCCAGATGTTAAAAATGAAACCTTTGGACTAAACTGGCAAAATGGCCCAAACCACAGGGACTAAAATGGCAATTTACTCTAAAAAAATTTAAATGCTTTTTAATATATCAAAAAGATTTGGGTAAAAATAAAGTTTATTATGAGAGACTGGTCAAAGCAAAGTCAATGAAGATGAGCTCACGATCTTGTAGGAAGTTAGCGAATTGTTTGTAAATTAATATAATGAGTAAATTTTGTAGGTACGTAAATGAGCAAACTGTTTTGAAGCAGAAATCCGACAGTTCAAGGGGAGTTTACGTGTTCTCTGATTTGAACCCTTACGTGGGTCATCCTGAACCTTTGAAAGAAGGTCAAGAACTGTTCCGGAAAGGTCTTTTAAGTGAAGCGGTTCTTGCTTTAGAAGCTGAAGTTTTGAAGAACCCTGATAACGCTGAAGGTTGGAGATTACTCGGTGTAGCACATGCTGAAAATGACGATGATCAACAGGTATTAATAGTCTTATATTTAATTATTTATCGTTATTAAACTCTAATTTTGCAGAATTGATTTGAACTTATTATGATATGTACAACACTGTTATCGCCAGGCAATTGCATCGATGATGCGCGCACACGAAGCCGACCCGACAAACTTGGAAGTACTTCTTGCGCTTGGAGTGAGCCACACGAACGGTATATTTCAACTTCGGTTTAGATTTATGTTTTCCCGTGTTTTAGAGTAAAATGCCATTTTCGTTCCTGAGGTTTGACCAGTTTTGCGACTTTCGTCCAAAGGTTTGTTTTTCCTCATCCGGATCCAAAAGGTTTGAAATCTTCCCATATTCATCCGGTTCGTTAACTCCATCCATTATTTTCCGCTAAGTCAGGGGTATTTTCGTCTTTTTTCGCCTTTTTTGAATACTTGTACATTATGCTAAATGCTTGTACATAAAGTGAAAAAAGACTGAATTACCCTTTAAGTTAACAAAAAAGACGAAAATACCGCTGACTTAACGGAGAAAAATGGATGGAGCTTACAAGCCTGATGAAAATGGCAAGATTTCAAACCTTTTGGATACTGATGCGAAAAAACAAACCTTTGGACGAAAGTCGCAAAACTGGCCAAACTTCAGGGACGAAATTGACATTTTACTCTTCGTTTTACTATCAAAAAGTTTTCTGACATCTTTTAATTTATACAGAATTGGAGCAACAAGCCGCGTTAAAATATTTGTATAGTTGGCTGCGCAACCACCCTGTGTACGGGAAAATTGCGCCTCCGGAACTCTCGGATTCTCTTTACTATGCTGATGTGAGTGTTCTTTAATATCATATATGTAATGGTATAATATAGGTTTAATTGGGGTGCAAACGAGCCGAGCCCGAGCTCGACCAGGCTCGAGCTCGTTTAACATATGAAAGCTCGAGCTCGAGCTCGGCTCGATTTGAGCCTTGTTTCTAAAGCTCGAGCTCGGCTCGGGCTCGACTCGTTTAGTATTTATTAATTAATTTTTATTAATTATAATTATTGTTATACATATAATTTAGTTATTTTTTTATATTTATATAAATGGTAAATATTATTATGTAAACATATGTTTAATATATTAATTAAAAATGTATAAAAAGAAAGCTCGTTAAGGCTCGCGAGCCGGCTCGAGCTCGGTAAGCGAAGCTCGGGCTCGGGCTCGTTTACTAAACGAGCTTGTTTTTAGGCTCGGGCTCGAGCTCGTTTAAGCTTGGCTCGTTCGAGCTTTTTTTTCGAGCCGAGCTCGAGTAGCTCACGAGTAGCTCGGCTCGTTTGCACCCCTAGGTTTAAACAAGTTATATTCGTTCAAATTTAGTTATTATTTGTTATGGTTCTTTACAGGTTGCTAGAACTTTTAACGAGGCAGCGCAAATGTCACCCGAGGATGCAGATGTACACATAGTTCTAGGTGTTTTATATAATCTTTCAAGAGAATATGATAGAGCAATTGAATCGTTTCAAACAGCTTTAAAACTCAAGCCACGAGATTATTCGTTATGGAATAAACTTGGGGCCACACAAGCAAATAGCGTTCAGAGTGCTGATGCAATATATGCATACCAACATGTAAGTACCTTTTCAGTTTTTTTTTTTTTTTTTTTTTTTTCTTGATTATTTAATGTTACATAATCACTTTCAATAAACACCCCCTTAGACGATGAATAACAAAAGGTAAATTGGATTTAAATAATTCCAACTTTCTTAATTTGGCCGATAATAATCCCAACTCAGTTATTGGCCGAGAATAATCCGAACTAGTCCACTTTTGGCCGATAATAGTCCGTCGTTAAAAATAGCTTAACGGAGTTAAGCTTTTTTTCCGAATTACAAACCGATGTTTTATGGATTTTGATCAGAACGAAGATACGAGTCGATTTATGTAAAACTTATCTCGAAACGGTGCTTCAAACGGCTTGTTTTTTGTTTAATTTGAAGTTTAAACACCCGAATTGAAGCACCGTCTTCGTCGTTTGAGGCAGTATTTCGAGGTAAATTTTACATCAATCAACTCGTATCCTCGTTCTATTCAAAAACCCTAAAATATCGGTTTGTAATTCGGAAAAAAACTTAACTCCGTTAAGCTATATTCAACGCAGACTATTATCGGCCAAAAGTGGATCAGTTCGGATTATTATCGGCCAAAAGTGGATCAGTTCGGATTATTAACGGCCAATAACTGAGTTGAGATTATTATCGGCCAAATTGAGAAAGTCGAGATTATTTAAATCCAATTTGCCATTACAAAATCATTTTGATATTGCATATAATAGAAGTGTGGCCACAAAAATGATAAACCGGTGTTATATGGTATCTTATTATATGTATGCCAAATAATTTCTGATTTAGTTTAATTGTTGTTATGTAGGCATTGGATTTGAAGCCGAATTATGTTCGCGCGTGGGCAAACATGGGCATTAGTTACGCAAATCAGGTCATCTTTCTTTCTATTTTTATGCTTGCTAAGTGAAGTTTAAAGTTTCATTAGAAGCGAAAAAACGTACAACAATTTGTTGTAAATTTGTTTCTGCCGCGCTCACTGGCTGCAAACGAACCAAACGTTCGGCGAACAGTTCGTGAACCGTTCGGCGGGAAGTTTGTTTGTGTTCGTTCGTTTATTAAACAAACAAACACGAACAAGAAATTTAGTTCGTTTAGTTAAATGAACAAACATGAACGGAGGTCGTGTTCGTTCGTTTATGTTCGTGAACGTTCGGTAACGTGTTCGTTAGTGTTCGATAGTTCATTAGTGTTTTTAATTTTTGTATTTATTTAAATATTTCAAAATTGCGATAAATTAAATATCTAATAAGTGTCAGCATATTATATATTCTGTTTATGAACGATTGTTTGTGTTCGTCTGTTTCTATTTGTGCTCATTTGTGTCGTGAACATTATTTTGTGCTCATTTGTGTTCGTCAGCCCGTTCATTTTTATCCGTCGTCTAAAATTAACAAACAAACACAAACGAACACGAACAAGTTCATTTCCTTAACAAACGGACACGAACATAGAATCTCGTTTGATAAGTGTTCGTGAACAGTTCGCGAACACATATATTTCTTAACAAACGAACACGAACAAGGTCTTGTTCGTGTTCGTTTGGTTCGTTTGCAGCCCTAGCGCTCAGTTTGCCAATTACTTTAATGATAGGGAATGAATTTAATTTTTAAAACAATTTAATATTACAGGGTATGTATGAGGACTCAATTCGTTACTATGTGCGTGCGCTAGCAATGAATCCAAAGGCAGATAACGCGTGGCAATATTTAAGAATTTCGTTAAGGTGAATTATAATTTACACTTGTAAATCGAAACTTTAACCGCTAATAAATATGGATTCGTTTGTTAGGTAGAGAATGCTCTACATTAATCCAGAAGTGTGAGAAGTGTGTTATAACACTATATATAACACTATATAACACCATATAAACACCGTGTAACACTATGTAACACCATATAACACTATGTAGCACTATATAACACTATATAACAAAATATTTTGTCTGATAGCATGTCTATGATAGATGTATAGTGTTATATATTGTTATATAGTGTTATATAGTGTTACATAGTGTTATATGGTGTTATATGGTGTTACATAGTGTTATACGGTGTTTATATGGTGTTATATAGTGTTATATATAGTGTTATAATACACTTCTCACACTTTTGAATTAATGTACACTATCCCTACCCTCGTTTGTTATACCTAAAAATAACTTCGTTTGCAGCTGTGCTTCGAGGGAGGATATGATGGCGGCTTGTGATTCGCGAAATCTTGATGTTCTTCAGAAAGAATTCCCATTGTAAATTTTGATGTTTAGATCAAGTGTGGGGATCATTTTATGATATGAGATTTGCAGGTGGTTTATATGTTATACTTACTATCTATAGGTTGGTTTACATAAAGATATAATGAGTCTGTATTGAATATTGATCCTAAATAATGATGTTTTGTAACAAATAAATGCAAAGTGTTTTATCTTACTCAAGTGATCACATAATTATAAACCCTAGCTTTACTTTTTATTGTTGTAGCACAATACAATAATTAAGTATATATTGTTTTAAAGAGGGATTCCGAAGGGAGAAGATCATAAATATGTTTTTTTTTTTTTTTTTTTTTTTTTTTGGTCATTGGATAAGTGTTTACTTTTATAGATAGAAAGACTTATGCAAAAAACTTTACTTAGAGCACCCACAAGGTGCTCATGTGGTTCGGATGTAGCGGAACCAAGAGGTGGGGGGCGGAGTTGTTGTGGAGGAAGTCCGACGGTGGCGTCCGGATGGTGGGACCCCATCACTCACATACGCGTAATATACATACGTGGGTTGAATGATGTTTTGAATGTAGCGGTTCTTCTGGTAGCAATCGAAAACATGGCACTTTCTTGATTTACTAAGAATATTTCACTCAGTGGTGAGTAAAGGCTTTATAATGTTAGTGATGAAGATAAGCTTTTATAGACGACCCACGTTTATGGTTGACAAATTTGTTGATTCGGGATATCATTGTATGGCATTATTGATTTGTTAGACGTCGTTGGAAACGTCACACTCAACATGTTTCCCGAATGATGGTATAGTAGAGTATGAATACTTACAAGTGTTTAGATCTTGATCTTCATATCTTGAACATTGGGAAAATGGTATATTGTTGATGCTTAAACCGTCGACGCTCAACCCTCCCACCTTCAAACCCTCCTCCAGCACTCTATCGTGGCCCACCTTCAATATATCCTCCAAAACTCTACCGCGCCCCATCTTTAAACCCTCCTCCAATAGAGGTCTACTATCCTCAACACACTTTGGATTCGATTGTGGAAGAGTCAAACTTGGTATATGATTATACCTTTGCTTAACTACGATTTGGTGGAATAAGAATTGTGGAAGGTCATTGTCCTCCAGCGGTAAACACTCCTCCTCCTCCAATGTCAAACCCTCTTATGACAATAGATGTCCCAAATTGGGCCGGAGGGTATGAAACCAACGACGGGGCGAACCTAGGTTGGATGAAGAAATGGCTTATCCATCTGACAACTCCAGTTACCGATACGAGAGTTTGGGCGTGCGTGATAGTATTCGTGACTGTTCATCGCATGATTCTCTCTTTGGTTATCAAATAATGTTTTATGTAGTTTATGTAATGTTTTCATTTTAATTTTAATTTTAATTTATGTAGTGTTATATCAGGATTTAATTATGTTTTATTAGGGTTTAATTATGGTTTATTAAGGGTTAATTTTAATTTATGTAATGTTTTATTATGATTTTTGTAATGTTGTTCTAATTGTATTTTTTTTAGTATCTATTTTTATTAGGAATTGTCTTGCAGCAGCCAATTCTTCTGTGGAAAGGAACAAATCATGATCACAAATACGAGGAGGTATGCAGATATCTGGTAAGTTATTCGGTTAGCCATTCCACTCCTATACCTCTAAATCATGATCACAATTATTTGCAAGTGGTGTGGGCAAACAATGAAAGTGATAGGAGGCTAATAAGGTACCAAGGTCAACATATGGACTTGACTTTATTGCTTTTAGTTTTAGGGATTTTGGTTTCTACTAATTATTACCACTTTCATCTTTTTGTAGTGTTGAAGTTTCAAATGAGAAGATATCGATTTATGATCTGTTGTTTTATTGGTTGCAATCCTATGATTAAATAGGTTATTCTTTTATTGTAGCTGAAAAAAATCGTTGTTTAATAGAATGTGGTATGTAAAATTTCTAAAAACTACTCGTGTTTTTACACGGGTTTTACATCTAATTTAAAATAAAAAAAGTGATGACTGAAAGATGATTGGGTTGCGGTTAAAACTAGTACACCCATAATGTGGTGTAGTTAAAAAAAGTGATATGGTAATGTACATGATACTGATATGGCAAACACTTTATAACGTGATGGTTAAAAGTTATTAACCCATAATATATAGCCTTAGTGAGTGTCCATTTCCGATATTAATACGCGTTTACTTTTGCAACCATGTTATATTCATGCCATCCTAGGCCCCAATGTTTGTTTTTTCATGTCTTGTATCCGTTCACTTTGGAGTTGACTTTCTTCATTTTGATGTGCATTTAACCAAACTTCAATTCATTAATTTCAATAATGTGATCTCATTTATTGTTTCTTTCCACGAGTTAAATCAAGAGAGACTACACATCATAGACATGAATATAGCTATGTTCGTATATCATTTATAAAACGAATAATAATATATGAAAACTTGATATGCGAATAAAGAAGATAGGGTATTAAAAAGATCAGGTATAACTAAAAAAATAGTAAAGTGTTGGTATGCTTTAACAATTTTAAAAACAGTAGATATACAATTTTTATCTTTAATTTTATTATCTTTTCCGGGTCACTCTCTGGTGCATTATCACCCTTACATATTAATATTAAATAATAATTTTCTTTATATATGTTATTAGATATATATATATATATATATATATATATATATATATATAGGATTGATCGAGTTCATTTCAGAACTCTAAATATGTAAAAAAACTTTCAGAATTTCTAATAAATAATCTTTTTATTTTTATACTAACTTACAAACCTGTGTATTATGCGGGTTGAATATTTAAAAAATGCAAATCATAAATTGGTATATATCATCAGTGAAATGACTTATTACATAAGATGTGAAACAAAAAGAAAGGTTAAACTTTCAGCTCTCTCTCTCTATATACTTTTCTAAGTTTTCACTTCTCTTTTAAGTGACTATAATCCATCTTATGATATACGTAGGGCTGTAAACGAACCGAACGTTCAGCGAACAGTTCGTGAACCGTTCGGCGGGAAGTTCGTTTATGTTCGTTCGATAAGCTTAACGAACGAACACGAACAAAAAATTTCGTTCGATAAGCTTAACGAACGAACACGAACAAAGGTCTCGTTCGTTCGACTGCGTTCGTGAACGTTCGGTAATATGATCGTTTATGTTCGTTCGTGTTCGTTCGTTTATGTCCGTTCATGTTCGGTTTTTTATGTTTATTTTTCTAAAACTTTTTAATGTTTTATTAATTTTTTACTTTCCCCATATGTATTATTTCTCTCTCTCTCTGGCCCTCTCCCTCTTTTGATATCACCCCTCATTCAGCTTATCTCTAATCGATCGAACCCAATATTATCCATCCCTTCAATCTTTAAATGGTTATATATAACTTTCGTTACGATGTTTAAGATTAACGGTGCCTTTTTTAATTTTCAAAATTAAAGTTCATTTGCGTTCGTGGTTAGCGTTCACGAACTGTTCGCGGACAACCAAAATTCCTTAACGAACGAACACGAACACAAACTTCTGTTTGTCATGTGTTCGCGAACAGTTCACGAACATCCAAATTTCCTTAACGAACGAACACGAACATAGCCTTGTTCGTGTTCGTTCGGTTCGTTTACAGCCCTAGATATACGGTTGTAATACAGTAACACTAAAAGAATAAGAATGGTGATGATAAGGCTGTAAATGTTTTTAAAAATAAATTGTAAGTTATGAAGTTATGGCTAATGGAGTGTAATTAAATTCTACTATGTATATTAATGATATAATAAATAGAGTAAATTATTGAATACGTCCTTTATGTTTGCAAAAAATTGCAGGTTCCAATCTTTATCTTAAAAACTTACCGAAAACATCCTTTATATTTTTTTTTGTTACAAATTTATTCCTTTATAACTAACTTGGTTTATTTTCACAATTAAATCCTCTCACATGCCTAATATGTGAGGGCATATATGTCATTTAATAATCAACACCATAATAAATATCTAGTTGGGTATATTATTAATTAAATATTGTTTGAGTTGGATATTTTATTAAAAAATACTATTTAAAAATAGGAAAATTGGTTTTTAATAAACCAACCTTCGTTCCGTTGGTAAATAATAATCTTACCTACGTAATTGGTATACAATAATCCTACCTATCAACATGTTGGTACTCAATGAACTTCTGTTAATTTTTTTTAACTGAAGTTAATTTTTAAGTTTTATTTATTACACAAAAAGTCCCTATAGTTGTAATTTACTAGTTTTAACTATTTTATAAAACAAAAAAACCTCAAGGGACTGTAATTTACTAGTTTTAAAATAGTTAAAACTAGTAAATTACATCTACAAGGACTGTTTGTGTAATAAATAAAACTTAAAAACTAACTTCAGTTAAAAAAAAATTAACGGAAGTTCATTGAGTACCAACATGTTGATAGGTAGGATTATTGTATACCAATTACGTAGGTAGGATTATTATTTACCAACGGGACAAAGGTTGGTTTATTAAAAACCAATTTTCCTTAAAAATAATATGTTGGGTATTTTATTTCAAGAGATAACTATTAGACGTGTTTATCTAGTTGGGTATTTTATTAATTAAATAGAGTTTGAGTTGGGTTATGATAAGTATCTTCCTTCTTCCTATACTAATAAACGAAAATCTTTTTGTACACGTGTGGCCTCCTCCCTTTTAATAATAGTATTACATGTTATTTTTATACACAAAATATAATATAATATTAATTAATATAGATAGAAATAAACGACTAAATTCAAATTTAAATAATAATTATCTATAAAAATATAATGTATCAAATAATATAATAAGTATAATATTATTTAATATAGTTAGAGATCAAACGTATATTTCAAATTTAATTAATAGTAAATTACTTTTTGAGTCTCTATGTTTTAGTGGTTTTAACCACTTGAATCCAAAATCAAAAAGTTTAACACTTTGAGCCTCTAACCGCTCATTCACACCCTCTGTAAAAAATTCAAAAAACCTTTTGTAAGGTTGAGTTCTCTAAGTTCTCACAACTTGTAGAAGTTTTCATTTTACCCTAACCATATATATTTGTTAAGATAAAAAATATTATTTGGATATAAACTATAATTACTAATAAAGTATCAAATCACATGTACAAGTAATGAAAATATAACTGTTCTTTATTTTTACTAATTTATCTAAATAAGTCATTTTATTAATAAGGAATTAAGGATTATATACAAGTTTTAATTTACATTTTTCGTTACTCAACCCGTGTGATGGTTATGGTTATTGTAAATTGTATGCTTTTATTGATAAATAATAAAAAGAGTAGAGCGGAGTTCGTTCAAATCGTATTTACATATTCATTCAAAGGTCTGATTTCCAACCTAATTAACCTACTGAACCCGCCACTTATACAAAAATAAGAGTTAATGACAAAAGTAACATCCTTCTAAAAGATGGTGGGTGATGGATAACATATAAATGAAACTTAGAATATACTCCAACATCAATAGATAATAATTATTTTATCGAATAACTATCACTTTCTACCTCAAAAAGCAATTTTCCGATTATACTACACTACAATTATTTAACTCCCCGGTTTTGATAAAAGAAGAATGTCAACGCCATGCATGCGGGGTTAGAACTTGATCTTTAATTAGGATTAGACCCTTGCTTCCTTGAGTTAAAATGCATTAACAAAATATGAACCCAAATTCACGTACTATATCCCAACATTTATTGAATCTTGCGTTCGTGTATTGTATTGTATAGTTCGAAGCCTAACTAATTGTCTAACAATTTGTTTTGTTAACTTTAAATATTTGTCATTACCCTAACCCATATCTATGTATATTCTGCATCAATAACATACCATATGGCAAACTTAATTGTACAATATCATCTATCTTAGTACTACTTTTAGGCTTTTAGCCATTAAATAAATCTTAGTACTACATTTCCTTCAACTGGCTTAATAGTGGGTTTCCAGTAAGATCAATGGATATAATTATATATGTCGAAATAATAATATCCAAAAACTTGAACCAAGTAATAAAAATGTAACAAATTTTATGTATAAAGTAATAGGCCATGATGGATAAGCATTATTAGAAGTTTAGAATTGAGAACAATATTACATTATAACATTTAAACAAATTATAATCTACTAATCAGGGTTAGATCACTTTCAGTGTGATATACTTTGGACATGAGCGGATGCTTAGATGACAAATATGAAGTCTGAACGCTCCATTGGAGCACCCGTCCGGGAAAAAAGTGTTATTTGGTGAGCGTCCGTAAATATTCTAAAGGCAATTGAACGAAATGGTGGTGGTACCCGCTTACAGATAACCAACCTTTGTAGTGAGAGATCTCTTACGAGTTCAAAAAACTCATGAGATCAAAACTTGTCACATGTTACATCTTTTTCAGATTCTGATATGTTACACTTTTGTGTCAGGCGGAGAGAGAATATGTTAAACCTTTCACCCGTTTACATTATATGTAACTTCACATGCACTTTTTTTGTTTTGTTTCTAACAACATGTTTTTCAGAGATGTTATGAAGTGTAACATTTTATAACTTAGATTTTACGAGTTTTTTTTATAATTTGTAATGCATGTAAAAAAATATGTTACATGTTTTATAGAAAGATTTAGTATAATAGAAAGCACATATATGAGGTATATATGGGGATATATATGTAGTTCACATGCTACATATAACTCGTTGATCTACGTATATTTTTAAAAGTTACCTTTAATTTATACAAATAATAGTAACATATAAATAAATAAATAAAAAAGTAAAAAAAAAACCTTGTTTAAAATTGGGTTTCTCAAAGTTTTTAATATCTTTTAAGTTATCTAATTGCAACCTTTCCTATATATATACACACACATACATATATATTAACTAATAAATATACAATTCTATGGGACATTCGGCATGATTATATATACCTTATGATTATATATACCTTCTGAAATCTCAACTAGTGGTTTTCTGAGTCTTCTATTGAATAATGATATTAAAATAATATAGCATTAAATGAATACATTTTTAAATATTATTATTATATTATATTATATTATATTATATTATATTATATTATATTATATATATGAATTGAAAGAGCTGATGAACAGTGCTCTAAATCAAAAGCTCCAACCTAAAAAAATACCATTAATAACTGATGTCATCTATAAAATTTTTTTAGTTTAATACATTATTCTATTACATTATTATAATTATAATTATGTTTTTTAATTGATATAATATACGTTTTTAACGTTTTAACTCTTTTTTACTTATTTAATTTTTCTCCGCTAACCTGCGTTTGTTAGCTTAAAAGAAATTAAATACGTAGCTGTGTTTGATTTAGTTTCTTGACGTTCTTATATAAATTTTATTGAAACAAAGTTATATTTGAAATAGAGTATTTTTTTTTGTGTAGTAGGCTAGATCAAGTGCCGACGTCATTGTTGTATTGTGACGAACAAAATGAATACCGACCGAACAAGTCGATACCTGTGTCGGTATATACTTAAAGTTTATACACTTTTAACCCATTTAGTTTGTATATAATTTGATTTTCCTTCGATAACTCAAGTTCAATACCTTTTTATATAAAGTTGAATACACAACTTTATTTAATATTTTTTTCTCATTGTTACTTTATTAATTTTGTTGAAAAAGAATTTTTTTTCTTATTAATACCGTGAGTCCGTGACAGGTCGACCCGATACTGACATCGGTAAAGGTGTAGTTATTATTGGATTTTTTTTTCTCATCATCCCTTTTTAACTTTGTTGAACAAGATTTATTTTTTCTTATTTTCAATGTAAAACACATTCTTTTAGACATATCATGACTTTAAATCAAGTGTTAGTGTCATACCGATACCGTAATGAATCAAACCGGTACCAACTGAACTCCTTTGTGTAACGAATCGAACCGATACCGACCAAGTTCCTGCCACATCGCGCAAGCAAATCCACCTAGTTTAGTATTATATTTTATGCACTCATTATTTATTTTCGAATGTTTAAAACTTCATTACTCAAAGGAATTTAATGTGAAATTAACTAAGGATAGTTAAAAGGTAATTTAATATAATTTATTATTGTCATGTTAAAGATCATTTTATAGAAATATATCTTAACGACTACATATGTTAAAAAATTATATAATATTGTATTTAACTCGAGCAATATATGGTTTTTTTTTAAAGACATAATATTAATAAGTATATATGTGTAATACACGAGATTTTAACCGTGGGCGTACGTGTGTTTATGGTAAGGATCCTAAGAGAACCACATGAAATTTAAGAACTCTGAGAATCAATATAAATCACTCATTTTCACTAAACAAATCATTTTTTTAATTTTAATAACAACCTGTAACTAATTAATTTTTTAAAGTAGTACATATGTGTACATTATCAAATATATATATATTTACACACATTTATTTTTCAATTTTAAATACGTATATACATATATGTATATTAACAAAACATGTTCAGAACCATTGGTTTTCATTATATACATATATGTACAATCATTTTTCTGTCTAGTTATGTTAAGTTGTATATATATATATATATATATATATATATATATATATATATATATATATATATATATATATATATATATATAGTGAAGAGTTCAAATGAGAAGAAACTTTTTGTAAGAAGAAAAAAGAAGAAATTATAACCAATAAGAATGCTTCGTTTTAGTTCATTTAATATAAATATTTAATGTTACTATAAGGGTAATATGGTAAACCTACAAAGATCATTAATTAGTAGTATTTCTTCTTTAATAACTAACTAAATTAAAATTTGTAACTTATCTTCAAAATATATATTTTTCAAAAAAATAAAATAAAATAATTTAAAGTGTAGGATAAATTACAATGTGTATATGATAAATTACAGATTGTGTAGGATAAATTTCAACATGTGTAGGGTAAATTTCGAAAGGTGTAGGGTAACTTTTGATGTGTGTAGTCAAAAAACATTAGTGTGAAGGATGATAGTTTTTATGACTAATTAATTAGTCAAAGATGATAATAAATGAAATAAATGAAAAAATATTTAATGTTTTACAATTATACCCTTTGTTCTTTTTCTTCTCAATTAAATTTTCTTCTCAAATGAACATTCCCCTATATATATGTATATATATATATATATACACATTATCATTTTCATCTCCAGATATATAATTTGTACATATATGTCCAAGGATTGATATCAGTTGACTACTTACTAAAGGATTGGTACCAGTTGACTACTTACTACAATAAAAATCAAACCAATCTCTTAAAATAAGCTAGGAGGCGATAGAGGTTTATTATTGAAAGTTGCAGCATAGTGTTCACAGATTGATATCAGTCTTGACTACTTACTACATTATGGCCGACACACTTGCTGATTGCGTGTGGTTTTGTTGGTGATTCCCATTTAAAACTTGTTTCTGATTTTAATATATACATTTTCACCCATCAATCCCTTTGTGTTTTCCCCTCCCACTAACTACTAACTACCTCGAGTTATTTTTTTATACACCATGTACAAGTGTTTTATGTGGTTCTCATGGTTCTCACATGTTTATTAACCTATATGAATTCTAAGAACGATTAATTAATGCCAAGAAGAAACAAAAAAAAAAAGAGATTGATTCCTCTAACCTATAAGAAAGAATCATCAATAACCTAAAGATTATATCCTTCAAATGGATAATGAAGTCTTAACAACATTCTAGCCTGTGAAAGTGCATAACCGCTGAGCGGTCCCCTCTATCCCAACCTATATATATATATATATATATATATATATATAGGGGAATGTTCTATGCAGAACACTAAATATTGCGAGAACACACAGAACAAAATGAGTTACTCATTTTTTCAATCCTAAAAACCTAAAAAGTAAATGAAAATATTATAAATGTAAGATTTATTGTTTCTCACACTAGAATTTAAAACAAAATATTAAAAATCTTCAGTTTTTAAAAACCTACACACATGTAGGTTATGTGTAGGCTAAATTACCTACGTGTATGTAGATTATGTGTAGGGAAAAATATATGATTTTTATGTATATATAATACGCATATGAATGTAAGAAACATAAAATTTAAGAAATATGAATCTTAAATTCCAAAATTTAGTGATTTAGAGTTGTTCTTTCTGTTCTCGCAATAATTAATGTTCTGTAATGATCATTATCCTATATATATATATATATATAGGGTTGGGCTATATAGAAAACCCTATATATATAAAAAACCCTAGAAAACCCAAGCTCCCGACATTTTTTTTTTGAAAAAAATAACACATGTAATATACATGTTTTTAAGACTTTTGGGCCAAAAAAATCAAAAAAGCGCCGAAGGGATATTTAAAAAAAAAAAAGTTTCAGCGAATTTCAGGAAAATTATGTCTTTTTTGCTTAACACGTGTTAGGAACTGAAATTTGTTTATTTTTTTTAAAAAAATCCCTTCGGCGCTTTTTTGTTTTTTTTGGCCCAAAACACTCTAAAACATGTATATTACATGTGTAATTTTTTTCAAAAAAAAAATGTCGGGAGGTTGGGTAAAAATGGCTTCCCATTTGGGTTTCCAGAGTTTTCTAAGAATTTTAGGGTTTTTTATCTAGCATTACCCTATATATATATATATATATATATTAAATTGGTGCTTGAATAATTGAAGAGAAAATGATTGTGTGTGAAGTATGAGTTGAAATTTAATATGGTAGTTGATGTGGCGTGTTTGTGAGCGTTTATAACCGGATGCATTTAAGATCTCTTAGAGCGTGATCTTTAACTTAATTAGGGTTTAGTTCTAGATGAAGAGCTTACTCAAAAGACTAAGCACATGTAGGTGTGTGTATCTACATAAGGGAGTTCATTTTATAACCAGTAATATGTTAAATACTGGAAGAACTTCATATCATATTTGTAACTATTGATCTGCATGTGATATACTAGACAATTATATAATCGTCATTGTTTGTGCCCCACTACCTCAAATGAATTTTATGCATTATGTACAAATGTATCATGCACTTCTTACATTTCTCACATATGATGTTTATTAATCCATACGAATTCATTAATCAATCATTGTCAGAGACTAATTCCCCAACCTAAGAAAAAAGAATCAGTAGTAACGTCAAGATTATAACCTCTAGATGAATAATGAAGTCTCAACAACAATCTTGTCTGTGCACGAGCATAACCGCCGAGCGGTCCCCTCTTACCCAACCATTGTATGTATAAAGCTTTAAATTTTAAAAAAATAGTTTTTGAAAGTAGACACAACATTGAAGAGAAAATGACTATGTTTGAAGAATAAGTATAAATCTAATATGGTAGTTGATGTGGTGAGTTTGTGAGCATTTATAACCAAATGCATTGAAGATCTCTTAGAGCTTGATCTTTAAGTTAATTAGGGTTTCTAGATCCAGATGAAGAGCTTACTCAAAAGATTACGCACGTATAAGTGCGTATATGTACATATGGGCGTTCGTTTCATAACCAATAATATGTTAAAAACCGCAAGAACCTCATAATGTATTTGTAACTATTGCTTTAAATGTGATACACAAGACAATTATGTTTTGTTTGAACGACGACTTTCTTGCATTAGGCTACCGCACTCCCCAAATTGGAGAGCCCCGTTGCCCTACTCCGGCCAGACTATGTTGTCTTAACCAGGCCCACGCTGGCTTCAGAGTTTGGCTTGGGCGTTCCCCCGGGAAACCATACCGCCGGCTGCCACTTGACAGTCGTTGTGCCACCACAAGAGCAGAACTCTCTGGCGTAACACACGGTGGGATGAAAACCCGGGTGGGCTCAGGATAGAGCCTGACACATCTGCAAAGAGTCTAGCCTCTATCTATCATTGCCTTATCTATCAAAATGATACAAGTAGGGATTAAACTTGAGTCTCCATTAGAGAAGCCAAGTTAACAATAGCACACAAGTGGTGAATAGACAATTATGTAACAACCAATGTGTTTTTGCGTCCCACTATACTACCTCAATAACTTTTTATACACCATGTACAAATGTGTTATGGAGTTCTTGGAGCTCTCTTCTAAGGGGGTGTTTGGTGTTGCGTTTTCAAAGTAGATTATGCGTTTTTAAAATAGATTTTTCGTTTTCAAAATTGCGTTTTGAAAAAGCATGTAGGTACATGATTCTCCAAAACGCACGTTTTGAAGGCAGATAATCACTTTTTCATCCAAACACTTTTTTAGATTATTTATGTTTTACAAACGCAATAATCAAATAATCACTTCAAAACGTAATCCCAAACACCCTCTAAATCCTTATTAATCATATGAATTCTAACAACCCTTAATCAATTAACGCCAAGATGAAACAGAGAAAAGAGACTGATTCCCCCAACCTAAGAAGAAAGAATCATCAATAACCTCAAGATTATAACCTTCACATGGATAATGAAGCCTCAACAGCAATCTAGCCTGTGAAAGAGCATAACCACTGAGAGGAACTTTACGAAAACCAGCACTTACCATCATCACTTCCCATGATCTGAATCTTTCATGTCTCTCTTTCCGGCAATCTCCCTCCTCC
This sequence comes from Helianthus annuus, assembly GCF_002127325.2. Classification (NCBI taxonomy): domain Eukaryota; kingdom Viridiplantae; phylum Streptophyta; class Magnoliopsida; order Asterales; family Asteraceae; genus Helianthus; species Helianthus annuus. Next base: position 172,674,207 of record NC_035437.2, read on the forward strand.
GCCACTATGTCGGCGATCACTTTCCCGAACCATACTTGCTCCACCTCAATCCTCTCCCGGCTGTTCGGCGGCAGTGTTGCTTCTAGAGACTCAAACACTGCAGTGTAATACTTCATAGCTTCCATAAACCTTGATAAAAATATAGGGTTGTTGTGGTATGCTTCTTGTTCGGATAATGTAACAACCCTAGGCTTCATAGATTTGATTTTTCTAAGCAATAAACAAAGCTTGTCACGGTTGTTCAAATGACGGTGGAGGTAAAAGTCACAATTGACGGCTAGGGTTTCGTTAGGCAAGAGTAGGACATCAGACAGGTGGTTGATAAGATGGTCAACGGTTAGGGTTTCATTGTTTGTGTTTGGGAGTAAGAGTGGGTAGAAACTGAACTTGAGTCCGAGTGAACGTGCGAATTTAGAGAGACGATCACCGGTTCGCCGGAGGGTATTTAAGTTTGTACCGATGGCGGTTATTCGGAGAGTTGGGGGAGGATGGTGGTTGGAAATGGCTTGCATTAAGGGTGGCCATTGAACACCAAGCATGATATCGAAATCAATTATGTGAATGTTTTGTTGATAATCAATGACTTCTAAGATGGCTTGATTAGCAGTGAACTGACCGAATCTAATGAAAGGAGTTATTTTGTTTAGTGACAAATAGGATGATTGGAGAACTGAATCATATTGATCATTGTAAATATTTATATTATAACTTGGAGGCTTCATGAAACTCTTTAGTGGACTGACATTGAGGAAGATTTTGTGGTGGTAGTGGAGGCGAAGGGAGAGAGCTTTAGTAAAAGAGTGGACTAATCTTTCGGATGAATCGCCGTAAGCGGATGAGTTGGAGGAGAGGATGGAGATGAGGTGGTTCGCGGCGGAGAGATCAGACTGGGAGATTAGTTGGGCGGCGGTGAGGAGTTGTCGCATGGCGATGGACCGCGGTGGTGGTGGCTGCGGCGAATCTAGATCCTTATTATTTTTGTGTTGATGAGAGGAAGAGGATGAACCCAACATTTGTATAGTATTGATTAGGTTAATTGTTTGATGGGCAAGCAGTTTAATTTATATATAGACTGGTATGGAGTTTTGTAGAGTTGAACCCTAAAATAGTGACTACACAAATAAGTCTACGCGTGAGATGCTTGTAACCTAAACACCTGAAGGCGAACGTGCGTGTTGTCTCATATATTAATTGTTACATACATAGATACGTAATCTCTTGTTTAATTTACTAGTTTTCATCAATACAATACATTAATTGTTTGCTTAAATAAAGAACTTGTTGAAAAGTACAACCATTTGTCTATTCGGTTCTCCATTTTATGACACTTGAAGTTTTAATAAAACGATTCATGCACGTAAATACAAAATGTTTTAGTTAACCTTTTATCAAGAAATATTTCTTTCCCCTTTTTTTAAACAATTGAGTATCCAATGATACAGTCATACAGCCATAAACTTTTTCTGATGGTTATCCACATCAAGGATGTTTGTAGGTGATTTTTGGCCTATGTGGAGGGTATTTGTGAGAGGGATGGATTAGTGGGTGTTGTAGGGGATGACATGGAGGGTGTTCATTCTTAAGGATTCTTGGAGAAGAATGGTGAAGAATGGGGAAATGGTGGGTCCTTTTTTTATTTAGTTTAAATTTAATAAAATAATTATAATAAGGTTGTTTGTGGGAATGATATATATGTTATTGTTGTACGTGGGTAAAAAGTGTTTGTGGGAAGAATAAGTGAAAAGCTGATGTAGCATGCTGATTAGGCTGTTTATAGAAATGATAGCCTTTCACTGATGCGGATAGTCTTACTTGTATATTTTTTTACTAACTTGAATATATTTGTAAAACTGTCATTGATTAATCTCAACCATAGAACAAACAAGATCAAGTGTTGTAATTGTTGTCTTTACACTACTAAACAATTTAGTTTCTTTGACGGTCTAATCCATCGAAAATCACTTGAGGATAATGGTTATCGACCAGAATCCTTTGGTGATACTCTACGGGTTATATTGACATGATAATCTATTTATCGTTGGATTAGCGACAGATTTTGGCGTCGGATTACCAACGACTCCATTAGCCATGGATTACCAACAGTTCTCCTCCGTTGGCCTAGACACTATTACCGATGGATTTACCGACTTTTTGAGACACTACTGAAGGCTAATCTATTGGTAATATAATTTCAAACAAAAATAAAATGAAGTTTAGTTTAATTTCCTGGAAAATATAAACATAATATAAATTCTGGAAAACAAAATCATAACTCATAGAATTACCTCTGACAAATAAAACGTAATAAAAGGAATTTAGAATGCAAATTATACGAGACGAAGTACAATATAAAAGATGGTGGGTGATGGATCACATATAATTTCAACTGATCAGAATATATCTAACATCAACATATAAATTCCACCTCAAAGACCAATTTTCCGATTATACTACACTACAATTATTTAACTCCCCAGATTATTTTTTTAAAAAGAATGTCAAATTCCAAACATATTACCTTGTTAATCGCCATGCAGGCTGGGATAGAACTTGATCTTTAATTAGGATTAAACCCTATACTATCCCAACATTTTATTGAATCTTAATTTTGAATTGTATAGTTTGAAGCCTAACTAATTGTCTAACAATTGTTTTGTTAATTGACATTTATTGTCTCTACCCTAACACTACAAGAAGTATATATCAATACCGGCGACACCATTAGCGGCGACGGACCAAATGTCAGCGCTATTGGTCGATCCGCGTCACGGAGCCTGAGACCAAACCCCAGCCGTTGATCAAAATCCTGATCTAACGGTTGGGGATTTAAAAGGTATTAGCGGCGACAAAGGCATGGTTATTAGCGGCGACATGTGTCTCCGTTAAAAGTAGGCGTCAGAACTTTAAACCTTAGCCACACAAACCTTATCTCTGGTCAACCCTTTAGCGGCGACACAGAGCAATACTGGCGACAAGACGTCGCTGCTAATGGTTAAACGTATCAGACCCTTATCAGCGCCAGTTTTTCCCTCTTTCTTCACTTTTTCCCCCAAAAACTTCCCTCTACCGCCGGATTTCAGAGAATTTTGCCCAAATCGGTAAGTGAAGCTTTGATTTTGTTAAATTTCTTCTTTAGTTTGTTATATACATGTTATAGGCTTTAATTTTTGTGTATTTTTGTGTTTATGGTAGAGAAATCGGATCATCACCATCACTTCTCCGATCACCACCATTTCTCCGGTCACCACCTCGTCTACGCGGTCTACATCTCTTTGAAATTTGAAAATACGGTTAGTTTTATATGTATTTTTCTTTCAAAGTTTAGAAATTGTATAATTTTTTGTTTAGGTATGTAAATGTGTATGTAAGGATGTATGTTTGTATGTCAAATGTATAATGTAGGTGTATTTGGTGAAAATGTGTACATGGAAATCTATGTATTTGTGTATGTAATCATGTATGTGTGTATGTAAGTCTATGAATGTATGTATGTAGGTGTATGTTAGTATGTCAAATGTATAATGTAGGTGTATTTGGTGAAAATGTGTATATGAAAATCTATGTATCTGTGTATGTAGGTGTATGTAAGCATGTATATGTGTATGTAAGTCTATGAATGTATGTATGTAGGTGTATGTTAGTATGTAGGAGTATGTAAATGATGAACAATAGTGCATGTAAATGTTTGCAATTGGTGAAAAATGTGTATGTTAGTATGTATGTTCGTATAAAGTATGCAAATTTGTATGTAAGTATGTATAAATTTTGTGGTTTTGATCAAAATGTGTGTTTGTAAGTATGTATGTGTATGTGTAAGTATGTACATTTGTTTTATAAGTATGTATGTGTGTTGGTAGTATGTTAATATGTGTGTATAAAGTATGTAAATTTATGTATGTAAGTATGTATAAAGTATGTGTTAATATGCATAAATTAGGTTTAAGTTTCATGATTTCTATGTTTATGGCCATGTTTGAAAAAAAAATATGTTTAAGTTGATAATTTCTATGTTTATGTTTGAAAAAAAATATATTTAAGATGATAATTTGAATGTTGTTTATGTGTAGGTTTGAAAAAAAGTTTAAGTTTGATAATTAGTATGTTTGTGTTTAGGTTTGTGAAAAAAAATATGTTTAAGTTGATAAGTGCGTATATGTACATATGGGCGTTCGTTTCATAATCAATAATATGGTAAAAACCGCAAGAACCTCATAATGTATTTGTAACTATTGCTTTAAATGTGATACACAAGACAATTATGTTTTTTTTGGAACAATGACTTTCTTGTATTAGGCTACCGCACTCCTCAAATTGGAGAGCCCCGTTGCCCCACTCCGGCCAAACTATGTTGTCTTAACCAGGCCCACACTGACTTCAGAGTTTGGCTTGGGCGTTCCCCGGGAAACCATACTGCCGGCTGCCACTTGACAGTCGTTGTGCCACCACAAGAGCAGAACTCTCTGGCGTAACACACGGTGGGACGAAAACCCGGGTAGGCTCAGGATAGAGCCTGACACATGTGCAAGGAGGCTAGGCTCTATCTATGATTGCCTTATCCACCAAAGTGATGCACTTGAGGATTAAACTTGAGTCTCCATTAGAGAACCCAAGTCACCTGAAGAAACACTGACCTGAACGGTAGGCTCCAAGTAGGACTTCAACTCTTGGCGATCCGAACCACTAACTGCAAAACAGAACATCGTTAGGACTCATTACAGGAATGGGGTTATTCCTGTAACCACCTTCCGGCGTGAGAATAAGTCTCGGTTAGGGAGTAAGAAAATATGTGTAGAGAGAGAGAGAGTAAAACGAGAGCAGAAGTTGCATACCTTTGATGTTTACATCTATTTATAGTTTACCACTAGGGTTTCCTCTAACTTAGGATGGACTCCGATAAGTTAGGGATTTGCATGATCTTCCCAAAAGATTGGGGATTCGGTTACATGGTTTATCCATGCAGAATAGAAGATTCTAGAATAAGCATGTGTAATTATATATTTATAATAAAATAATAGGTAGTGACCGGGTCGGGTTATCCGTTCCGGGTCATACCTCGTCAGGTCCCCCAGTCCGAAGTTATGAAATGAAATTTATGGGATCGGACTAAAAAAGGAAAAAGTCAAAATGCCCCTTTGGAGTGCAAGTTTCTCAAGTGAGAGTACCATTACTTTTTTGAAAAATGGCGGCGATGTGAAAAGGTGTGACAGTTAAGTCATCACTAGGATGGCAGTTGTACGTTCCATGTCTTGACACGCGTTCCCATCCGTTTGCCTTTTTGAAATTCGAAAGGTTGTTATCCCTTTCCTATAAATAGGTTCCCCGTTAGGGTTTTCCCATTTCATTCTTTGCTCTCATCTTCTTCGATGCACTGTATTGCAAGTGGGGAACGATATTTCAACAATCTTGTGCAAGAGTATGATATCAAACCCGAATGGAATCCGGTGTTACCATCGAAGAAAGATACGACATTTCCACTAAAACAGGGTAAAATTATTCTGTTCAGTGATTTCTTTAAGTTCTGCAACTTCCGGTTGCCCATCACCAAATTTTGTAAGTCCGTTCTTGACGAATACCAAATTCACATCTCTCAAATGCATCCTCCGGGGTTAGTTAAACTTCGTCACTTCGAATTTGCCTGCATAGCCCTGGTCATATCCCTGAAATCACAGTGTTTAGGGCTTTTTTCGTTTTTGTGTGGAAATCCCCCTTTTTTACATTTGATCGAAAAGACATTGGTGTGTCTTGCCTGAGGGACATCCCTGCTAGTTCCAGGGATAAGGATTGGAAGAAAAAGTTTTTCTATATTGATGCCGGTGTTATCATCGGGGAGATGCACTGGAGGGAAATGGGGGCCAAGGATAAATTTAAAGATGATGGTCCGCCTGCTGATGCTTACATCGAGAATGCTCTGTTTAAGAGGTTAAGCCAACGCCCCTCCGAGTGCACAGTGATCCCGGAGGGGGGCCTGGTGATAGCGGGGATGAGTTTACTATGGCGTAATAGCCAGTTATACCCTGCTTTCCAGAGGGTCGATGAAGGTACGTGTGTTGGTGCACTTGTGTCTGTACTTTGTCTGTATTCGGTCTGTATGTAAACGATGTCCAAAGTCAGTCTGTAAGTTGACCAAGTCAACTATCCTCCTAGTTTGACTTGGACAACATGATGTTGTCTGGATCGAAGGATAGCCTCGAAGGATACACCTGATCCTTCGAGGTGCTCGAAAGATATGGTTCGACCATGGTTCGACCATTAGACATCGAAGGATGATCCTTCGATGTCCATGCTGATCGTTCGAGCTCCCTGTCATCGATAGATGATCCTTCGGACCATCTATCGAGTCCTTCGACCAGACCTGTTATGTATGGGTATAAATACCCATGCAGTGTGTTAGTGTTAGAGAGATGCACACTTAGAAAGCTAGAGAGCATTCTGCTGGAAACACACACACACACTTGAGAGTTTACATCTTTGGTTTTGTAAACATTGTGCTTGTAACCGTAAACCTTCATACGTATTAATACAGTGGTGTTAATCGGTGAACTTAGTGTGTTCTTGTGTTTGTTCTTGCTTCATCCCGGTTTGCCTACTAGCTTGGATTCCGCACTCGCTAGTGGGTTAGTATAACAAGGTTTAGGTTTGTTCTCGATCCTCCGAGAAAAGGGACCTACAAGTGGTATCAGAGCCTCGCTCTTTACCTTGTTTAAAACCGGTTTGTTCAAGTTCTTGGTGTGTTTGAACACTTGGTTTAGCACCCGTTTTTTGGTGGTTTTCCTGCTTGTCTAAACTGAAAAACGGTTACTAAACCTTCGGGAGTGTTCAGGGTCGGTTTGGGTAATCATAAAATTTGTTTTGTGAAACTTTGATTTTTCCGGTCATTTTTCCGGTGGTATCTCCGGTGACTGTTCTGGATAGGGTTGTGTCCATTTTTGGTAATATTTTTGAAAGTCAAAAAGGTTGGTGAAAAGGTGTGTCTGAACATACCTTTCTGCCGAAAGTTGGTACACCAACCTGTCACTTTTCTCACCAACCCATCAGTACTTTCGGCAGTGTGTCAGACATCGAAAGATAACTTTCGAGCTCGAAGGATCATCCTTCGACCAAGGAGATTCGAAAGATAACCATCCTTCGAACATCCTTCGAAGTCAGTGAGTTATCCTTCGGGTCAAGGAATCTTTTCGATAGATACATCCTTCGAGTCACTGTTCATTACGAAAGATAAGGATCCTTCGTGTTGGGTGAATCTTTCAAGGTTATCTTTCGAGGTTATTGTTCGAGCCATCAACAGTGATCCTTCGAACACTGTTGATTCTTCGAACAAGTGTCATCTTTCGAGACCTGTGTTCGAAACATAAGGAGAATCTTTCGAAATTATCTTTCGAAAGATAAGGATCCTTCGTATAAATCAATCCTTCGAAGTCATCCTTCGAAGTTGTTGTTCGAAACTCAACAAGGATCTTTCGAACCCTGTTGATCATTCGAACAAGTATTGATCCTTCGAACAGGTTGCATCTTTCAACTCATATCTGTTTTTGAACTTAACAGTTTGTGGTGTGTAGGTTTGATATTTTTTATTTGATCAAAATGAGCTGTACAAGTCCATGGGATTGGAGTTTGGACTCACGTAACAATCAAGAGTTAGTGACTGCTGCAGATTGGGCAAAGAGTATGGTTCCACAGCCATCAATCAGTCCAAGTCAATGGGCTTTGGTATCCAATCAAAGTCAAAGTCTTCAAAACCTTCTGATTAGTGAAAGTGAAACTGGCAGCAACAATCGTCCACCTAAGTTGAACCATATGAACGATTTTCCATCATGGAAAAACCGTTTTCACACATATGTCCAAGGGCAAAGCACTGATCTTTGGACGTGTTTTATCAATGCGTTCAATACTAATCTTGAAACTGCTGCGTCAACTTCAGAGGGTTATGCAAATATGCTTGAAAATGACAAGAAGGCTTATGAATTGGAGAAAAAGGCCTTTGCCACACTTACTCAAGCACTCAACAAAGACATCTACCATCAGTTCTCATATTGCAAGACCACGAAAGCATTATGGGATGCCTTAGTTGCTAGAGGAGAAGGCAATGCAGCTGCTCGAAAATCTCGGCATGATCTGTTGAAGAAAGAGTTTGAGTCCTTTCAGTTTTTGGAGAACGAGACTCTGAATGATATGATCACACGTTTCTATCATTTGATTAGTGAGATGTGTGCTTATGGAGTTGTTGCTACTCAACAAGAAATGGTGAGTAGATTTGCTGACGCCTTACCTCCAAAGTGGAGTTCCTTCATTGAACTGTTGAAGCATACTGGAACTCTAGATCAAGTCAACATCTATGAGTTCATTCAAAAGCTGGAACATAAAAATGATGAAGAGATTAGGAAAGCAAGGCGTGCTCCAGCTCCTCAGAATACGGAAATGTATCTTCCAGGATTCGATGTTTTGGCAAGATCTGCTGCAGCTCAGCAACAGCAACCTAAGCTGCAGACTGCATTTGTGTCCAATACAAGTTCAAGTTCCTTTCCGTTTTCTCAATCAACAGCTGCTCCACCACAACCTCAATTCGATCCGAGGTCCTACATTCCTGTTCCAACACAGCCACAACCACAACCTCAACAACAGCAAGCTCACTATACAAGCAATCCTCAACCTCAACCTCAAAGTCATCACACAATCCGAGTCGACAACTCAAATCTTTCACACCTTAGTATTGAAGTTGCTAAGGAACATATGGAGATTATCAACACCATGGTCAGTGCATACTGTGGTTTGGTAGCAGGTCAGCTTGGAAACATCAACATGACCAATGAAGATTATGATCAGATCGACAAGGAAGAAATGGAGTTGATGGATATTAAATGGGCTTTTGCTAGTGCGGTTAGAAGGGCAAAAGATTTCATGGCACGAACTGGAAGAACTTCGTTGGAAGGAAAGAAAAACACGAAGTATGGGTTTGATATTAATGCCGTCACGTGCTTTAATTGTGGCGAGAAAGGGCACTTTAAACGTGAGTGCACTCGACCAACAAAACACGGCAATCACAACCCTTTCAGAAACCAGACAAATGTGAATGCCCAACAAGAAAACCGTGAGAGAAGAATGGTGGCAGTGAACAACAATCAGGGACAGCCTGGAACTACCAATCACAATCGGGCTTTGGCTGTTCAAGCTGATGAAGGATGTGACTGGTCAGTTCAGTTTGGTGAGGGAGATCAGGGAAGTGGAACTGCATTATATGCTAAGGTCATCGAGCAGGTACATAAAGAAGAATCTTCTGGGAGCGATGACAGTTCTGGTTATTCTGGCAGTTCGGATGAAGAAGGCTCTGTTTCTGGGGATAATCACTCAGAGCCTGATGTGAATGAAGGAGATGATGATGTTCAGGAGCTACTGAATGAAGCTGATGAGCTTAAATGTCAGAAATCAATTCTGATTAGGAAGGCTGCTACTGCATCAAAGGAAATGGAAAAGCTATTCTCTGAAGATGGAGCTTTTTCTTTTCAATCTGCCTTTATGGCAAACGGCTCAGCCTCTACTAGTCAGGTAACTTCTAAACCCCCTGCTCCTAGTATTTGTAAATCATGTGCTGACATGAAGCTTGAATCAGAAAAGCTTCATAGTCATAATCAGAGTTTGGTTATTGAACTATCGAAATGCAAAGAGGCGAATATGGCTTTAACTCGGAACGAAAAAGATTTTAAGGAAGTAATTGAAACTTTAAAGAAAAATGTTTCCGAAGTTAATAAAGTAGTTTACCACAAGCAAGTAAGTATAAATGAATATATTAACACTGTGGAAGAAACTAAGAAGCAACTAGCCATTGCCAAATCTGAGCATGATGCGATCAAACAGAAGTTGGATAGTTATTCTAACTCCCGATTTGTGCTTGATCACATCATCGATGTTCAACAATTGAAAGGGAATCAGAAAGGCATAGGGTACAAGAAATGTCCGCCCCCTGTTATGAACAATTATACCAAGATGCCTGATGAGGAGGAAATGCCTCGGTATGAACCCAGTGTGCCTCTTGATTTTGAGGAATTTACTACTGGTCTAGGGTTCAAATCGGACAGTTCATCTAACACATCCGAAAAGCCACAAGAAGCATCAACATCCATGGATCAAAGTTCTCCAATCATTGAGGACTGTGAGACATCGGATGATGAACCAGAAGTGGATGTGAGTGAACAGGATAACTCACTTAACAAGATGATAGGAGCTGTCATTCCCATTGAGAATCACATCCTGTGTGATCCTGACACTCCTGCTGTTTCATCAGTCGAGAAACAAGTGATAGATCCTGTCAAGGTTGAAAAGAAGGCGGTGTCTACTGTTAAAAGCAGTAATGTGTTGTATACCTTGGTTGGAGATAGTAAAATCTATTCAGATCACGTTTTTCCAATTAAAAATGTAAATAAATCTTCGATTGATAAAGTCTTTGAAGACAATACAAACAAATTTTTGGGAAAAACTCTACCAGGAATTGTGGTAACACAATGTGATCCAATTCCTAAATCTGAGATTAGAAAACAGTTTAGGAATCAGAAATCTCCAACCACTCTACAACCTAGTGCTTCTAAAGGTAAACAACCAATCAACCGAGCTCAAAAGCCTGACACAACAAGAGCTCGAGTTCAAAAGAAAGAAAAGGATGTCAAGTTTGTGTCATCCAAGGGTACTGATAAGATTGAAACTTTTGAAAACAAATCTAATACAGATTTTGTAAAACAAGTCACAATCTTAAAACGAAACAGTGATAACAATTACACTCAACACACAAACGGGTGTGATGAAAAGGCTAGTACCTCTGGGTCCACGACCTCGACATCTTGTGGTCAGTCAAGATCTCCTAAGCTTGTTGAAAGGAGAAAATGTTTTAAGTGTGGAACAATTGGGCACATCATCAGAAATTGCCCAAATGCTCCAAAGAAGAAGTTTGTTGAGAAAACTCCACCTGAAACAGTTCACCCACAACGTCGGTCAGTTTCGCCTAAACAAGACAAACGAACTGTAAAAGAACAAGAAACTAAACAACGACGTAAGAACATAAAAACTGTTGAAAAAGCTTTAAAGTCTGAAGTTAAAACAGTACAAAAGGAACCAAGTGTGTCACAACCTGTAAAACCAGAATCTTCAAAAACTGGTAGGCGCAGACAAACTTGGTTACCTAAGTCGGGTGACAATTCAGGGGGAGCAGTTGTTCTTGAAAACCATCAAGAGATAGAGCTTACGTATCGTGATGCCAAGGGACGACCCAAGACCACTAAGGCTTGGGTCCCCATTCTCAACTGATGCGTTTAATTGACATGTGCAGGATGTTCTAGGAGGAACTATTAATAGTCATTGGATTGTTGATAGTGGAGCATCCAGGCACATGACTGGCGACTTACGGCTCCTGTATGACGTGAGAAACATCAGAGGAGGGTATGTTGCCTTTGCGGGTGATAAAGGAGGGTACATCACTGGAGAAGGAAGTATCTCCAATGGTATCGTGTGCTTTGATAAGATCAATTATGTGAAGCAAATTGATCACAATCTTCTCAGTGTGTCGCAAATCTGCGATAAAAAGTTTTCAGTGATTTTTGATGATGCTGGCTGTTATGTGCTGAAGCCTGGATTCAAAATTCCACAAGAATGGATTCTCTTATCGGCTCCGAGAGTTAATGATCTTTATATTCTCGACATGAGCCAGGCGATTACAACATCTGCACAAGTTACTTGTTTTGTCTCAAAAGCCACAGAAAAGGAGTCTATATCTTGGCACAGAAGAATGGGACACATTCACTTGAGAAAGATGAACCATTTGGTGAAAAATAATCTTGTGAATGGTGTGCCTGTAAGAAGTTTTCATCTACAAGATATCTGTGTCTCGTGCCAAAAGGGGAAGCAAACGAAGAAGTCTCACCCTTTGAAGAAAATCAACACTGTCAGCATGCCTCTCGAACGTCTTCATATGGACCTTTTTGGACCTATGAAGCACAAGACAACGTTTGGTGATGCTTATTGTTTAGTAGTTACTGATGACTACTCTAGATTTTCTTGGGTATCTTTTATGGCACACAAAAGTGAAACTCCTGGCATCCTCAAGGATCTTCTTACAATGTTGGAAAATCTCTATACGTTGAAAGTGAAAAGGATCCGAAGCGACAATGGAACTGAATTCAAGAATCAAGTTATGGATGAGTTTTGTACTTCTAAAGGCATTCTTCATGAGTACAGTTCTCGTTATACTCCACAACAAAATGGTGTCGCTGAGAGGAAGAATCGGACGATCATAGAAACTGCAAGAACAATGTTAGTAGAGTCGGAACTCCCTATTCAATTCTGGGGAGAGGCTGTATCGGCTGCTTGCTACACGTTGAACAGAGTTCTTACAGTTAAAAGACATGGCAAGACTTGCTTCGAACTCCTTCAGAAAAGGAAACCGGATCTTTCATACCTTGAACCGTTTGGTGCTCCCTGTACAATGATTGAGCCGGATGGAAAGTTTGGTGCAAAAGCTATCGAGGGTTTCTTCCTTGGATATGCTACTCCGAATTTTCGTGTTTGGAATCTAGCTACCAAAAAGATTGAGCTATGGAGCGAAGTTAGGGTTCAAAGGTACACGAGTCCTGTTAGGGCTCCGGGTGATCCGTGGATGTTCGATTATGATGGGCTTTTTGACTCCTTTAATCTGCCAACCTTTGACGAAGAATCAGCAGCGGCTCGGATGTTGTTGGAAAGTGACAACGCTGCTGTCTCACCATTGGTTAGACCTATTGTTGTTGACCCTCAAGCTTCTACGTCTGTCAACAATATGGTTCAAAATGAGGTTTATGAAGATGCTGCTGATTATAATGACTCTTCTGAAGATGATGAATATCATGATGCAGCCGAAGGATCTTCAGCTCCAGCTGCTCCTGTTCAAGGTGCCTCTGGTGATACACCTCATACGCAGAATGTAGATACTGCTGAAGGGAATGCATCCACCTCTACCCACATTCCAGGTGTGGAGTTGGTTGTCGATCTTAATCTGAATAATTTGGGTATCAATGCTCGTGTACCGGATAATCCTGAAATGAGGATTCACGATACCCATCCCCAGCAGAATATCATAGGAGATGTCCATCGCGGTGTGCAGACGCGTAATCAGCTGAGAAACAACCGGAATGCTGGTTTGTACTCAGCTATAAGAGAATCTGGTCAACAAAATGACTGGTCCTTCGCGTGTTACGTGTCACAAGAAGAACCAAAGTCGTGGAAAGAAGCATTGAAAGATAGTGCCTGGGTTGAAGCCATGCAAGAAGAATTACAGCAATTTCACAAGCTGGGTGTTTGGAAGCTTGTTGAAAAACCTGAGAACTACAAGAAGATTGGCACTCGATGGGTCTTCAAATGCAAGAAAGACGACCGTGGAGTGGTTATTCGGAACAAAGCTCGTTTAGTCGTTCAAGGTTTTCGTCAGATAGAAGGGATCGACTACAACGAAGTCTATGCACCTGTTGCACGTCTGGAAGCTATTCGGATCTTTCTGGCTTATGCCTCATTCAAAGGATTCAAGGTTTACCAGATGGACGTCAAAAGTGCATTTCTACATGGTGTGGTTGAAGAAGAGGTATATGTCGAACAGCCTCCTGGTTTTGAAGATCCTGTCCATCCCGATCGGGTTTGGTTGCTCAACAAAGCTCTTTATGGTCTTCATCAAGCGCCACGAGCTTGGTATGCAACCTTATCTACATATCTGCTGGAGAACGGTTTTCGAAGAGGTCTTATCGATTGTACTCTCTTCATCAAAGAACAAGATGGAGATCTTCTTTTGGTACAGGTATATGTTGATGATATTATTTTTGGTTCTACTAATGATGTTTTGTGTAGGAATTTCGAGCGCATCATGCAGGATAAGTTCGAGATGAGTGCCATGGGGGAAATGAATTTCTTTTTGGGCCTACAAGTGCAACAAACGGAGTCTGGAATATTCATCCATCAGACTAAATATGTTGGAGACATCTTGAGCCGGTTCCAGATGTCCGATGCAACGCCCATTGGTACCCCATTGCCAACTAATCACGGAATAACTCCTGACGTGAAGGGTGAACCTGTTAGCCCTTCATACTATCGCGCGATGATCGGATCCCTTATGTACCTCACAGCATCAAGGCCAGATATAATGTACCCAACGTGCCTACTTGCCAGATATCAAGTTAATCCGAAGGCCTCACATCTTGCTGCTGTCAAAAGGATTTTTCGTTATTTGAAGGCTTACCCCGACACCGGTCTGTGGTATCCTAGGGATAATAACTTTGACTTGGTCGCATTCAGTGATTCTGATTTTGGCGGATGTAAAATCGACGGCAAATCCACAACGGCTGGATGTCAGTTTTTAGGAAATCGCCTAGTCACATGGCAGTGCAAGAAGCAGACGTGTGTAGCTACATCAACATGCGAAGCTGAATACATTGCTGCCTCAAGTTGTTGTTCACAAGTTCTTTGGATCCAACAACAATTGCGGGACTACGGTTTTGAATTCCTAACTACTCCTATATACGTTGATAATTCTGCTGCTTTAGATATCACTAGAAATCCTGTGCAGCATTCAAAGACCAAACACATCGAAATCAAATATCACTTCATACGTGATTGCTTTGAGAAAAGGCTAATCGATGTTGTTAAGGTCCACACCGATGACCAACGTGCCGACTTATTTACCAAAGCCTTTGACAAATCTAGATTTGACTTCTTATTATTGGTAAATGGCATTAAGGTCAAGCAAGAGTAAACCAACATCGGAAAATCATTTTTGTAAATATTTTTGTGTGTTTTTAAATTTCTCTTAGTTTATTGATTTTAGGGGGAGTAAATCCAAAAATCGGAAAATACAAAAACATCGAAAAATTTCAAAAACACAAAAACAATAGAAAAACAAAAATGAGTTTCCTGGCGAGCAAAAGAGAAAGTGATAGTACATCAGTGGTCTATCCAAACCTCTTTAAACCTTAAATAAAAAAACGATAAGCAGCTCTATATAAGATGTATCGGTAGGCTCACAATCATTTTAAAGTGTGCAGGGTGATATAAATCTTAATCGACTGAAGACCAGGTGGGAACCATTCATTGGCATATGGTCTTAGTACCGAAATTTCGTTTGATAGATTGCCGAGGTTCTGAGATATTCGGTCTTTATGCTGCTTATCATCTGGGTATCATGGTTGTATCTTTTACCGAAAAATACTGGGGGCGCAAGTCTAGATCTTCCATGATACTATACATACGTGTACATATTGCATACTGCATTCGACCTCAATAAGTGATAAACAATCACATGTCCAAATCAAATAAGTGATAAAATATCACATTTATCCGGGTGTCAAGTTCGTCTCTCTGCTGTACGGAAGTACTGACCTGTTCACGGACTTGCACCTGTGCCCTCATGCATACGAAAATCAAGTTCCTCATCAATAAGTGATTCTATCACAAAGGACTTGTTTTCAAATCAAAATAAGTGAGTATCTCACAATTTATACGGTCAAACAGATGATAATCGGTATACTCACCGGTAAGATGAACTCTCGTGCATACCTTGATACGGGAATGTGTCGTGATGTGGATGAACACCGGTCGGTAAGTATAAATCATACCTTAACGTATCCCCTCGCCATGATTACATCTGATAAGTTGAGTTTAAGTGGACAACAATACCGATAATTGTTATAGGATGCTTATCTTAATATTAACTAACTGAACAACAAGAGTGTTTTGGCATGACCGTACACTGATATGATTCTCTTACCCTCGAAACTCGCAAAAAGAATGTTTGTATATATTTATTTATTTACTGCTTAACTTTTATTATTTCTTTTAAACAGTTTCGTCGTTTGGTGCATATCAGCACGACATTAGCGGTGATGTCGTTTGATAACACTCAAAGGATTTTAAATTGTTGTCTTTTACTTTCAAAAAAATACCAAAAAGATTTTAGGTGTGTTTTAATATAAACTTTATAAAAGCCAAAAAGATTTTATTTCTGCTTTATTTTCGATCGTACGATGTTGGAGCTCAAGTCTTCGTTGCCTGAAACCTGAACGAAAACCGGATTGACTAAATCTTCATAAACGGTCGAAATTTGCATGTTTTGAAAGTTAAAGACTAAAATTGAAAAATTTATTAAACTTTCAAATTGTCGGACGGTGTTTGATTATGACATGGTCATTCGTGTGTCATTTGTTTATAAGATTCCAAGCAGTTGTTCTCATTACGCGTTTAGATTTCTTGCATGTGCAGATTCTAAAGGCTAGGAGAACATGGTCGATGACAAGCTTTGGAATGAAGTCACGACGAGAAGGCGCTCAACTGATGAAGATGATTGAGTAGCCGCTGACCATCCTCAACACCACAAGGATCTCACTTCATAAAGATAAAGTCTTTTCACGAGCATAACTCAAGGGGGAACTTATGTTAAGGGGGAGTTTGTCAACACACTTCCTACATGATACGGGTAGTTTGTTGATACACTCTCTGCTTTCGAGACGTGAAGACTTTGAAGATCCTCCGACATTGAAGACTTGAAAGGACATCATAGTTTTGGTAACTCGAAGACCAAAGACTGTCAAAGTTCAAGACGAGTCTGCAACTATAGAAGATAAAGACAAAGCTACAGCCAAGGGGGAGTTTGTTGGTGCACTTGTGTCTGTACTTTGTCTGTATTCGGTCTGTATGTAAACGATGTCCAAAGTCAGTCTGTAAGTTGACCAAGTCAACTATCCTCCTAGTTTGACTTGGACAACATGATGTTGTCTGGATCGAAGGATAGCCTCGAAGGATACACCTGATCCTTCGAGGTGCTCGAAAGATATGGTTCGACCATGGTTCGACCATTAGACATCGAAGGATGATCCTTCGATGTCCATGCTGATCGTTCGAGCTCCCTGTCATCGATAGATGATCCTTCGGACCATCTATCGAGTCCTTCGACCAGACCTGTTATGTATGGGTATAAATACCCATGCAGTGTGTTAGTGTTAGAGAGATGCACACTTAGAAAGCTAGAGAGCATTCTGCTGGAAACACACACACACACTTGAGAGTTTACATCTTTGGTTTTGTAAACATTGTGCTTGTAACCGTAAACCTTCATACGTATTAATACAGTGGTGTTAATCGGTGAACTTAGTGTGTTCTTGTGTTTGTTCTTGCTTCATCCCGGTTTGCCTACTAGCTTGGATTCCGCACTCGCTAGTGGGTTAGTATAACAAGGTTTAGGTTTGTTCTCGATCCTCCGAGAAAAGGGACCTACAACGTGTCACTTTGCTTTTAATTTGATTTGCAAATTGTGCTTGTCTTAATGTGTATGGATGTCAAATAGGTGAATGGAGTTTGTTTGGTTTTGTTGATCCCCCCGGAACGCTGCTCTGAGGTCCGCGGATCGCGCGATTGGGGAGCAGGAGCCTGATGTGTTGAGAATCCACCTTGAACAGTTTCTACTTCCCGCCGTACCGGCGGATCCAAATGCTTACGTGTCTCAGCCTCCCCCCAGCGGGGGGAGCAGTGTTTCCATTGTTGAAACAAAGAAGCCATCCCGGATAAAGATAACCGGGAGGAAAGTTATTACCGTGGGGGCCACTACTTCACCTGTGGCGGTTAGCATTTCTGCAGCCTCGGAGGATGCTGCTGTTACTTCTGCCCTTATGAGTCCACAACACGCGCCTAAAAGGCGTAGGATGATGCCCCCTTTGACCACCTTTCAAGCAACAAAGGCTGCTCAAGACTTACATGCTGGTAAGTGGTTTTATTTGTCAATATAGGATTTGATTCCTTTATTCATATTCTGAGTGTTTGCTTTGATGCAGGTTCTTTTGCTGAGACCCAAGTTGAGGGTGGATCCTCTATGCCTTTGACCTCTGGGAAATTGTCTCTTCCGCCGCTGGCGTTCAAAGTGTTCCCCTTGCAGATCTTATATCTCAAGCAAGCGCTGTTTCAGTTAGCTCTTCGCTGCCACCGCCGTTGTTCATTACTGCTGTGGTTATGACACCCAACTCTGTTACCACACCGCTGTTTTCCAGCTCCACCCCCGTATCCCTGTTTGATTCTTTGTGTCTGGGAAGGAAATGCCTACAACTTCTGCTGCTGGCGAGTCAACAAGTGCCAAGGATACCACTGTAAGTGATACTGGGGGATCTAGTAATGGTTTTGTTGATGATGGGGCCCGTTTGTCTGATGATCTCTATCTTCCCACTGTTTGCTGGGACCAGTATGCTCAGGACAAACGATATCAACCTAAGTGGAAGATAGCGGAGTCTTCCAGGCTGGTTTTTCCCCCGGTGGTGCATCACTGGGTTGAGCGGGCATACCCTTCGGCGGAATCTGCCTATATAGAGGGGTTAGATAATGAACACCTAATGAAGACAACAATGGTGGACGATGTCGGTCAACCCAGGAGGCTGGCTGAGATCCGATGCCGGTGGATGCATGATAATAATGAGCTTCACTAGGCGCGGATGACCATTCAGGAGCTTATGGAAGAAAAATTCCGTTTGGAAAGTCAGCTCCAGACCGCTAGTCTCAGGGAGAGCCGGTTTGTGTCAAAGAAGAACAAGGCTGAGGATGATCTGAAACGGGTAACGACCAATCTAGCTGAGGAAGGGTGATATGGGCCCGCGACATAGCGGAAAAGGATCGAGTCCTTTCTCATGCCAAGGCTGTTCAGGAAGAGCTGGAACGTAAAGCCGTCACTGAGGCTGAAAAGGTGAGGTCTGAGTTATCTGCTGAGGTGGAAAAGTTCCGTATTGACACCGATTTTGTGTATCAGGTGTAGGAGAGGTACCAAAATCTGACTCTGGAGTTAGAGGCGTCCAATGCCAAAACCCAAACCAAACAGGTTGAGTTGGAAGCGCGGGAAGAACAGCTTAGGAAACTGCAGCAAGTGTGTGACTCCCTTGTTTCTGAGAAGAAACAACTTGTTCAATCTTCAAACAACTAACAGGCGCGTCTTAAAGAGGCGGGGAGTGTATTGGACCAAACCAACGCTGAAGTGGATGGTTTGACCAGTCGCTTGGCTGGTTTACAGGGTGATAGGAACTGGCTGATAACCCAAGGTCTAGTTGGTGCTTTTGAGCATCTCCGTCAATCAGAGTCCTTTGTTACTATCTTGGACCGCCTGTCTACTGCCGCTTACAAGTCCGGGCACCATGATGGCGTCCACGAGGGTTATGCTAATTGCCAACAAACGGGTAGGATCACCCCCGAGTTCTAGGAGAGAGGAGGCAAGCTAACGGCGGAGATGGCAGATGTTCTTGAGGCAGTTTACAGTGACCCGCTGCCTGCGTACGCTGAGCTGGTTGATAAGGTGGCTGAAGACGGTGTGGATTCTTTACGCCATATACTGGAGGTGGCGGATGAATCTGGGGAGGAATAAGTGTTTGTTTGTTTGATATTTCCACTATTCCTTAGATATTTTTGTAAAAACAATATTTTGTCTTTGTTGGGGTGCGTGTAAGCACTCAATTTGTGTCAAACAATTAAGGAAATTATCATGATGACGCCTCCGTTTTGCTAAGAGTAGCGATTTGACATGTAATAATGACATGTTATTAAATTTGCTTTCGTCATGGTTGTCAATTTGTTAATCTGTCTATAACTTTTACCATATTTGGTAAATGTATGCAATGAGTAGCAAACACTGTCTTCGGAAAGTCTTCGACATACTACAAACCCTGGACGTGCCTGAAGCTATGGTCCGTCTTCGGGATGAGATGCCAGGGAAGACGATGGAGTTTCAGGAAGTAAACTCCGGTAATACGGTGTTTGGTGTGAACATTTCCGGCAAAGGTATGGGAGATCAAGGTCCTTCTTTTGCCGGAGTCAAGTCCAATAGGGCTGCTGTGCCTTTGACAGTGGA
The DNA here is from genome assembly GCF_002127325.2 of Helianthus annuus. Taxonomy (NCBI): domain Eukaryota; kingdom Viridiplantae; phylum Streptophyta; class Magnoliopsida; order Asterales; family Asteraceae; genus Helianthus; species Helianthus annuus. The sequence continues at coordinate 172,694,074 of NC_035437.2, forward strand.
TGCCCTAATACAAGCTTTTCCTTCCAAGTGTTTACGTTGATGCAGGGTAGAGTATGAACGACGTCGAAGTGGTCGTCAATGCCCCAGTCTTGTTGATGATTGGAAGATGGTGGCTTCTCCGGCAGGTGGGGGGAATGATGACAACTTGATCATTGACCCTCATCCCTTGGAGTGGTACGACGAAGCATTGCACACCCTGCAGAGGTGCTAGCAATGTTCCCCGATGTGTATATAAGTAGAACATGTTCGTTTTTTGGTATTCCCATATGTTGGTTTTTGACAATAGGGACAAGTACTTGGTTTTGTAAGATAGTTGTATGTATTTATTACCAAAATACCTATCTTTCGTAGTGGTTTATGTATCTATAACCAAGATACCCACTCTTAGCGCTGTATAGTTTCGGCCATCTGACTTATATATGAAAAATATTTCGTGTCAGAGACCTTTTCTACCGTGATGTGCAGTTTGAATGCGATGGTAATTTTTTGTATCGTAATATGCAGTATAAATGCGATGGTAATTGTTAGTGTACATGTAGATAACAAAAGAGAATAAAAAAGTAATTATTATTAACTTATTAGCTGAAAAGAAAAAGAGACATCGTTCTTGATGAATTACACTTGTTCAAAAAAGAAAACTGTCAATCCCGCCGTTAGGGGCGGGAGCCTACATGTAACATTTTTTCAACTGAGCAGCGTTCCAGCTATGTGGAACCGCTGTGCCATCGAGCCTGGATAGGCGGTAAGCTCCTTTGCCTAGGTCTTCTTGGATTATGTAGGAGCCTTCCCAATTGGGTCCCAGCTTACCTGAGGGTTCCGCCCTACTGGCCTCGTTATCTCGCATGACGTACTCGCCCTCCTTGAAGGTTTGCTGAGCCACACGTTGATTATAATACTTTTCCAAAGTTTTCTTGTATTTTGCCTCGCTAATGGCGACTGCTTCGCGACGTTCTTCTAGGAGGTCCAAGCCTTCCCGTAGGAGCCTGTCATTGTCATCAGCAATGGTTAAGCGCCTTAGCGAAGGTAGCCCTACCTCTACGGGTATCATTGCCTCTGTGCCATAAGTTAGGCTGAAGGGGGTTTCATTGCTGCTTGTCTTGTGCATAGTTCGATGTGCCCAGAGGACATTTGGCAATTCTTCCATCCAGGAGCTTCCTTCGTATCCTAACCTTCTTTTAATTCCATCCAGCAAACTCCTATTTGCCCTTTCCACTTGGCCGTTTCCTTGGGGTGTGCAACCGATGTGAAGATTTTTTGAATCTGTAGCTCTGCACACCAATCTTGTAGGGCTTTGTCTGTGAATTGTGTTCCATTGTCGCTCACAAGATATGGCGGCAGTCCAAATCGGCAGACGATATGTTCCCATAGGAATTTCTTGGCATTTTCAGCAATTATCTTGGCCAATGGTTTTGCTTCGACCCACTTGGTGAAATAATCGATTGCCACGATTAAATATTTTAGCTTCCCTGGGGCCAACAGGAATGGTCCCACGATATCAAACGCCCATTTTTGAAAAGGCCATGCCGCCGTAACGGGAATCAAGTTGTTCTTAGGGCGGAGTGTCTGTGGAGCATACTTTTGACAGCTGCGGCATTTTCTGAGTTCGCCTACCACGTCTTCATGCATCCCGGGCCAATAGTACCCAGCGTTTTGGATCTTAGCAACGACTGCCCGGGGTCCGACGTGAATGCCACATATACCAGTGTGTATTTCTTGGATCAAGTACTTAGCTTCCAATGGGGATACACATCGTAATAGAGGTCCCAAATACGACTTCTTGTATAGGACGCCGTTGTGTACCTCATATTGTAACGCCTTTGCTTATATCTTCTGAGCGTCGCCTCTGGCGGAGGGTAAATCCCCTTTTGTAAGGAATTTTAAGATGGGAGTGTACCAGCAAGGTTCTTCCGCTGTGACGGCGGATACTTCTCGGGACTTTATGGAAGGTGACTGAAGCGTTTCCACCCTCACTTCCTTTTCCATGCCAGAAGTAGCTAGCTTGCTTAGGGCATCAGCTATTTGATTCTTTCCTCGATGGACGTGATTAAGTGTAACGTTATCAAAAGAAGCTATGAGTTCCTTGGTTTTAGCCAAGTACTTTGCCACCGTCTCATCTTTGGCTTCATAAGTCTCATTCACCTGGTTATTGACCAGTAAAGAGTCAACATATGCATCGAACTTGTTGCTCCCATGGACTGGGCCATTCTCATACCCGCTAACAGCGCTTCATACTCTGCTTCGTTGTTGGAGCATTCAAAGTCAAACCGCATAGCATACATCAATTTTATTTCATCCGGACTTATTAGCATGAGGCCCGCTCCGGCTCCTTTTCCACTGGAAGACCCGTCTGTGTATAACTTCCAAGTTTGCTGGCCGTGCTAGATTCTGGTATATCATTGACCACGGGGTCTTGTATTACTTCTCCATCAGGATTTCAGCTAAGAAGTCGGCGATTACCTGCCCCTTGATTGTTGTTCGTTTTCGATATTCAATTTCTAGGGCTTCCAACTCAATTGCCCATTTAGCTAACCTCCCAGAGATTTCTGGCTTGTGTAAAATTTGCTGCTGGGGATAGTTCGTTAAGATTTGCACGCGATGCCCTTAGAAGTATCTTCGGATACGTCGGGTGGCGTATACTAGTGCCAGTACCAGTTTTTCCAGTGTTAGATACCGCGTTTCAGGGCCCGCTAGTACCCGGCTAATATAGTATATGTGCGTTTGTTTGCCATCCCTTTCAACCATGAGTACCGCGCTTACAGCGTTGTGGGCTACCGCCAGGTACATCTTCAAAAGTTCCTCTGGGTATGGTGCTGTCAACATAGGTAACTTTTCAATGAACCGCTTCATATCTTGCAAGGCTTCTTTTGCTTCACTGGTCCATTTGAAGTTTTTCTTGTTGAGACAGTCTTTCAACGTTTTTATGAATGGCAAAGATCTCTCAGTGTGTCTTGCCAAGAACTTGTTTATAGCCACTAAACGCCCATTCAATGCTTGTGCCTCTTTTAAAGTTCCGAGGGAGGCCATTCGCGTTATTGCGGTTATTTTTTCCGGGTTGGCTCTAAAGCCGTCCCGGGTGACCACCACCCCTAAGAACTTGCCTTCTTCTACCCTAAATGAAACACTTCTTGGGATTGAGCTTAATGTTGTATTCTCTCAACTTTCGAAAAGTTTCCTCGATATCCTCGAGCATTTGTTTTTCTTCCATGCTCTTGATTACTAGGTCATCAACATATACATGCAAAGTCCTGCCAATTTTCTTCTCAAAGGCTTTGTCCATGAGCCGCTGATAAGTGGCGCCAGTGTTACGTAGACCGAAAGACATTTTGGTGTAGCAGAAAATGCCTACGTCGGTGTGAAATGCAGTTTTTTCTTCGTCTTCTCTTGACATCTTGATCTGGTGGTAACCCTTGTAGGCGTCTAAGAAGCACTTGTACCTAAAGGGGACCAAGGAGTCAGCTTTGAAATCCATCTAGGGCAGCGGATAGGCGTCTTTTGGGCAAGCCTTGTTCAAGTCTTTGAAGTCAATGCACATCCGCCATGTGCCATCTGGTTTTTTGACCATAACGGGGTTTGATACCCATGTATGGTATTTTGTTTCCCGAAGTATTCCAGCCTCAACCAACTTTCTTACTTCTCTTACCACTGCTTCCTTCGATCAGGAGCCATGCTATGTTTTCCCTGGGCCATCGGCTTGATGCCTGGGAATGTGGCTAACCTGTGTTCCGCCTTATCCCGTGGTATCTCGGTCATGTCAGAATGTTCAAAGGCGAAAATATCGGTGTTTCTTCTTAGCAATTGCTTCAGATTGTTTTTAATTTCAGGAGAGAGGTTGTCTCCTATTGTAACTGTTTGCTCGGGGTGGCGTGTGCTCAAAATCCATCTTTCTGGGCCGATTGCACCGGTAGGTCCCTGACGGCATCTTTTGGTGTCCAAAACTTCACCCACCTTGTCCCGGTAAACTGTTGCAATCCCCCGCGGTGTGGGGAACTTCATGAACCCACGTGCCGTGTAGACAACAACGTCTAGTTTTCCCAGGGTAAACCTTCCAATTATTACATTGTGGTAGGATTCAGCACGTACCATAAGAAATGTGAGGAGTATGATCCTTTCGCGAGGGGCGAGTCCGAATGTTACCAGAAAGGTGATTTGGCCAATTGGGTCAACCTTTTCTCCAGTGACCCCTTAATAGGGGCCTGTACTGATTCGAGCAGCTTCTTGTCTTCCGGTTGCATCCTATTGAAACAGTGTTCATATATGATATCTTCGGAGCTCCTGGTGTCTACTAGGATCCTCCTCATGTTGTAGTCACCTACAGCGGCGGATATAATGAGGGGGTCAGTGGTGTGGTATAAATCCTCAACACGTGGTTCGACCGTCATGGTTGCCAGCATCCAAGGCTCGAGTGTGGAGAAACTTCGTTTCGCTCCCTTTCCTTTGTCAGCGTATACCGTGTTTAACTCTCGCCGTCTCTTGCCCGCCCCTTTATCCGCGTCTTCCTTGCTAGGGGGCGGGCCTTGCTTTATATCTCGTACCAAGTGAGCCAGCTTCCCCGTCTTCATATAATACTCAATTTGCTTCTTCAACTGATAGCAATCGTTAGTATCATGGCCACTGCCCTTGTGATATTCATAGTATTTGCTGGCGGTTTTGTTGGGTGTGTCTTTCAATGGCTTGGGAGGATTGAGTTTTAGGTTCTCAGAAGCCAGGATTTCTGCCGGCGTCTTACTCAGATTAGGATATTCCGATCTTGACCTTGAGGATGACTTGTTTCTTGAATAAGAGCCCTTGGATTTATCATACCGCGAGTCTGATCGATCGTTTTTCTGGAACCTATCTCCCCTATTTTTGCCTTTGGAGTTCCGCTGCTCTCTATCGTCTTGGTTTTTTTGTGCTTACTTCTTCCTGTTAGCAGCGTAACTGGCTGCCACTGTCTTTTCCTGTGTCACATACACTTTAGCTATTCTCAGGATTTCATCAATGGTGGAGGGTACGCCATCCCTTCCATACAGTGTTCTTAATAACTCGTCGTCATTTACTCCCTGCAGGAAGGCACCACAAGCCAAGTCGTTTGTTATGCCTGGGATCGCCAGGCTTTCTTTGTTGAACCTGACGATGAAACTTTCCACTGTTTCGTTGTCTCGCTGACGTATGTGGAGAAGTTCGTTTCTATCTTTGGTGTGACGCCTTTGCTGACTGAACTGCAGCTGGAATTTGGATACGAGGTCTTCGAAGCTATCGATTTACCCCACAGGTAAACCATTCCACCATACTCATGCTGCCCCGACCATCGTTTGGACAAACATCTTGCACCAAAGAGGCATGGGCCAGCAAGCTACCTCCCCGACACTCTTGAACAGATTTAGATGGTCATCAGGGTCACTTAAGCCATCGTATTTTCCCACCGTCTGGGGCATCTTGGGTTTCTCCTTGATCGGGGTCTCAGCGATCCTCCTTGTGAATTTGGATTTGAATATGGCGTATGCAGGCTAGTAAGGCCTTATAAGGTCGTCATCTTCCACATTGATAGGTTGTACGTGTTGAGTTGCCCCACCCAGGCTTATTCCTTGAGTAACCGGAGGCTGGGATGTGGTGAGGTTGAGTGTGGAACTGGGACCCTCATTTGGAGAGAAACGAGGTCTTGATGTGTTGCCCCTGTCATAAATAGGTTCCGCCGTAGGCGGGGTCTGACCATAAGTTGGTTGTGATGTTGGGAAAGACCACCAGGGTGGCATGTAGGCCGCGTACGGCGGTTGCTGAATGTAACTTTGTGCTGTCATTTGAGGTGAGTGTGCTTGGTTGTTATAAGGGGGTAGATACCCGTACGGCGGTGCATAGTAGTAGCCTGGGAAATAAGCTTGATTCCCAGGTGTGACTATAGCATTCATGATTCCAGCAGGCATGATCATCGGCTGATGGGGTGGCGTAGACAATGCTGCTGTAAGCGCCGCTGAATACAATGGCGGCATAGCATAAGTGAGAGGCGGCTGGTAGTACTGGGCCATACTCATTTGCTGTGTAATGTTTCCAGGACGCGCGGATGTGATAATGGGCATGGTGCTATGACGTATAGTCTGTGCACTTGTCGTTGATGCTGGGGTAGAAACATTGGTGGTTGCTGTGGTTGGAGCCACCGGTCGTAGTTGCCATGAGGTGTAAGGAGAGGGTCCACAGCTGCCGCCCCAGAAGGGACGACTGATTCCCTCGGAAAACCTGGTGGTGCTTCTGCTTCAAATTCTTGGTCCAGAGACCTGTTACGGCGGGTGAGGCCGACATGGTGGTAACCACAGAACTCGTCATCAGCAGCGGATTACTGGTTATTACTGCTTGATTTGGTGTTGTTTCCGTGTTCTGATCGCTTGCCATTAGGTCTAGGTTCACAGATATTACCGAAAGGTCCCACGGATGGCGCCAATGAAGAAACACTAACCTGAACGGTAGGCTCCAACTAGGACTTCAACTCTTGGAGATCTGAACCACTAACCGCAAAACAGAACACCGTTAGGACTCGTTACAGGAATGAGGTTATTCCTGTAACCACCCTCCGACGTGAGAATAAGTTTCGGTTTAGGAGTAAGAAAATATGTGTAGAGAGAGAGAGAGAGAGAGAGAGAGAGAGAGTAAAACGAGAGCAGAAGTTGCATACCTTTGATGTTTACCTCTATTTATAGTTTACCACTAGGGTTTCCTCTGACTTAGGATGGACTCCGATAAGTTAGGGATTTGCATGATTTTCCCAAAAGATTGGGGATTCTGTTACGTGGTTTATCCATGTAGAATAGAAGATTCTAGAATAAACATGTGTAACTATAGATTTATAATAAAATAATAGATGGTGACCGGGTCGGATTATCCGTTCCGGGTCATACCTTGTCATCACCCTAACAATAGGCCACAAGTATTGAATAGACAATAATGTAACAACCAATGTTTCTGCGTCCCACTACACTACCTCAATAACTTTTTATACACCGTGTACAAATGTGTTATGGAGTTCTTGGAGCTCTCTCCTAAATCCTTATTAATCATATGAATTCTAACAACCCTTAATCAATTAACGCCAAGATGAAACAGAGAAAAGAGACTGATTCCCCCAACCTAAGAAGAAAGAATCATCAATAACCTCAAGATTATAACCTTCACATGGATAATGAAGCCTCAACAGCAATCTTGCCTGTGAAAGAGCATAACCACTGAGTGGAACTTTACGAAAACCAGCACTTACCATCATCACTTCCCATGATCTGAATCTTTCATGTCTCTCTTTCCGGCAATCTCCCTCCTCCGCCACTATGTCGGCGATCACTTTCCCGAACCATACTTGCTCCACCTCAATCCTCTCCCGGCTGTTCGGCGGCAGTGTTGCTTCTAGAGACTCAAACACTGCAGTGTAATACTTCATAGCTTCCATAAACCTTGACAAAAATATAGGGTTGTTGTGGTATGCTTCTTGTTCGGATAATGTAACAACCCTAGGCTTCATAGATTTGATTTTTCTAAGCAATAAACAAAGCTTGTCACGGTTGTTCAAATGACGGTGGAGGTAAAAGTCACAATTGACGGCTAGGGTTTCGTTAGGCAGGAGTAGGACATCAGATAGGTGGTTGATAAGATGGTCAACGGTTAGGGTTTCATTGTTTGTGTTTGGGAGTAGGAGTGGGTAGAAACTGAACTTGAGTCCGAGTGAACGTGCGAATTTAGAGAGACGATCACCGGTTCGCCGGAGGGTATTTAAGTTTGTACCGATGGCGGTTATTCGGAGAGTTGGGGGAGGATGGTGGTTGGAAATGGCTTGCATTAAGGGTGGCCATTGAACACCAAGCATGATATCGAAATCAATTATGTGAATGTTTTGTTGATGATCAATGACTTCTAAGATGGCTTGATTAGCAGTGAACTGACCGAATCTAATGAAAGGAGTTATTTTGTTTAGTGACAAATAGGATGATTGGAGAACTGAATCATATTGATCATTGTAAATATTTATATTATAACTTGGAGGCTTCATGAAACTCTTTAGTGGATTGATATTGAGGAAGAGTTTGTGGTGGTAGTGGAGGCGAAGGGAGAGAGCTTTAGTAAAAGAGTGGACTAATCTTTCGGATGAATCGCCGTAAGCGGATGAGTTGGAGGAGAGGATGGAGATGAGGCGGTCCGCGGCGGAGAGATCAGACTGGGAGATTAGTTGGGCGGCGGTGAGGAGTTGTCGCATGGCGATGGACCGCGGTGGTGGTGGCTGCGGCGAATCTAGATCCTTATTATTTTTGTGTTGATGAGAGGAAGAGGATGAACCCAACATTTGTATAGTATTGATTAGGTTAATTGTTTGATGGGCAAGCAGTTTAATTTATATATAGACTGGTATGGAGTTTTGTAGAGTTGAACCCTAAAATAGTGACTACACAAATAAGTCTACGCGTGAGATGCTTGTAACCTAAACACCTGAAGGCGAACGTGCGTCTTGTCTCATATATTAATTGTTACATACATAGATACGTAATCTCTTGTTTCATTTTATAGTTTTCATCTCATCAATACAATACATTGTTTGCTTAAATAAAGAACTTGTTGAAAAGTACAACCATTTGTCTATTCGGTTCTCAATGACACTTGAAGTTTTAATAAAACGATTCATGCACGTAAATACAAAATGTTTTAGTTAACCTTTTATCAAGAAATATTTCTTTCCCCTTTTTTTAAACAATTGAGTATCCAATGATACAGCTATAAACTTTTTCTGATGGTGTATTACTGTATATTTTTTTTTTACTAACTTGAATATATTTGTAAAACTGTCATTGATTAATTCAACCATAGAACAAACAAGATCAAGTGTTGTAATTGTTTTCTTTCCACTACTAAACAATTTAGTATCATAAAATTTATTGACGAGAATCCTTTGGGGATACTCTACGGATTATATTGACATGATAATGTAGTTATTGTTGGATTAGCGACAGATTTTGGCGTCGGATTACCAACGACTCCATTAGCCATGGATTACCAACAGTTCTCCGCCGTTGGCCTAGACACTATTAATTACCGATGGATTTACCAAAGGACTTTCTGAGACACTACTGAAGGCTAATCTATTGGTAATATAATTCAAACAAAAATAAAATGAAGTTTAGTTTAATTTCCTGGAAAATATAAACATAATATAAATTCTGGAAAACAAAATCATGAATTACCTCTGAAAATTAAAACGTAATAAAAGGAATCTAGAATGCAAATTATACGAAACGAAGTACAATATAAAAGATGGTGGGTGATGGATCACATATAATTTCAACTGATCAGAATATAATCTAACATCAACATATAAATTCCACCTCAAAGACCAATTTTCCGATTATACTACACTACAATTATTTAACTCCCCAGTTTTTTTTAAAAAGAATGTCAAATTCCAAACATCTTACCTTGTTAATCGCCATGCAGGGTTAGAACTTGATCTTTAATTAGGATTAAACCCTGTACTATCCCAACATTTTATTGAATCTTAATTGCGTTCCTGTATTGAATTGTATAGTTTGAAGCCTAACTAATTGTCTAACAATTGTTTTGTTAATTGACATAATTGTCACTACCCTAACCTATATCTATGTATTTTCTCCATCAATAATATACCATATGAAAAACTTAATTAAACAATATCATCTATCTTAGGGCATGTTTGACTTATGACTTTTTGAAAAGTAGTTTTTAAAAAAGTGTTTGGATTAGCTTATGTGGTGGGAAAACCAATAAGCCAAAAAGTTTTGAAAAGTCAGGATATTCTAGCTTTTTAAAATGACTTTTCCATCTTAGTCAAAAAGTTATTTTGAAAAGTCCTTTTCCTTTATCCAAACATTATTTTAACTTATTGACTTTTTGGCTTTTTAAAAAAGTCAGTAAATCAATAAGTTGTTTTAAAAAGCTTAGCCAAACATTCCCTTACTACTACTTTTAGCCATTAAAAAAAACTTGGTACTACATTTCTTTCAAGTGGCTTGATAGTGGGTTTTCAGTAAGATTATTGCATTTAATTATATATGTCAAAATAGTGATATCCAAAAAAAGAAGAAGAAAGTAATAAAAAGAGTAAACTGCCATTCTGCTCCCTGAGCTTTGGTTACTTTTGTCACTTTAGTACAAATTTGAAACTTTTTGCATCTGGATCCTTGTGGTTTCACTTTTATTGTTTGGCCCAAAAATGAAATCAGGTCATATTTGTTTTATAAAATCTCACTATTTTTGTAACAACCCGACTTTTTGAAGTCAAAGTCAGAGTCAAAGGAAGAAAAGATTGCTAATCAGATCTGACATTTCTTGCTTGATTATTGCTTGTACTCTCGAACCTCGATAATCGATGTATACTAGCTACCGCTATTTGTTTACGATTTATAAATTATGAAGTAACAATGCGATAAACGCAATTAAACGCCGATCTACTTAACACCATCTTATTGCTATCGCATGGCAACCCGAATCGCAGTTATGGATATTGTTTTACGTGTGTGTAATTATGTGCTTTACTTGTGTGTGCTAATGTTATGTTTAAAGGTGTTATTCGCAAACGCAATCGCAACTATATCGCAACGCAATCTCATCGCGAACTGGAAACGCAAGACTACTTATGTTGTTGTATGTCAGTTATGTTATTTGTGTAACTATTATTTAAAACTATCGCATCGCTTATTCGACACTCGCTTAAATGCATCGCAACGCTCAACGCACGAAATGGAAGGCGGAGACCAACTCGCACGTGCCGTCCGATCGAACGACCGTTTGATCGAATGGTCATCCGATCGGATGACCATCCGATCGGATGACCATCCGATCGAAAGGCCCTCCGATCCGTTTCCTTGCACCGCCTTTCTCTCCTCTCACTATAACCTCACCTGTCACATCACTGTTCATGATGTGACAGCTCCCTCCGACCCAGCGCATTCTCAAGCTATTTTCTCTCGATTTCTCGCGATTCTTGTAAGTTTTCACTCCAAATCTTGTACTTCTATCATCTACACACACTTTCTCATCATCTTCTCCATCAAATCACAACTTTTAACCATGAAATCACCTGATTTCGGGTTGTTCAATGATGATGTCATCACGGGTTTGTATGAACTTCGGAGAATGACTTCATTTCAGCAAGAACGGTCCGAATCTAACAGATTTCTACATGATTTTTACACAAATGTTACTAAATCTAAGCATAAACAAAGTGTTTCAAACTTTTCTCCAAACATTCTTCACTTTTTGCTCAAAACCGATAGAATCGGAGCTCGTTTAAGCCTTCTATTCATTCTCTAGTGAAGTGCCGGTTTGAGAACGGATTACTATCGGAGAGACAACCGATTCACGGGTTGAACATGAAACACCGTCATGAACAGCTGATTCGGATCGAATGGGGTGATTCACGTCCGACCGGATGAGTTGGACCTGATGGGGTTTCCATTGTTTGACACGTTGTCATACCGTCTCGGTTCAATCGCAAAACTTTCTAAACTTAACGGATTTTACAAGTTCTCAAACAAACAGGTTACTCGAACGAATCGCCGTCCGGTCGGATCAGCATCCGATCGAACGACTATCCGACCAGGTGACTTGTGATTTTCAACACTTAAACATTTTACAAAAAATCGAAGAGTATCAGTTCCAAACGAATAGTCATCCAATCGGACGACCATCCGATCGAATGACTATCCTACCAGGAGACTTGAATCTTTGTAACGTTCCACTTAAACGGATCACCATCCGAGCAAATGGCCATCCGTCCGGATGACCGTTCGACCGGACGACCTGATAAGTAGAAACATTTCTCATCTTTTAAAATGCTACAACGAAAACTTCAAAGTTCAAAC